>NC_089597.1:99504928-99844928 GCF_019320115.1 Miscanthus floridulus
GAGTATAGAGGTAATTCAACAAGGTAGTTTGGCCAATATAACTGTTGAAGCCACTATTCAAGATCAGATTATTGCTGCTCAGAAAGAAAACAAAGGTATAGCCCATATCAAAGAAAGAATCAAGAATGGGAAAGCAGAATGCTTCAAAGTAGATGATGAAGGTGTGTTATGGTTCAAGAATTGTTTAGTGGTACCCAAGGTTCCTAAGTTGCGACAATCAATTCTTAAAGAATGACATGCTACTAGACTATCTATTCATTCGGGAAGTAATAAGATGTACCATGACTTGAAACAAAGGTTTTGGTGGACCAAAATGAAGATAGAGATTGCCCGGTATATAGCCAAGTGTGATACTTGTCAAAAGGTGAAAGCTATACATTTGAGGTCTGCTGGAGAGTTATAGTCATTACCTATTCCAGCTTAGAAGTGGGAGGATATTAGTATGGACTTTATTGTTGGTCTACCCAAGACATCAAAAGGTTTTGATTCAATATGGGTCATTGTAGATCGACTAACTAAGTCAGCACATTTTCTTCCAGTCAAGACTATATATCCTACTATCCAGTATGCCAAGATGTATCTAGCAAGAATCATGAGTCTACATGGAGTACCAAAGACCATAGTGTCAGATCAGGGTACACAGTTTGTCTCTAGCTTTTGGAAACACTTGCATACTTCGTTAGGTACCAAACTCCTGTATAGTATAGCTTATCATCCCTAGACTGATGGTCAGACTGAAAGGGTCAATCAAGTACTTGAAGATATGTTAAGGTGTTGTGTCCTTAATTATTCCAAGAAGTGGGATGAATGTTTGCCTTTAGCTGAGTTTTCTTACAACAATAGTTATCAAGAGAGCATTAGAATGGCTCCATTTGAAGCACTCTATGGTTGTAGATGCAAAACATCAATGAGTTGGTCTGAGCCCGGAGAAAGAAGATTCTTTGGAGTTGACCTTGTGAAAGAAACAGAAGACAAGGTTAGGCAAATACAAAGTAATTTGAAGATAGCTCAGTCCCGACAAAAGAGTTATGCAAATAAACAACGTAGGCCTTTAGTGTTTAATAAGGGAGATTTTGTATATCTAAAGGTATCACCGATGAAGGGGGTTACTCGTTTTGGTATTAAAGGCAAGTTGGCACCTCGATATATTGGGCCATTTCAAATTTTAGAGAGGTATGGAAAAGTGGCATATCGCTTGAAACTACCAGAACATCTTTCAGCTATGCATGATGTGTTCCATGTTTCTCAATTAAAGAAGTGTCTCCGAGTGCCTGAGCAGAATGTTGAGGTTGAAGGAGTGGAACTTGAACCTGATTTAACCTATTCTGAATATCCTATCTGAGTTATGGATTAGAAAGATCGTGTCACACGAAGAAGGACAATCAAGTTTTACAAGATACAATGGAATCAACATTCCGAAAGAAGAAGCTACTTGGGAATCCGAAGATTACTTGTTAGAAAAATTTCCAGAGTTTCTTGCGTCAATATAGAGTAATGTTAGTTGAGCTCGGTTGTTACAAATTGTGTTTTGTAAAGGAACCTCAGCTGTTTTATGGACAAGTGTTGGATGTTTTTGGACTGACACATTTCCTTTTCCATTACTTACCCTATGGCTTTGAATATCGGGACGAGATTTCTTTTAGGGGGAAGGATTGTAACACCTCGGGTGTTTAAATATTAAAATATGCCATGTCATCATATGCATAGCACATCATTCATGTGGTAGTGAAAATTTTGATATGCATACACTAAAACAAGTTTATCTTTATGTGGTATGTGTTGAATTGTATTGTTTGAATCAAGTTCAAAATTTGGTTTGGATTTGAATTTTCAAGAAAACCCTAATTTTCAGCATTTAAATCCTACCCTGAAAACTCATTTCAAAATCTAAGCATATTTTGGGGTTGAGTCTTAAAGCAAAAGTGTAGAGCTTGGCAAGTTATACAAAGTTTGTTTTTGGAATTTTCAAAGTTGTTATGAAAAATTTGAAGTAATTTGAAAAGGCGTAATTCGTTAAATGTCCCCTATTTGAATTCAAAAGTTCATTTCAAAATGTAGACCGAATTAGGGGATGGTTATAAAAGCAAAGTTGTAGAACTTTGAATTTTGAGCAACTTTTATTTTTGGAGATTTTTGAGTTGTTAAACAAATTTGGGAGTAATTTGGATTTTAAAATGGATGGCAATTCTGTAAATATGGTAAATAGTGTCACGACCACCGCCCCACCGCCGGTGACCTTCTGCTCGGTTCCAGACACGCCTGTGGCTGCCCTTGGCTTCACGCTGGTGCAGAGAAGGCCACTGCATGTCATCTCCTTGCTCTCTCGGCTGCTCTATAAAGCTCAGACGTCGTCGCCGTTTTTCATTTCGTTGCTTTGTTTTCCCGTCGCCCTTGCTCAACTCCAGCGATCTCGTGCCATCGCTGTAGTGCCTCCACCGTCGTAGCAAAGCGCTCAATAGCTTCGTCTACTCCTTGCGCGCCTAGCCATCCAACTGTGGTCGTCTGATTTCACCGGGAATCGTCGCTAGCCACCTTTCTTCCTCGCGGCCGGTAACTTCTCCGTCGTGGCCAGCACTCTCCGGTGAGCTGTTGTCTTTGCTTAGTGCACCTCTAGCTCCGCCTTGTTCCAGAGATGCTCTATGACCGGTTGATTGCTCATTTTGTCCATCACAGTCACCTGAGCGCCACCATCGTCGTCGCTTGCTCCGTCGTGGCCGCTGTCAACGTCGACCCGCGTCACCGTTGCTTCTCCGGTCTCGCTCTTTGCTCCGACGTGTTCGTGGTGAGCTGCTGACCCTTCGCGTGCCTTTTGTTTGATCTCTACCAGCCTTGTTTCGCCGGCGTAGTGTTGCCGAGCCACCGCGTCCGCCATGGTCGGCGTTGAGCTTGTATAGAGCCGTAATCGGTACAAGTAGGGACATCAGTAGGTGCGCCTAGTCCTTGTGAACGTTTTAGTACCTTGGCCGTCGCCGTTGGACTCACCGTCGACGAGTTTTCGTCGGTCAGCGCCGTCGCCGTCGTGGTCAAACGCGGGAGGTTAGGGATGACAGGTGGGACCCGATGTCAGTGACTCAACGTTCAAAATGAATTTTCTGTTTTTCATATTCAAATGAATAGTGATGTGATTTGTTATTTTTGTGTAGATTTAATTAGAGCTCCAAAAATTATGAAACTTTTTGTGTGACCTCTCTATGATGAATAATATTTAGGAAAAATATGAAATGTTATTTTTCAACACTTTTTGAATGTGATAAAAATTGCTCAATTAATTAATAAATGGGTTTCCATGATTTTTCTAGGCTTAATTAATTATCCAAAAATTATGAAAATTGTTTTACCACTTAGTGATCATGTGATGAACATTTACAAAAATTTTGAGCTAAATTGGAATAAGTTGATTTATTTCATAATTTTGAATTAAATAATTAATTCATAAAAGCAAATAGTAACCTTTAATAATTTAGGTTTTGTTTGAAATTTTGGATTGAGTGATGACCTTGAATCATTAGTTGGTAATGATCTTTGGCAATTGATGTATGTATTATGAAAAAGATTTAGTTCGTTTGACTTGCAACTGTACCGCGAAGGAAAGTTGTATTCGAATTGTTAATTTTACATCAATCATCAAGCATCATGTTTCGTATTCCACATCATGTTAAACATGGCATTGTTACTATGTGTAGTGAACAAAGGTGAACACGTGGTAGTTAATCAAGTTGCGGAGGAGGTTAATCCATCTGTTGAGGTCGGATCGGATAATTGTGGAACATCGCAGGAACCTAACTTTTCCGTCAACGAAGGCAAGCCCCGGATGCATTTAAACCTACCTTGTGTTTTACAAATTTTATCGCTTTTGCTTTTATATACTACATTAAGTGATTAGGGGTCAAGTGGAAACCTAGTTGGTGCATCACCAACCTTGTTTTTCAATATCTACCTTGATTACCTGTTTTATTCGTAAATATCTAGTTATGCTTAGTCATGCTTAGTCGGGTGATTACCTATCACCTAAGAATTTTAAATGGATCTTTGGTTACTTATGTTATCATGAGATATGAGCATGGAAGTAATAAATCTGGACCGGGCGGACTCGGTGTGTGAGAGCCACAAGACATGGAGGTCTTGTGAGCGGCTTCTTTCCGCCTGTGTCGATTAAGGTCCGTCCGTTGTTGAATTGCATGAGATGAGACTTTGTAGTACTAACCACATACTCTGGTAAGCCTTAACTTGGCGTTTCAATTATGAGAATGGCTACCCGTGCACTAGGAGTGGAGAGATGGCGGGACTAGTGTGTACCCACGTGGCAATGGGCCGGATTGGTGGGGTACTGTATTCTCAGGTGGCGTAGACCTGTTCTTGTTTTAGGAGACCTGAGAGTAGGTTGATATATGTAAGTCAGGGACCTGCATATGTCATGTGGTCTGGAATCCCCGGCTGGGTTTGAATCGGTTCGAATCGTCGTTGCTCCTCGGTTATGGAGACTCAACTCACTGTTCATCATCGTAGTTAATAACTAAAACTTGAGCTGGATTTGAGAAAGAGTTTGATATGAAGTTCATGATCTCATTACGGATCATGGCAAATTCATATATTGTTCTTATGAAGTTTAAATATTGAAATACTGAAATTATGTAAAGAGCTTTTAGGCAAAAGAACGTTGATTATTGCTAAAGCCATACCTTCAATCCCTGAGCCTGCATTCCTAAGTCTTCTCAGTTTTTATTTCAGTTAAGTCTTGTTGAGTACTTTTGTACTCAGGGTTCGTTGACCCTTGTTGCAGGTGAGCCTCATGAGCAGGTCTGTTTTGGACCTTGCTGCATGACTGTTGTTCAGGTCGATGACGATAAATGAATGTGTGATCCTTGGGTAGGATGCTTATTTTGTGTGTTATGTTTATGTTAATTATGCCACTCCACTACTACTATGGTTTGTAATAATTATCGAACTTAGTTTATAAGGTTTGAAACAACTGGTTTGTAAACTATGTTATCGTAAGACTTCCGCTATTTTACTCTGATGTATATATTGGAATAAATGTTGTAATATTGCAATGACTCTGTAATATGATCCTGCTCAGAAAATCGTGGATGATTCAGGGTTCCCCGAGGACACCCGACAGACTTCTTAAGTTTCCAGGAACATATGCATAGTTGTCAAAGGTCGTTGGACAGTGACAAGTGCATGTGGGTCCTATAACTTAGGAGGTTCTGCCACACGTCATGAGGGCGGGGCAAGGCAAGAAGCATGGGTGGTTCTGGCTTGGCGACGGCGTCATCGACACGGCCTCTACTCCCTCTCTCTTCCAGATCCGAGCACGAAGCATGAGTGAGAACCCGACCATTCGCATATGGCTGACCGTTGCACAACACCGGGTGGACGCACTCGAGGTTATTCCTGTTTTACTTGTCATACATTGATCTTTACATACCTTAATTAGCTTTGCATTACTGAAACATTGGAGTGAAATATTGTAGGCCCGGCTGGAACAAGAAATGAGGCAGCGTTAGGAGCTGGAGGCCGAGCACCAGAGGATGGCGGCCCAGCTGGAGGCCGAGCGGGCTGAGCGGGAGGCCGAGCGGGCCGAGCGGGAGGCCGAGCGGGCCGAACGGCAGGCCCAGGCGCAGAGGCTGACGGACATTATGGAGTTCCTACAAGGGCTTGGGCAACGTGTGGGCTTCTCTCTGCCAGCTAGGCTGTTGGTTCCACCTCCGCCTCCGTGTCCTGCAGCTCCAGCTACTCCTATGAGTATGAAAGTTTTTTTACTTTCGCTTGTGCTTTGCTTCTATAGCCTCTACCTTCCTAGATTAGCTATCCAAATAATCTTGTCTCACATGCAATATTTTTACCTTTGTGCAGTCTCCATCTGACGGTGGTTCGAATAATCCACCTCATGCACCTCCGAATGATGGAGCCGGGACTTCACCACAGTTGTAGTGGCCGAGATGAGTGCACGTTGTATTTTTTTCATTTGTTGTTCACTTGGTGATGGACTTGTGATATACTTGTGATGCACTTGTGAACTTTGATGGACTTATGGATTTATTTGGATGGACTTGAGCACATATTATTATATATGTGATATATATTGTGATGGATATGATATGTGCGGTTGGATGTGTGGATGGATGAGATATATATGTGATATATGTTTGTATGAATTTATTTGTCAAGATGGAATGTAAAAAAAATCAAAAATTGTTGTTTTGGGTCACTTTGCCGAGTGTTGCACTCGGTAAAGGACCCCGTTGCCGAGTGCCATGGTCACAGCACTCGGCAAAGCTGGAAAAATGGGCGCTCAGAAAACCATTTTTTCAGCTTTGCCGAGTGCCATGACCATGGCACTCGGCAAAGATTTTTTTTAAAAAATCAAACTTTGCCAAGTGCTAGACAGAGGGCACTCGGCAAAGAAATTTTTTTAAAAAAAATTCAAACTTTGCTGAGTGCCAGCCAGAAGGCACTCGGCAAAGAAATTAAAAAAAATCCAACTTTACCGAGTGCTAGCCAAAGGGCACTCGGCAAAGAATTTTTAAAAAAAAATTCAAACTTTGCCGAGTGCCGGCCAGGGGGCACTCGGCAAATTTTTTTTTAAATAAAAAATCTTTGCCGAGTGCCTACAGGGTTGGCACTCGGCAAAGAGACCGTCAATGGGGCCGCTGCCGTGACGGTCACTTTTCTTTGCCGAGTGCCCCCCGAGCTCTCGGCAAAGAGGGCTTTGCTGATCAATTTTTTGCCGTGTGTTCTTTGCCGAGTGCCGCACTCGGCAAAGCCTTTGCCGAGTGCAATTTGGCATTTGCCTAGTGCCTCAGGCACTCGGCAAAGAACCTGAATCCAGTAGTGTACTGGAGTAGTTCGTCTGTCCGTTGATGAGTGGTTGAGGTTCCAGCTTGCGAAGCTGATGCATACATGATGAGGTTCAGCACCATGCATGGCGTGCGACACGGTGGCGAGGCACGGCCACGTGCGGTGTGCGGCGCAGCGGCTGTGGAAAAAACGACTGGCAGGATGAACGAGTAGTTGTACGGACGGCGGAGTGGATGAAATTACTGAACTACCCTTTATTTTCAATAATATCTGAAAATTACCTAAAAATTAATAGACGCTGGTCCTACATTTTTGTGGTACTGGTCCCACGTGTTTTCGTACTTTTTGGTACTTTCTGGTACTTTTTTCTTGGTGCTTCCTATTTTTCCACGGTCTGATCTGAACCAATAGACAGTCCACAATTTTTCCAACCACTGTGAAACTTGTATTATCTATTAGATTGTCGTGGATGAAACAATCCATTTCATAACAGAAACCAAACAACAAAATTAAGTGAAGAGGCGCTACATATAGAACTCCTGAAAATAAGAATAACATGCAACGCCGCCGCCACCTCCTAGGGTAGGGTTGGACCACCGGCTCCTCGCTTCGCCGCTGCCGCCATCACGCCTAAGGCTCCCTCTCCTTCCTCTCTGGTGACTCTACCGAAGACAAGGGGAGGGGACCCATCTTTTTCCGTATTTTCCAGTGTCTTAGGGTTTGAGTCCAAATAAATTTTCGACAAAATCAGATGATTTTCAGTCGAGATCATGTTTCGTGCGATGACTTCGATGACTGCCACGATGAGATCATCGTTGCAGGCGTCGATTCATCAGCAGATGGCCAATTTGTGGCCTTTATCTGCAAGGAGAGGGGTGCTTTTGGGAGCCCCCTACGAGGACAGCGACTCCGGATCATCGATCTCATCGTCGATGGTCGCGGAGAGAAATTCATGGTCACTAGGTGATGATTCTACATCCTATGTCGTTCCCGATGGTGCAACTGCTGATATTCTTTCAGAGATTTAGATGCGTTTTGGACTGATTCCAAAGCGTTGGATCTTACAGCATGTCCAATGTATTGGGGTTGATCGTTGGATGCGGCATAAGGACTGCACTTTGGCTCCAACGTTCGAGGGAAACCATTAGAGAAGAAGACGATAGAAGAATGTGAATAGAATATTATTTATTATTTATTTTAAATTTTTATATGTGTAATTTGGAGATGTACTGTGTCAAGATTTAATATAAGTCCCCTTCCCTTCACCAAAAAAAGAACTCATGTGTTGTGAAATGACGCTAGTACACCAACAGACGTCCTTCTACAGATGATCTCATCTGTCCATACAAGCAGATAGGATTAGAGATTAGATTAGTAGTTAACTGTAGCACTACGAAGGGGCATGTCCCTTCGGTAGTGGACTGTTCTAGTGAACAGTTACCTTTCCTGAACAGTCACGTCCGTACGATGTCTGTACAATGTGACCCTTCATTTGTATATAATCCAAAGAGATCAATGAAACAGTTAGTTGTTCCCAAATCATTGTTCATTTCATTCACTTTTAATATGTTATCAGCACCTTTTGCTCTTCAGGAACAGGAGAACGACAGTAGAGGCACGTATGCCTCTGCACCACCATCGATAAGCATGGCAAAGATCAACTTACTGTCACATCTTGTTCGTGGCTTGCTCTTCGCCCTTCGTCGCGTCGGCGGAGTTCGTCGTGGCCCGATCCGACACCACGGCCACCATGGACAGCGCCGAAGCATTTTCGAGCGCCTTGGGCCTCGCGTTCATCGCAACGTTGCCCATGGTCATGGCCATGGTCCTTTCAGCCGCCTCTTCGACTCTGCTGTTCGTGGCTGCCGTTCCAATGTAGTTCCTCGCCGCCGATGGACTCCTGTTCGTGGCCGCCATGCTTCTCCTCCATGCGATCTTCGTCTGCAGAGCCAGCCACCATCTCCTCACTTTGGCTTGGATGGTGCCGAGCCCCAGAAACAGTCAAACCATGCGCTATTGAAGCCTCGGCGCCACCAGTCATCGAAAGCCTAGGCGCCGCCCAGTTGAAGTAGTGGTGGCCATGCCACCTATGTCCCCATGGAGCCGATGTCGTCGGCTACCTGGACACCGCCTCGCTTCTGGTGCGACTTCTGCAAGGAGTTCACCTCGATCCCGCACATGCTCGAGTACGCAGTACTCACTTGCCGACGGCCCACACCAGCCTCTCCGACTCTAGTGGCGACAGGCAATGGCGTCCCCTACTCGATCCTGTGGTTTCTGAACGCGACGGGCTGCTCCAACGCTTGACGGATGTGAAGGTTGAGAAGAGGAGGTGTGGTGATCCGGACCTAAGTCATCGGCGACATCTTCAATCGCACGGCGAGGACTGGCATCTTGCCGTACTTCTTCCTTCGACTAGGGCCTGGACCCTCGGCTTCGCACTCCGGCACTGTGCGTGCCCCTTCGGCTCCTCCTCCGGTGCGATGACCCCGCCAATGGCTCCTCCTCCGCCCGCGACACGCGCGGAGGCTATAGCCCTCATGAAGGAGAAGGCTCTCCTGTTGGCTCCTCCAACTTCTGTTAAGGGCAGCGCCACCACGCCCCCAATGCTCTGACGTCTCCTCGGCCGTAGGGTGGTGGCAATCGACCGGCGCCCTAGCATCCGCGCTGGTTCTTGGAACCCGGCGGCGCTCGGCCTCCCAAGCATGGAGGTCCTAAACATGGCGGTCAACGGTGGTGGCTTCTACTCCCTCGATGAGGGGGAGTCCTCTTCCAACTGAAGATGGTGAGTAGTGGCAGCACAGTGGAGCGTGGTGGCGAGGAGCCAACCAGCGGCAAGGGCCTCCGAGATGGCAGCGGCGGCAAGCAATTAGGGGCTAAAACCCTAACTGCCACCCGACCCCCCTTTTATGGGCTACGCGCGCGACAATGGGCTGGCCCAAGGCCGGTACCCTGCCCTCCCTCCTCTCCCCTGTGCATGCCGACTGGACCTGCATGGGCCACAATCCAGGATGCCGATGGATTCAAGTTTGGCAAATCAAGCTATTTACTATTTTCGTCAATTTAATATTTTCAGCATTAATTCGTATAAGACTCTGTTAGTCCTTTATAATTATGTGCTGTAAAATTAAGTACTCTTGTGTTTAGTCGCTGACTTTAACTATAGTTGTACTTGTGATATTTTATCATTGTAAAATATCCATTTATGATATTATTCAAAGTATTTGTCCCTGTATGTATGGCAAATCCAATAAATAATATCCTTGTTATTACGACCATGATCTTGCAAATTATTTATTCATTTATCACTTTTGCAATCGATTCATTTTATTTAAGCCCCTTTTATGCTTTTCGACTTTAAAGCATTACGCGCTTAAATAATGGATGCGACATTTTATGTATATTTTTCTCATCAATTGTATAACGCGCATATTCCCTATTTGTTTGTTGGCCAAACATAAGGTAGCACCACTGTTGCTACTACGGGATCTACACTAAGTAAACACTTAGTGACTATCCTCAACGTGCGTACCCAACATCACAAATTAGAATATTTGGTCTACATCTTTTCACAAAGATGACTACCATTAATTCGTATTCCTATTGGCCATACACAAGGTAGCACCATAGTTGCTACTGTGGGATCTACACTAAGTCCACAACTTAGTGACTATCCTCAATCGTGCGTACCCAATTCGTTTGCGAATTGACTAAGGTCTACATCATTCTTGATGACTACCTTAAGACGTGTTTATACAACTTGCATAATTACTTGGCATCTACTGTTAATACAGACTATGCCCAATTGAGGTCTACACTTTTATGGTGACTACCTCCATTATTTTATTATGCACATGAGATCTTTACAACATTAATAATACAAGATTTATCTTGTCTCTATTTTGCATCCCATAATTACAACACACCACAACATTTTAATATCTTAAAATGTTTTGATGGTTTGCCTCGTGTAGGATCAATGACCGTCAAAGAGTTTGATTTGCTTGCTCTAGACGGTCCACAATTATCCCACATGGGCTGTGGACTGTAAAGGTTAGTCTTGCGTCCCTGTGGACTTTATCGAGCTGTGTTACCACCCAAAGAGGGTGTTGCACCACTTGAAGATCAACATGTATACACGACCCTATATCTCATTAGAAGCCATATTCATCCTGATCTTAAGGTTGAATACTTGTTGGAAGAGAACCCACAAAATCTATGGAATTCTCTTAAGCAACGCTATGAACAACAAAAGGCACTTATCCTGCCTGCGGCCAACTATGAGTGGACACAACTTCGCTTATAGGATTTCAAAACTGTGAGTGATTACAACCATGCTATTCATAGGATTTGCTCAAAGTTGCAATTCTACGAGAAAGAACCTACAGATGCGGATAAAATAGAAAAGACTCTGTCTACTATGCTTCCCTCTGAAAGGATTCTTCAACAACAATACCGTGAAAGGCGTTTCCAGGTTTATTCTGAGCTTATACAAACTTTACTTGAGGCCGAAAAAACATTCTGAACTTATGGTTTGGAATAATCAGCAGCGCCCTATAGGGTCTGCTCCATTGCCTGAAGTACATGCCTACACTCAGAATAAACCCAAATTTGATGGTGGACCTTCTAAGACCCATCCTCAGGGAAATTCCAAGAAAGGTAAAAAAACAACGATAGACACAATAAGAAATCCCAAACTCGTGCTTCCAACAATGGTAAGAACATTTCCAAACACAGGAATGACAAACCTAGTGTGTCAGAAGTGTGGTTGTTATAATCATACTACAAAGAAATGTCGTACCCCAAGTCATCTTGTTGATCTCTACTTAAAGTCTGTGGGTCCGGGACGTGCTGCACCAGGACAGAAGTATGAAGCCCACTTCAACATTCGACCTAACACCACCAGGAATGAGGCTGGTTGTTCACAACAAGTTCCAATGAAACCAAGCAACAACAACATACGAGGAGGCGAGGATCTTGCTGATACGGGGAATATAATCGTGGAATATGCATCCAACGACATATTTGGAGACTTTGAATAGGCTCTCAATCCCTTAGATTCTCATGTCTTTATGTCCTAGTGATTATAATAGTTAAAATAATTTATGTCCTATGTGTTATAAATATTTAATAATGTCATCACTATTTAGTTTGAATACCCAATAAATGTATTATACACATTTGATGTATTGTACACATTTGATATTCAATAAATAAAGTATGTATTCTATATATCATCAAAGAGTTTCATATCAAATTCTTTATTTATATATAGTTTCTACGGGGGTCAATCTGATGGAGGAGGAATTATGCCTAGTGGACAGTGGTACCACTAATTCTATACTTAGAGAAACAAAGTATTTCCAAACTCTTACAAAAAGACAAGGAAATGTTTTGACAATCGCGGGGCGCGATGCTACAATAGTTGGCTCTGGTCGTGCCACTATTGTACTCCCCTATGGGTACCCAAATTACAATTGAGGATGCATTATTGTATTCCGATTCAAAGCGTACCTTGTTAAGTTATAGAGATATTCAGTCAAAATGGTTTTCATATAGAAACCCATGCTCAGAATAATGAGGAAATTCTCCTCGTTACTAAAAATAGCGGATATGGCAAACGAATTGTTGAGAAAATTCCCTCTTTTCCGTCTAGATTGTACTACACATACATCAAACCCGTACCTGCATGTTGCGTATAAGGTAATTTTTCAGAATGTTGACGCATTCAAAACTTGGCATGAACGCCTTGGCCATCCTGGTATAGGGATGATGCGAAAAATTATCAGCAATTCTAATGGTCATGAGTTAAATACTGCTAAATTCCCTAAATCTTTAGATTTTATGTGCACTTCATGCTGCTACAGGGAAATTGATCGTACGGCCATCGCCCGTAAAGATCCAAAATGAGCCACTAAAATTTCTTGAACGCATTCAAGGATATATTTATGACCCCATACAACCACCGTCTAGACCGTTTCAGGTACTTCATGGTTCTAATAAATGCATCTACTAGATGGTCTCATGTGTGTCTTTTATCCACACGTAACCATGCATTTGCAAAAATTATTGCTCAAGTTATTAGACTTAGAGCACAGTCATCCTGAACATCAAATTCAATCAATTCGAATGGACAATGCTGTCGAGTTTTCCTCAAAGGCTTTCAACGATTATTGTATGGCTTTGGGAATTCAAGTTTCAGCACTCTATCCCATATGTCCATACACAAAATGGTTTAGCAGAATCTCATATTAAGAGAATTAAACTCATTGCAAGACCGTTATTACAAAATTGTAACCTACCAACTTCATGTTGGGGTCATGCAGTCTTACACGCTGCTGACTTGATTCAATTGCGACCAACTGCATATCACACAGTCTCCCCATTGCAATTAGTACATGGGAATATGCCAAATATTTCCCATCTACAAAAATTTCGGTTGCGCTGTATACGTATCGATCTCACTGCCTAAGCGTACCTCTATGGGCCCACATAGGAAACTTGGTATCTATGTGGGATATCAATCTCCATCAATTATCAAATACCTCGAGCCTCTTACTAGGGGACCTATTCATGGCCCGATATGCTGACTGCATATTTAATGAGGACCATTTCATGGCATTATGGGGAGACTTCAAGTACCAAAACGAATGCCAAGGAAATCATCTGGAATGCCCAAGGCATTCCCCCCTCAGATCCACGTACTCTAGAGACTGAACAACAAGTTCAGAAAATCATAAACTTGCAACATATTGCAAATAACCTGCTAGAAGCATTTACTGATTATAAGAGTGTCACTAAATCCTCTTATCCTGCTCGCAATGCGCCCGAAAGAGTGGAGGTACCAATAAAAACCATTCAACTCCCACTTCCAAAGAAGAGGAGGAGAAGTACGGCCGCTCCTAAGGATAATGCTACAAGTAAGCGTTCCGAGGGTATCGAGGGCTAAATCCTCCAAATCAGTAAATCCAAGCCAACCTCAAGTTGGTAGACACCCAATAGTGGATAAAAATCCAACATCAGGATCAAATCCACAACCCGGATCAACGGTGCATCCAAATTCTGATCCTAGGATATCGAAACACCCTGACTACATAGTTTTGGGAAATGTTGAGTCAAATAATGGGGTGAAAGAAATTTCCATCAATTACATAGATTCTGGAGAATCATACAATTGTAAGACTACTGTTGTCGACATGTACTTCTCCACAACAATTGCAAAAATCTTTCTCAATGATCCAGATCCCAAGACCATGGCAGAGTGCAAAAAGCACTCGGACTGGGCTCAATGGAAAGAAGCAATTCAAGCTGAGATAGCTTCTCTCACTAGAAGAGAGGTATTCACATCTACAATACCTACACCTTCCAAAGTCTTTCCTGTAGGCTTTAAATGGGTTTTCGTCTGGAAATGGAATGAGAACAATGAGGTGGTGAGATATAAAGCGAGGCTAGTAGCACAAGGGTTCACGCAGAGACCCAGCATTGATTACAATGAAACCTATTCTCCAGTAATGAGTGAATTACTTTCTGATACTTAATATCATTGACAGTTCAAAATTATCTATCTATGCAGTTGATGGATGTGGTGACAGCATATCTATATGGGTCACTTGATTCGGACATATACATGAAGGTTCCCGATGGAATCCAAATTCCGAATCCAAACGTAAATCGCAACATGTATTGTGTAAAACTACAAAAGTCATTATATGGCTTGAAGCAGCCGGGACGAATGTGGTACAACCGACTGAGGAAATTCCTTCTAAAGAAAGGATACACTAACAATGATGATTGTCTATGTGTTTTCATTAAGAAATCTTGAATGGGATTTTGTATTATATCCATGTATGTTGATGATTTAAATATCATTGGCAGCCCAAAGGATATAGAAGAAGCACGCAAACATCTAAAGACGAAATTCGAGATGAAGGATTTGGGTAAGACCAAGTATTGCCTAGGCTTACAACTTGAGCACCGTCCTTTAGGGATTTTAGTGCATCAATCAGCCTATATCCAGAAAATATTGGAGAAATTCAATATGGATAAATCATACCCTAATAAACTCCGATGGTTGTTCGTTCCTTAGAAATAGGGAAAGATCCATTTAGATCACGGGATATTGGGAAAAGATGTTGGGACCAGAGATCCCATATCTCAGTGTCATTGGCGCACTTATGTATCTTGCAAATTGCACCAGGTCCTGATATCGCATTTGCAGTGAACTTACTAGGCTAGGCATAGTGCGGACCCAACTCACCGTCATTGGACGGGAGCGAAGTGTATCATCAGATACCTTAATGGCACAAAGGATCTTGGTTTATTCTTCAAGAAAAATCATGATCCTAGTATGATTGGTTATACTGATGCAGGTTACTTATCTGATCCTCATAACGGAAAATCCTAAACAGGATTTATATTCCTACAAGGAGGTACATCTATTTCATGGAAGTCTTCTAAGCAGACTCTGACAGCGACTTCTACTAATCATTCTGAAATTATTGCTCTATACGAGGCATCACGAGAATGTGGATTGGCTTCGCAGAATGATTAACCACATACAACAGTCATGTGGTATTGGTTCAATTGAATCACCTATAATTATCTATGAAGATAATTATGCTTGTGTTACACAGATGCAATCAGGTTACATAAAGAGCAATATCACTAAGCATATTATTCCTAAACTATATTTATCCCCATGAATTACAAGAAAGCAAGGAAATAAACATCTTGCAAATCAAGTCATGTGATAATCTCGTTGATCTATTTACTATGTCCTTACCAACTTCTATGTTTCAAAAATTGGTACATGGAATTGGTATGCGGCGACTTCGAGATTTGCTAGAATCAGGGGAGATATCTCATAAATGTTGATCTGTACCAGCATCATATTATACTCTTTTCTTTCACAAGTTTTACTTATAAGGTTTCTTGTTAAAGTTTTTAATGAGGTAATATTAACATAAGCATGTGTCATATTTTCTATTTTTCCCACTGAGATTTTTGTGGGAAATATCAAAGACACATATTATCCTCACAACTCATCCATGGTTTTTCCCTGAAAATGTTTTTCATGTGAGTTATCCAAGAGGCAATACCAATAATATGTCGTCATATTTTCTCCTAATTTTCCCACTGAGTTTTTACAGGAGTTTTAGCGACATATCACTTTATATTGCTTCCTCATATTTTTCCTGAAATGGTTTTTGGGAAGTAATCTATATGTCGTATCTCCAATATTTTTCCCCACTGAGGTTATTAATGGGATACCAATGACATAGTGATTTATTTAAATCACAATCATATATGTTATTTTCTCCTTATTTTTCTATAAGGTTTAAAGGAAGTTTTTATAGCATATCTATACATACATATTCCTCAGTTTTTTCCCATAGGGTTTTTCGAGGAATCCAATCATACAGCTTGCATTGATCTCAAAGAAGATTCGATCAAGAGGGAGTGTTGTGAAATGACGCCAGTACACCAACATGCGTCCTTCTACAGATGATCTCATCCGTCCGTACAAGCCGTTAGGATTAGAGATTAGATTAGTAGTTAACTGTAGCACTACGAAGAGGCATGTCCCTTCGGTAGTGGATTGTTCTAGTGAACAGTTACAATTCCCAAGCAGTCGCATCCGTACAACGTCCGTACAACGTGACCCTTCATTTGTATATAATCCAAAGAGATCAATGAAACAGTTAGTTGTTCCCAAATCATTTTTCATTTCATTCACTTTACAATATCCTGAAACCAAACTCCCCATTCCATCTTTCATCAGAGATTGAGAGTACCAGCAAGTACTGGACAGCTCTTGGATAGAATAGCAAAAACAGCAGTGTCACTTGCCACGGTTACAGACAATATCTGAGTAATAATGCATATATATAACCTTCAAGTTCAACCACCAAGTGTGTTCGCATCATCGCAACACTCCCACCACACTGACGCAAGAGTACCAAGTCCTGGACAGATCTTGGATTGAATAGCAAAAACAGCAGTGTCACTTGCCACCGTTACAGCCAATATCTGAGTAATAATGCATATATATAACCTTCAAGTTCAACCACCAAGTGGGTTCCCATCGTCGCAACACTCCCACCACACTGACGCAAAAAACCACCCCCAAGTTCCCCACTCCCAAGCTTGCCCCTGTGCAACAGGGCCATGGCAATGTATATGACAGGACTAGACGAGGGCCGGCAAGGCAAAAGGAACAGAGAAAGACCGACCTACTACAGACGTAGTGCTATATGTATATGTATCTATATATATGGTATGTGCATTAAGGATACGCGTGGGCATTGACTAGTTCCAGCCAGAGGCACTGATGTCAGCGGTGCCCATGGGGTACGACGGGTAGTACCGAGGAGGGGCACTTGATCCGTAGGAACCACCACCGCCACCGCCACCGCCACCACTAGAGTTTCGGCCACCACCACGAGAACCGCCACCAGAGTAGCTGCTGCTGCCACCAGAGTAGCCACCACTGCGGCTGGAATAACCACCACCACCAGAGTAGCTGCCACCACGGCTGGAATAGCCACCACCGTCGCCACCATAGCCATAATCACTGCTGTGGCGATAGTCTCTTCCGCCAAACCCTCCGCCGCCCCTTCGGCCTCTTCCTCCGTAGCGGGACCCTCCGTAGCACGGCCTGTTTGCATACTCCACAAGCCACTCAGGCGCATCCCGCTTCGCCTCTGTCATCAGTTCCAGCAGGCCCTTTGCCAGGGGGTGGTTCGACTCGGTAAAGAAAGCGGTGGCAATCCCAGCCTTTCCAGCTCTCCCAGTTCTTCCGATCCTGTGGACGTAATCCTCGATGCTCTTGGGGAGGTCGTAATTGATCACATGAGCCACGTTCGGGACATCCAGATCCCCTTGAA
Source organism: Miscanthus floridulus (assembly GCF_019320115.1). Taxonomy (NCBI): domain Eukaryota; kingdom Viridiplantae; phylum Streptophyta; class Magnoliopsida; order Poales; family Poaceae; genus Miscanthus; species Miscanthus floridulus. The sequence goes on from NC_089597.1 coordinate 99,522,616, forward strand.
GCTACATCGGTGGCGACCATGATAGGAGTGGCGCCACTCTTGAAGGATTTCAGTGCGCTCTCCCGCTCCTACAAAATGGGAAAGCACAAACAAAAGAAATTATATACTGAACATGTAAAATATGCATATTAGAATAAATTAGATCAGCATTATACTTCTAAAAGGGAAGCACAAATAGGTTAATTTTGTGCCAAACATAACAGATAAAATGCAGAAAGCATTCACTGGTAGCAACTGATTAAATGGCTGTGCTGAAAGTACCAACAGCATCATATCATAGTAACAGATAACATTTGAATCATGGAATGTTGGGGTCAAAGAAGACCGTGCCAAGTAAAAGCAGCCATTTTCAGTCATAATTAATACAGTTATGATAAACACACAATGATAATCAATTAACGTGACAACTGATTTAGCATTAGTAGCAAAAGATGAATGCCAATATAATACAGGTGGATGAAGTTAGGCAGATTAAATTGTTGGGGCAAAAGAGGATCCATCATCTTCATGGAACATAAATACTGTTTCAAGCCTTCAATGTCTTGTTGAGGAATACAGTTTGAAGCTTTCAGTAACAGTACATAGACCTAGAACTGGAAACAAATGGTCCAGTGCAAGCTTTGTGCTGTAGCAGTGAGGCCAAAGAACAAAAACCACCACTGCAGATATTTTTCTGACTAAAATTGGTGTCATGTTTCTAGGTCTGTAATGTAAGAACCAGATAGGCAATTACTATAGCGAGAAATGTATTCACCTGTTGTGTTCTGTCACCATGGATTGCTGTAGCCGGGAAACCTTTTGTCTGTAGACAATGCCGCAGTGAATCAGCTTCCCGCTTCGTCTCCACAAAGACCAATGTTAGGGGTTGCTGCAGCTAGAAAAATATGCAAATTTACATTAGAAGTTATCGAGCAAGAAATGCCAAACCATTCTGTTTAAATCCAACATAAGAAAAGCTAGCATATACCTTGCTATTGGCCACACCAACAGATTGCTTCTGCAAAAGGTCTATCAGGAAGCCTCTTTTCTCCCCATCATTAACAAACTCAATTTTCTGCTCAATCAGGTCAGTGCTTGACCCAACCCTCCCGACAGTAACAAATATGTAATTGTACAAGAAATCAGAAGCCAGCCTCTGGGAAGAAACGCATTAAGACATCAGTCAAATATGTATCAATGTAACAGCAAATAATTGTAGACTATATCATGACAACCTAAAGACTAACATCCTTTGTGCAGTATAAGATTTAAGTGTTATCCACCTCTATTCAAAAAATGAAGTGCCATTTAGGTGACAGTGTTCTTATAAAAATGCTTGCCCCTTTCGGAGAAAAAATGCATGTCATATAAAGTCCAAAGTTTGCAAGTTATAGGAGAAAACAAGAAAAATATTCAGCTGCCTGCTCATGCTGCTTTACCAAAACAAAAAAGGCCACAGTAAACATATTTCTCTACCTGTATTTCAGGTGGGAAAGTTGCACTGAAGAGCATAGTTTGTCTTACAGACTTTTTTGGCATATTCATCATGTCAACTATCTTTCTTATCTGAGGCTCAAACCCCATATCCAGCATTCTGTCAGCCTCATCCATTACCAGGTACTTAATTGCCTCAAGAGAGATCCGTGATCGCTCAACCATGTCCACAAGGCGTCCAGGTGTAGCAACAAGAAGATCGACACCCATCTCTAGATCACGCAGCTAAAAAACAGCAAGCATGAAGAAATAGAAACCACATCAATATTGTGAAGGCAGGCAATATAAATACAGCGTGAACATTCACAAAGTTATACGGCATTGTCTATCCATAATGCCCCATTCCTAACTGTTGAGTGCGGCATCAAGAAATTGCAGGGACAATGACTTATAAGACATTTTGGTTAAACTTCCAAAAATATGCTCTACTTCTACACTTAACATTGCTATCTGAACATCTGAACTGCTTTACAAATAGACTAGTCTGCATAAATAGACAATGAAACAAGGGTTGTAAAGAAAAAGAAAAGCATGCAAGAAAGCAGCAACCACCTGGTTATACATCGGAGTCCCCCCATAAGCTACCACGACTCTGAGTCCCGTTTGGAAAGAAAACTTCTTAGCCTCCTCGTTAATCTGAAATATAAAACCAAAAGGCACTAAATCCAATCAGAAGTAACACTATATATAGGAGTCAAGCATGAATTGCTTCATCAATCACCACTCAACGCCCTTGAAACAGAGGAAAATATATAAGAGCCTGTTTGTATCTCTGGAATTGGGTTGAATCATAATCATATTGTTTGGACGGTCTATTTGGCTCTGTTTTATACTAAAATGGCAATTCTAATCAATTCTAGTGATGCCCAATAGACCAATGTAAGATTCGTGATTTGAAAAGTGGAAAGTCCAATTCCATTTTATTCTACTATTTACTCGCCTGTTGCCCCTGTCCTTTGAAGCAACGACATGTTCCTGGTAGCCATTGGACAACCACAAGTCCACAACACCGTAGGAGCACTAGCGAGCATGGCTGCTCAAATATGCTGGAAAAGCATTCCAATTCAGGGCACCCAAACGGGCCATAAAAGGAAACACACGCCAAATTGAACGACCGAGTACATCCTCATGCACAAATATCAACACAGAACTACAGATTTATATTAAATAATGACCAACAAAACCAGCATTCTTGCAAGGATGACATATTGAAAGTTACTACTCCCTTTAGCTTTATCTTAGGTCAACTTATTTATCTTCGACAAAGTATATATAAAAATGCACTAACATCTATAGCATCGAATTGGTTTCATCAAATACTCCATGTTTTGATTGTGCATTTATTTAAACTTGTAGGTGGTAATATTTTTTTTCGAGAAGTTTGAATTAGGACAAATCCAAAGTAAGCTATAATTTGGAATGGGGGGTAGAAATCTACACGCCGAAACTGCAGTTGTGGAAAATAGCATTAATCATAGGAAAGAGCATGCATTCACATGTGCAAATTCACACATCGACGGTCCAGATGAATCGAGATAATTACACACAAGACCTGATTTAAGGAGCAGCTAAACATGTTATGTACTCAAATTGAAGGACCAGAAACATACTCAAACTGCATGAGGCCAATCCTAAATAACAAAACATGTGCAGTGTTTTGTGGACAGCAATTCAGCAAGTAGTGATTAATAGGTACTTTAATCAACACACTGAAACAAGCAATCCTCAAACCAATGTCAGAAATTTAAAAAAGGAACCTGACACAGCAGATTTCACCTGTCAGAAAACTGCAATCGACCTGTAGTTTTTGACAGGAAACTACAATCATATGACTAATGCTTCCATGTACAATTGTGCAGAAACATTTCTAGCATGCTAGGATGGATTATAGAACATGTCAGATGATAAGTTGCTCCAAACGGCCGAAGCAAAGCATACAGCAATTAAAGTGTATCCTTCCATCAAACTCTAGTGTATCGGTAAGAATCAAACCAACTCATATCAACTCTGTTCCAAGTAAAACCATACGTGGCAGGGTGGGTAGCTAGCTCATCAAAACAAAGTATTCAGACAGAGGCAGTTAATTATTTCAAATTCTCCAAGGATATAAAATCTCCTACACAGATCAACTGAACGCAACCCAGCCCAACAATCAGCATTGTAAAAGACACAGATGAAAGAAGATACAAATGTAAAAGACATCCACATTGTACAAGACAGCATTGTAAATGTGTGCCCCATAAAACAAAAAGGAGAAAGTATAAAATGGTACAAATGTGGAGAAATCACACTTTTTACGAGAACACACAATCTACGAAATCAACACCCCAACAGATGCTGTTAGCAGAAGCAATTAAGCCTGCAAAAAAGCAATGATATCCCAAGCAACGTTACACAATCTACATTAGGCAGGTGAATGCGCAATTCGTCCCTGCGAAACCGCGCAATATTCAAACAAGGTTAGGAGGCAAAACCCCAATTCGCGAGGGTACCAACTCGCACACAGACACACATGCATTCTGCAGAGCGCAGGCAGCAGCCACACTGCCCATCGTCCGCGCACATCCGCATACGCACAGCACAGCTACGGAAGCGGGCATGCACGCCACGCGACACCCAGGACTACAAGGACAACAACAGCACGGAGATATCTACAACACCTTCGAACAAAGGAATACACGAACGAACAAGATCTACGACTACCTTCGAACAAGTAGGGATACACGAACGAAGAAGATCTACGACTACGAGCCGCGCGGTAGCATGGCGTCCGCGCACGGCCGCATTATTGACGGCGCCAGAATCCGCCGCACCGCATTCCAAACAAACGGCGAAAAAGCGAGATGGCGCGTCGAGCCTTTACCTGTGCTGCAAGCTCTCTGGTGGGCGCGAGAACGAGTGCTCGTGGCTTGGCGACGCGATCGAACGAGCCCCTGTCCCGCCGGCCGTACCCGTACCGTACCCGCTCCCTCCCTCCTCCCGCCGGCGCCACCAGGCCGCTCACGACGGGGAGGCAGAAGGCGGCCGTCTTCCCGGACCCGGTCTGCGCGCACGCCATGAGATCCCTCCCGGCCATGACGATCGGCATGGCGTAGCGCTGTACGGGCGTGGGGTTGTCGTAGCCGCAGCGCGCCACGTTCCGGAGCACGGCCTCCGCCAGCCCGGCCGCTTCGAACCCGTCGGCGGGGGCCGGCGCGCCCTCCCCGCTCACCTCCACCGGGATGTCGTACTTGTCCAGCCGCCTCTCCCCGTCGACACCGATCTCGAGCCCATCCACCGCCTCGGCGAGCCCGCCCACCCCCGGCACGCGGTCGCCGCCTCCGCCTCCGCTACCCCCGCGAGGAGAGGGGGCGAGCGGCTCCGCCCTGCGGGAGCGGACCGGAACCGTGGCCCACGGGTCGCCGCCGTTCGACTTCATTGGCGGGCTCTTCAGCTACCACGCACCCACTAAAACCCCAATGCCTTTTGGGAAGAGGAGCGGAGGGGAGGGGAGGGATCACCGGGACGGCAGAGACGCAGTGTGTGTATATGTAGCGGTGTGAGGGGAGTGGTCGGAGAGCTCGCTGCATCCGGTCTATGGCTCTCTCGTAGACGCTCACCGTTGGATCGCGGGTTCCGCGACAGACGAGTGGTGGAGATTCGCTTGCACAAAGCGGGGGATCGGAGTGCGTGCACGTGGTGTATGGACTTGAGGGCGTTTTCTGCGTTGGATGGGACGAGGAGGTGGCGGTGTACGGTGTTTTGGTGGACGTGGCGCTCGGGCTTCCGGCGTGAGGCATGGTGTGGAGCCCACCGGCTGCTGCTCTGACACTTGGAGCGCGAGGTCTACGCCTACTGTACCTATGAGCTCTCTACCCGTCCAATCAGAGGCGAATATGCGCGGGTACGGCGTGGGGGTAGCATGTGCCATCGGTGCGTGCTGTGTACACTGTGCACACCTGTTTTGGTTCCTTGGAAACCAAGGAGACCGGAGGGAGGTTCTCCACTTTTGCCGGAGGGGCGCTAGTGTGCTAGTACCAGACTACCACGCTACGATTTTGAATCACGGCGATATACTTCCCTGCGTAGAAAAAAAAAATGTAATCTCGCTTTTCGATAAGTATTTGAAATTTGATCAAAGTTGTATAAAAATGCTAATATTTATACTACACAATAAGAATCATTAAATTAATTATGAAATATATTTTATAGTAAATCTAGTTGGAGATATAAATGTTAATACTGGCTCTGTTCGTTTCTCTTATCATCCGTACTTTTCAGCTTGTTTTTTCAGTCGTAACAGTATTTTTCTCTCACAACAAATCAGTCGGAACAGTGTTTCGGCTTGTTTTTTCAGCGAAGCGAATGGGACCACTATCCGCTATAAACTTGATTAAAATTAAACTAGTTTGACTTGCACAAATGACAAATCTCATACTTACATCCTCTTATGGACGAAGGGTGTACGTGTTTATCTCATTGATCTATTTTAACCTGGGTACTAAGATACCAAAATGGGTTTATATTTTCTGACTCTTGGCTTATTTCTTTTCTTTTTGAATTTTCAATCAAGTAAAGGGTATGTTATTCTGCTCCATGATGTTTTCTCGTCCAACAAACCAATGATGTTTTTCTAATGACCGTTGGTTTATACGATGACCTTATCTTGGTTCATCGTTCCAATAATTGTGTCATTTCCCTTTACCAAAAGCACTTTATCCAATTAGGTCATGACAATGTACATGAGAGCAGACCGTGTAATACCATATTTGTTCTCGAGGAAACAAAAGTTAGTGTGCATATACAAGAAAAACTTGAAGGCAGTACCACCGAATTAGGGCATGATTGGTTTGCGTCCAAAATTTACATACCAAAGATTTGGTAAGCCAAAGTTAGATAAAAGAAATTGACATAGATTTGGCAAGCCAAATCTAAGAAGTTAACAAGTTTTGGTAGCAAACCAAATAATAGCAAAAATCATGGCTTACCAAATCTTTGGTTGGACATATTTTAGAAGCCAACCAATCAGGCCCTTAGTCTCCCATTGCTAGCCAACGCTCCTAATTGTCCTTTCAGTAGAAAAGATTCTTTTACATGCACCACAGAAACACATGATTGGGTTTCTCCTTGTACACAAGATGAATCAAGCTACTCTTCTGCTGTTTGTCTTAGGAGCTAGGAGGCAAAGGCATCAGTGACCTCTTGCAAGCTAATTTGATAATATGCGAAGCTACCAATCATGATGGTATGGACAATGCATGTCAAGGTGGAGGCTTAGCCTATAAGCAAGAGTGTAGTGTTGGGATTGGCCATAGAAGCAACAAAATTATGTGATGTGTTTGTGCAATTAATATCTACTTTTACTTTGTAGTACTTATGATGAGTGTATTTTGGATTCTTATGCTATTCATTAATTAATATAGATAGCACTGGACTTTGAGAAAGATAGTTATATGAAATTCCTTTAATTCCTAACGGGACAAATCCTTTAAACAAAACAGTAAAAAGAGTTGCCAAGTGTTCAGCACGTATTGCGCCGTGGCTGGCGCTTCCCTGTGTTTGGCTTTCCAACATGGAGCTTCGATGCTAGATGTAACACCCTAGGTGTTAAGCTTGCATAATTTGACTTGCATTGCATGAGCATGAGCATCGAGCATTCATATATAAGCTTTTACAATTGAAACATATGATTGAAACATGTTTGTTATTTTATGATTCTTTGTATATATGTATATGAGCATTATAAGTCTCCCAGTGTTTTACAAAATTTTACTCGATTCCTTTATGATTGATGCATTAGGTTATATGAGTTGATTGGAACCACTTGATGCTTATGATTTCCTTGTCTAGAAATACTCCTTTAACCCTATGTAGGTCCAGGATCGAATATATGCTTAGCCATGCTTAGATCGGTAGAAGCACGGTTAGCTTATTTGCTATCGTGGAAAAGAACCATGGGGTAATGTAAATCGAGGCCGGACGTAGTCTATGGTAGGTTGACTCATGTGATTTCGTCTGTGCTGATTAAGGACCGTACCGTTGTTGGCACTTTTGACAAGATTGAACGCATGCCTATCACTTAGCTGGCCGGATAACTCGTTCCGACTGTGAAGCCGAGTATCTCAACTCAGGCCGGGCCCCGCTCTGTAAGAGTGCGCACTCTGGATGGTAGTAAGGATGTACGGGGAAGCCAGACATGAGCCCAAGGGCAGGATAGTCCTGAACGGCCTGCAGTTGGTTGTCCCTGATTGTGCGGCGCTAGGCGAACCCACGACATGTGGACTTGAGTTATACCAAAGGTGACCTAAGGTGACCGTTGATCTGGTCCGCCTGGGTTTGTGTTAGGAATAAATTCTCAGCTGGTTGAAATCAATTCGAATCGCCATCTCTCTCGGATAGTGAGAAACTTGGCTAGCCCCAACATCGTAGTAATTGTATTATGGAATATAATGGTTCGGATAAACATGGAATTACTATACCTGCTATGGTTACTATTGCATGCTCTTAAAATGATGTACCACATGTTTGGCACATGATAGTTGCTAATTTGGAGATGGATAGTTATAAATAACTTGATAACGGAATTATAAGTGTATAACTAAGTTAATCGCTTTTTATGCAAATGTTGTCAAGCTATCTCCACTTATACAGTCGTGCATAATCCTTGGAGTCAATTTATTTCTGGTTTATGACGGGTAAGTCTAGCTGAGTACCTTCTCGTACTCAGGGTTTTATTTCCCATTGTTGCAGATGGCACAATTTATCATGGGTATTGCAAGAGTTGCTTCTATCCCGCTGTGGATGAGGAGTAAGCCTTGGGAAGGCTTCTTTATTAATCCCTCTACATGCTTTTGTGGATTGTGATCGTATGTTGGCACTGTATTAAACTATGTTGGCAAATGCTACTTTCAAACTTAATTTGATTCCGCTAGTATCTATCAAACTTGGTTTGTAATAACTTTGTTTCATACTCTGATGATGGAAATGTATCTACAAACTTTTTGTAATATGCACTGGTGCAGCAAGGCTTTTTGCTCCCGATTGGGAAACCCCTTTAGTCCCAGTTTCCCAACCGGGAGCACCAATCCGGGACTAAAGGTACCCTTCTTTAGTCCCGGCTTGATGCCCGGGACTAAAGGGGGACCGGGGGGACCTTTAGTCCCGGTTGAAAACACCAACCGGGAGTAAAGGGGGCCTCCAGGCCTGGCCAGGGACCGCCACGGGGCAAGACATTGAGTCCCAGTTGGTGTTACCAACCGAGACTAAATGTCCCTCTCTTTTTTTCTTTTTCTAGTTTCTATTTTTGGTTTCTTTTTTCATTTAATGATTAGTTTTGATATTAAAATATATTTTCGAATACGCTACTAATAGTAATATATATGTGTACTTCGCACGCGTAAGTTTTCGTTCGAACTTTGTACATAAATAACAAACAAATATACGCGTACATGCATATATATATGATGATCATATATATACACACGTTATTTTATGTACATATAATATGTGCATACATACATATATATATATATTACAAAGGTTTGATATATAAATTGTTTATGTCCTTAGCAATTCACTCCTCCAGATTTGGCATCCACGTTTCGTTCGGGTCGTTATTGTAGAACTCGTCGTTGGGGTTGATGACCTGGTCATTTAGAAATCCTGCTATAGTCTCTCGAATTGCTTTAAGTTGGTCAAGTCGTATGACTCTTTCCCTCAACCATTTAGTCTTCAATAAAAGTTAAAGGAAAAAGTATTAATATATATATATATGTGTGTATTGCTTATGTAATTACTTATACAAATGAGAGCAATAAAGAAATTGTAAATATACTATCGAAATAATATAAAGGAAAAAATATTTATATACGTACTTTGAGTTGCTCTTCAGGAGTTCTCTTTGAGTACGCCATGATGAACTCGCAAACATAGTATCCGCAGTAGTTGTTACCCTGCTCCTGCCTTAGAACCCACTTTTACGACAAAAAAATCAATTAGGGTGAATTGAAATCATCATATGGTGTTAATTGAATATAAATGTGTAGTTATAGTACTTACTTTGTGTGCGATTACACCAAGTGACGCTTTGCAATGTTTCATTTTTTGTTCCTCAATGAACATTTTTCAAACCCTGCTCCCAATAAAATAAAAAAATAATTTAACCTTTAATAATTATTGAGTGATCAGCGCCATTATATATATATATATGTTGTTATAGAGAAACTAAATTAGTTACCCTTGTATAATATCTATCATATTCTTGATACTCCGTTTGCGATTTTCTCAACGAGTCTAAGATTTTCAATCTACTATTGGCCATATCGATGACCATCAATATCCAGTGATTGCTGCATAAACATATATATATATATATATATATATATGTGTGTGTGTGTGTGTGTGTGTGTGTGTGTGTGTGTGTGTGTGTGTGTGAGAGAGAGAGAGAGAGAGAGAGAGAGAGAGAGAGAGAGGTAACTAGCTAGTAAGGAAATATTGATGTCCCATATATATGATCGACATTAATTACTTATAATAACATTCACTTGAAGTTGTACGGGAAGAGTATCTCCTTCTTGCCGCGTTGGTTCACTAAGAAATTCATGAGATTTCTCTCAGGTTGAGGCTTATAATCCTTCGGAGGGTTAGGGTGTTTGTATATGACATACGGATCAACGAACCCAACATCATTATCCTTTCTCTTTCTAAGTTCTGTCATCTCATATCTGCATACATGAAAATTGTGAATATATATATTATGAATATATAATAAAGAAATTGTGAATATAGTAGAAAATAATCACACTTACAGACAATAGCAGCTAATGAGACTTTTGTCGAGAGAGTCCAGGTGGCATAGTTGGTGTAATTCTGGAAGCTCGACATAGATAATGTCATTGCCACGGAAGTAATGGTGGTTTCTAATTCTGACAGAAAGATAGATTTGTCCCGCATCAGACGCCGACATGTACCACCCGTTTAGCAGGTACATTTGCGTACCCAGTTCACCTAATTTCTCTGGGTTGTATAGACTCTGGCCTGGTACAAATTTCTTGTAAGGATCCACTTCAGGAGCAGATGGTCCTTCAGCGAGCACTTCGGCAAGGTTCAAACCAGTGTCCTCATAAAACCGAAGAAACGACTCATAGCCGCCTACCTCCTCCACTAAGTTTAAGTTTGAACCATATTCGTTAGGAACGACAAAGGGGGGATTGATTGTTGCGATTGTTGTCCGAGTTGTGCAACACCTTTCCCTACTCTCTTCTTTTTTTGCGCCGCCTCATATGACTTGGTGAGAGAGCGGTCATAGTCCGATATCGGTTGTTTCGCGGCGCTCTTAAGAGAATCCCGTTTTTTTTGTTCCAACTTCTTTCTTAGCTGATCTGGAGGTAGGAAGAAGTATGATGGCTCCGGGTTCTCCCTCGCTCGTCGTGCCTATTTTGCACCTTCAAAGAAATCTGTCACTTCTTTTTGTACTGCATCCTTTAATTCCTAGTTCACTTTTCTCATAAGATAGTTTTTGGGGAATAACTGGATGAGTATTTGCTTTCTGCTTCTTTGCCGGCGGGCAGGGCAACGGCTTCGTTTGCGGGGCGGACCTCTTAGGGGCTGGCTTCCTTAGAGGCGGGGGAGGCATTGGAGACCGCCTTGGAGGCAGTGCAGACTTTGGAGGCGGCGGAGGCGTTGGAGACCTCGGCGGAGGAGTTGTGGACTTCCTTGGAGGCGGCGGAGGAGTTGGAGATGGTGGGGATGCAGCAGTGCCTTCGAAGGCGTCATCATTGCCCTGAGCACTATGATGGTCGGGAGAAGCAACAACTGGACTTTGGTTGGCGGAGGCCCTGCTTTGTGAGTACAAAAAATAATGAGATATAAGTAAATGCTTATTATTAGTCATGCCCATAGAAAATTATCAAAAAATTGTTTTGTTAACTTTTGTCCGCACCTAATGTCTGCTGGCGGTGGAGCAGATGCCCCCAGGGATAATGATGTAGCGCTTGCGCCATAGTATATATGCCTTCTCTGCTTCTCCTAGAGTCTTCTCTCCATCACCTCTAGGAATGTCAAGAGCTAGATCCTCATAACCTTTGCTCACTTTATCCACTGCGACCCTAGCATATCCAGGTTGTATTGGTGCCCCATGGATTCTTGGTGTCTTGGTAGGGTCTGGAGGAGTAAAAACACCGACAGTGACCTTGATTGTGTCATTCCCCCTTGGAACATGTAGCTCAATTGATGTCATTGGAGTAGTGACATCATCCACGGGGAAGCGCAGCGCTGCGTCATCTTGCTTTGGCAGCTCAGTGGAAGCGCAGCTGCTTTTCAACTGACCAGGGGGCTAATATTAACATTCATTCCTGGCTCTGAATGCCTGCCTCTGGGCACTCATTGCTATCTGCACTTGCTTTCTGATTTCTTCCTGCATTCTTGCTTCCATTGCTTTTTCTCGCTCCTTTGCTTCAAGCACCATTTCCTCCAACATTGTCACCCACGCTGCTTGCTCCTCCTTGCTTCTCTGGCGGCTTCGGTAGGTTTCCCTGTCATTAGGGAAACCATGAACCCATGGAGTGTTGCGTCCTAAGCCTCTGGTTCGGCCAGTGTGTTCAGCAGTCCCGATGGCATACGTCAGCTCATCCTTCTCTCTATTGGGCTTGAACACACCAATCTCTTTAGCTTCTATAGCAAAAGCCAATCGGCGTGCTGCTGTTTCGAGTTTTTGCCCATACACTGCCAGACCGGTCTATGGGTCGAGTCTTCCCCCATGACCGAAAAACCAATTCTTCGAGCGTGGGGGCCACTTGGCTGATTCTGGTTCGATCCCCTTGGCAATAATGTCCGCTTCCATTTTTTGCCACTTCGGAATGGCAGTATCGTAGCCACCTGATCCCATGTCATGGTGGTATACCTTTTTTGGGCATTCTCTTGGTTCCTTCTCACCCGTGCCTCACCCTCTGCTGATGTCTTGTACTCTACGAAATCATTCCAATAGGGCCTCTGTTTCGAGATCGGGCCCGTAGCAGTATTGAAATTCGGCTGTTTCGTTCTTCTTGATGTATGTGTTGTATAGGTGTTTCTTCCAAGTCTGGAATTGTGTGGCCATCTTCTTCATAGCCCACGATCGAACTAGCTCCTTCAATTCATCATCGTTGATATCATCATAATCATCCGCTTGCAACGTGAAATGGGCAAGGATATCATTCCTAGAGCAAATTCTTGTCAACATCAGAGACAAACTAACATCAGGCTCGTTGATCTTTTTCTTCCATTCACTAGATACTGATAGAATTCTGTCCCTTACAAGGTACCCACAGTGTTCCACGAATTTCCTTTTATGTGGACCAAGTGGTTCGCCTGTCTCGATGTTGAATTCCGATATTATGTACCGGCCCTCCAGTGGTTTCTTCGGTCCTCGAACATTTTTGCTCTTCGCCGTTGTGGTCGCCGATCCAGAGGGCTACATATAAAAAAATAATAAATAAATATCTTTTGTACACAGAAATATATACAATATTCACATATAATATATATTTAGTATATATACCTCGCCTGTATTTTCTTGCAAAACATTTTCTTGCTCATTTTCAAGAGCTAGGTATTGACTTCCGTCATCAACATCCTGCTCACCAGCATTGGCAATAATATTCATCATTTCTTCCTCCATGTTGTCTCCCGGGGCAGCCATATCTAACAAATTTAACAAAATTTAAGTCACATATATAAACAAGTCATATATATACAATAAGTCATATACAAATTTATCTAAGTCACATATATATAAACAAGTCATATATGTAAACAAGTCATATATGTACAATAAGACATAAACAAAATAAATCTAAGTCACATATATAAACAAGTCATATAAACAAGTCATATATATAAACAATTCATATATGTAAACAAGTCATATATGTACAATAAGTCATATACAAAATAAATCTAAGTCACATATATAAACAAGTCATATAACAAGTCATATATATAAACAATTCATATATGTAAACAATCATATATGTCAACAAGTCATATATGTAAACAAGTCATATATGTAAACAAGTCATATATAAACAAGTCATATATGTAAACAAGTCATATAAACGACGAATTCGCCCTAGCGAGAATGACGAATTCGCCCTAGCGAGAACAACAATTCGCTCTAGCGAGAACGACAATTCGCTCTAGCTAGGGCGAATTCATCGTTCTCGCAAGGGCGAATTCGTCGTTCTCGCTAGGGCGAATTCGTCGTTCTCGCTAGGGCGAATCTTCGTTCTCGCTAGGGTACAACAACGGGGCAGCGTTGCTCTGCAGGTATACAACAACGGGCGCGTTGCTCCGCATATACAACAACGGGGCGACGTTGCTCCGCATACAACACAACGAGGCGGCGTTGCTCCGCATACAACACAACGAGGCGCGTTGCTCCGCATACAACACAACGAGGCGGTGTTGCTCCGCATACAACACAACGACGGCGTTGCTCCGCATACAACACAACGAGGCGTTCCTCTGCATATATCACATACAAACACATATCGACGTACGTAGGGGTCGGGTGACGATCGACGTACGTAGGGTCGGCTGATGGGCGGAGGCGGTGATGACGAGGCGGTGTCGGTGGCTGGCCGGTGGCGTCGGTGGTGGCGCGAGCGTCGTGGCCGGCCGGGCCGGGTGGAGTCGTCAGGGCCACGCGCGGCGTCAGTGGCGGCGTGGCGTCGGCGCCAGGGCGTGGTGTCAGGGGCGTGGCATCGGGCGTCAGGGGCGGCGTGCGTCAGGGGCGGCGTCAGGCATGGCGCGGCGTCAGGGGCGGCGTGGCGTCGGGCCGGGCTGTAGTGTGGCATCGGGGCCGAGCCGTTGGGGTTGTGGGGCGCCAGGCCAGGAGTGGTCGGGGGGGGCGGCGCGTCGGTGAGCGCGCTTAGTCGGGCGTGCGACGTCGGGGCGGTGGGGCAGCCGTGTGCGTGCGGGTGCTCGCGAGGTGCGGCGTCGGTGGGGATCCGGACGAGCGGCGGCGGGTCTGTTAAGGCTTGGCTCAGCGGTGGGGAGGAGGAGAAGAGGGCTAGGGCGGGCGCTGAGGCTATATAAGGGAGAGACCTTTAGTCCCGGGCGCCACCACCAGCCGGGACTAAAGGCACTTTAGTCCCAGAGCCCTGTTAACGCCCAGGGACTAAAGGGTCGCACCTTTAGTTCCCGGCGTGGTGGTGGCGCCCGGGACTAAAGGTTTTTGGCGGGCAGCCAAACTGCAGTTTTGCCTGCCCGCCAATTCATTAGGATTTTAATATATTTCTTTTACACAATGATAAAAGGATAGTTAATTGCACAGAAAATTAAATAAAAGACAATAAAAATATTTTAAAAAATATAGATTCTATTTTGCTTTATTGCACACAGGAAAATTATGTGACCTAAAGTTTTAATTTTTTTAACAAGTTTTAAAACACAATATAGTGTTTAAATTACTATTTCGATAATGCAAAAATATAGTGTTTAATTAAATTCAGAAAAACTCTTGTGTTTCGACTGGAAATTTGTTTTCACATCATTTGAACGTGACATAATCCCACCATCAAACATAAATTTGTTTTCACATCATTTCAACGTGACATAATCCCAACATCAAACATAAATTTGTTTTCACATCATTTCAACGTGACATAATTCAACATCAAACATAAATTCACAATTATTACATAATATCTCTAATACACACTATTGAACATCAATATATATATCAAGCGGGCACAGTAATGAACTTCTTCTTGACGTATGTCCCTTGGTTATGATCGCGCCGTAACCATGGAGTGTCCTCATCGTTTAGCTAGATGCTAGGGTCTTTGTTCACTGTGAAGGGTGAAATTCGGTCATCCTTTTCATAATCTTCTGACATGTCTGACTTGTCTTCGATTCCGATGATGTTTCTTTTTCCTGAAAGAACTATGTGGCGCTTTGGCTCATCATTGATTGGGTGGTTGTCGTTTTTCCCTCTCTTCGGTTTTGTAGACATGTCCTTGACATAGAACACCTGAGTCACATCCTTCGCAAGGACAAACGGTTTCGCCTTTGTACCCAATATTGTTGAGGTCCACTGTTGTCATTCCATACTGGTTGTCGACTGCTACGCCGCCTCCAGTCGTCTTTACCCACTGGCACTTGAACAAAGGTACCTTAAAATGAGATGCATAGTCTAGTTCCCATATCTCCTCTATGCGGCCATAGTATGTTTGCTTGTTCCCACTAGGGTCGGTGGCATCTATGCGGACACCACTGTTCTGGTTGGTGCTCCTTTTATCTTGTGCTACTGTGTAAAATGTATTCCCATTTATCTCGTACCCTTTGTATGTGAGGATATGCCACGATGGCTGCCTAGCCAACAAATACAGCTCCTCATCAATACTCTCATCACCCTGACATTCTTTTCGCAACCAGTCGCTGAAAGTTTCCATGTGCTGACGCGTAATCCATGCTTCAGACTTCCCTGAGAACTCAGATCGGAGGAGGTTCTTGTGTGTCTCGATATACGGATCTACCAAGGAGGAGTTCTATAGAACTGTGTAGTGTGCTTTATTGAAATAATCATCACCCTTACCAATATATGTTTTCTTCCCTAGTGTCCCCTTTCCACTTAGTCTCCCCTCGTGTCGCGATTCAGGAACACCAATCGGGTTAATATCGGGAATGAAGTCAACACAGAACTCAATGACCTCCTCTATTCCTATAGCCCTTGGCGATGCTTCCTTCTGGCCGAGCACGGTTGTGAACATATTTCTTCAGGATTCCCATAAACCTCTCAAAGGGGAACATGTTGTGTAGGAACACAGGACCGAGAATAGTAATCTCCTTGACCAGATGAACTAGGAGGTGTGTCATGATATCAAAGAAGGAAGGAGGGAACACCAACTCAAAGCTGACAAGACATTGAACCACATCATTCTGTAGTTTCGCTAGATCCATTGGATCGATTGCCTTCTGAGAAATTGCATTGAGGAATGCACATAGCTTCACTGGTGGCTAGACGTACATTTGGCGGTAGAATTCCTCTTAATGCAACTGGAAGCAATTGAGTCATGAGCACGTGGCAGTCATGGGACTTTAAGTGTCCAAATTTCTTCTCTGGCACATTTATTATACCCTTTATATTCGAGGAGAATCCAGACGGTACCTTAATGCTATCTAGGCATTCAAACAAGCTGTCCTTCTCTTCTTTGCTAAGAGTGTAGCTGGCAGGACTTAAGTACTGGCGTCCATCATCTGTCTTCTCTGGATGCAGGTTGTCTCATTCTTTCAAACACCGCAGGTCCTGTCGTGCTTCAATTGTGTCCTTAGGCTTCCCATACACGCCCATGAAGCCTAGCAGGTTCACACAAAGATTCTTCAGTCAGGTGCATCACGTCGATCGCGCTGCGGACCTCTAGGACTTGCCAATAGGGTAGCTCCCAAAATATGGACTTCTTCTTCCACATGGGTGCGTGACCGTTGGCGTCCTTCGAAATAGGTTGGCTGCCAGGTCCCTTTCCAAATATTACTTTCACATCATTGACCATATCGAGGACGTCCTCACCAGTTCGGTTGCGAGGCTTGGTCTGGTGGTCTGCCTTACCTTTAAAATGCTTGCCTTTCTTTCTTACGGGGTGATTTGCAGGAAGAAATCGTCGATGCCCAAGGTACACGACCTTGCGACACTTTTTCAAGAATATACCTTTCATGTCACCGAAACTAGTGCGTGCATGCATTATATCCCTTGTTTGATTGTCCTGAAAGATTACTTAGAGCTGGCCAATCATTGATTGTTACGAACAACAATGCTCGTAGGTCAAAGTGCTCCTGCTTGTGCTCATCCCACACTGCGTACACCTGGCTTGTTCCACAAAAGTAGAAGTTCTTCAACTAGTGGCCTCAGGTACACATCGATGTCGTTGCCAGGTTGCTTTGGGCCTTGGATGAGCACCGGCATCATAATAAACTTACGCTTCATGCATAACCAGGGAGGAAGGTTGTAGATACATAGAGTAACAGGCCAAGTGCTGTGACTACTGCTCTGCTCCCCGAAAGGATTCATACCATCCGTACTTAAAGCAAACCTTAAGTTTCTTGCGTCACTTGCAAACTCGGGGAATTCTCTATCGATTGCTCTCCACTGGGACCCATCAGCAGGGTGTCTCAACATATTGTCTACCTTATGGTCTTCTTTGTGCCATCGCAACAACTTTGCATGGTCTCTATTTCTAAAAAGACGTTTCAAGCGTGGTATTATAGGAGCATACCACATAACCTTGGCAGGGATTTTCTTCTTGGGACGTTCGCCCTCAACATCACCAGGGTCATCTCGCCTGATCTTATACCGCGACGCGTGACATACAGGGCATGCATCCAACTTCTCGTACTCTGTGCCACGGTAGAGGATGCAGTCATTAGGACATGCATGTATCTTCTAGATTTCTAATCCTAAAGGGCAGACTACCTGTTTTGCTTCGTACATAGTGCTGGGCAATTCGTTATCCTTCGGAAGCATCTTCTTTTGGATTTTTAGTAACTCCGTGAATCCCTTGTCAGATACACCATTCTTTGCCTTCCATTGCAGCAATTCCAATGTGGTACCTAACTTTTTCTGCCCCGCATCACAAGTTGGGTATAGCAATTTCTTGTGATCCTCTAGCATGCGATCGAAACTTGATCTTCTCCTTTTCACTTTCGCATTCTCTTTGTGCGTCATGAATGGCCTGACCAAGATCGTCAGCGGGCTCCTCCTCTGCCCCTACCTCTTCTTCAGCAGGGCTTCTCCTCTGCCCCCACCTCTTCTTCAGTGGGCTTCTCCTTTGCCCCCACCTCTTCTTCAGCTTCCCCCATTGCAGTATCATTGAAGGCACCATATTCAGCAAAAATGTCATCATCGCCCCATTGTTCTTCTTCACCTTCTTCCATTACAACTCTGGTTTCTCCTGTGCTTCGTCCAACAAATATAGTTTGGCATGAAACCCGACTTGAACAAGTGTGAATGAAGAGTCTTTGAGTTAGCATATTCCATCGTATTCTTACATACGGCACATGGGCAGCACATGAAACCATCAGCATTTGTTTGCCTCGGCCGCACGTAACAAAGAATGCACGCCCGTCCATGAACTCTTGGGAGCGACGATCAGCATTGTACATCCAATGCCGACTCATCTGCATTACATGACATAAATACCGTATTAAAACCTAGAACATAATTAGTTAATTATACAACATGCATACCACCACAAAAGCTATAAATTTAAGAAAGCCTCGCTACAATGTAGACAATCCCAACTACCACTAAAAACACTAAAGCTAAAATGCACTTAGCAGCACAAGGATTTCGCGACCAATCCCAACTAAAACAGACAGATCCCCCGTTTGTTCAACATCTTTGGGCTTCTTCGGCTGGATCACTGCCTCATTAGCCGCCATATCTGCCTGTTGTGCAAGATATTTTTGCACGAGTTCAACATACTCTTCCTCCCAGTAGAAGCCTGAACATCCAGTGCCATCCCACTGAAATTAAAATAGAAAATTAGAACTTTAATCACAACCATCATGAAAATAGGTATAAACTAACCATAGTCATTAAATACGATAAAATAACTCACATTGCGATCCGGACACTTGTAGAAAATGCGACCCTTGTTGGGACCCTCCTTCTTCACTCGGTACTCCATCACAATCTTCGTCTCATCACAACACTTGCCGCATGCAATGAGTGGGAGGCCCGGCCTAAGTCGCTTTGGAAACCCATGAGAGGCCGAGGACCCGGAAGCAGTTGCCATCTACTCTCTATACTCATTTTTTAATACACTATAAATTTCTCATTTTATAAACAAATAAAATTAAAAAAACTCTAAAATTCTCTATATCTCTAAACAATGAAGTGTGCTATGCATGCTACAAATGAACTGGTGAATACTAGTTTTTAATAGCTACTTTAACCTTCCTTCATGTAAATATGCAAGCTTGAAGTGATTTTGAGCTCAAATTGCTTACAAATGAAAAAAACCACAATAAAGAACCATATATATATAGTGAACAAAATGAGATAAGACAATGGTGAAACATGAGAGTATGAAGTTGGTAACCTTTAGAACCTAAGAATCGACTGGAGGAATCGAAGAAATCGATGGAGGAATCGAAGAATGGATGGAGAAAGAGCAAGAACACTGCTTAAATTTGAACTGAAGCTCTCGGGCGGGCTCGGGGAGGAAGAAGACGGCCAGCAGGATTTATAGGGGGGACCTTTAGTCCCTAGTTGGTGGATCCAACCGGGACTAAAGGTCACTTTCCAGTCCCGGGCCATGCCACTAGCCGGGACAAGAGCTTTACTCCCGGTTCGAGCCACCAACCGGGAGTAAAGGTCGACCTTTAGTCCCGGTTGGTGGCTCCAACCGGGACTAAAGGTCCCCTGCCACAATGGCCTAGCATAGGAGCCGTTGGGCAGGGACCTTTAGTCCTGGTTGGAGCCACCAACTGGGACTAAAGGTCTCTCTAATCCCAGGCGCAATATTTCCCGGGACTAGAGCCTGGTTTGGCCCTTAGATCAAAGGTCTGTTCTCTACTAGTGATGTGACATGTATGTTGAATCATGTACGATCTTGGTTGTTGTGGATCATTTATCAAGACCCATCGTGGTACTCGACAGACTATCGGGTTTATATGGGCTCAAGTATGACAGTGTGACCGCTTACGGGCTACCATTGTACTTGTGCTCTTATAAATTGGTTGGTTCGGCGACAGCTGGCATCAGAGCAAGGTTCAATGTAAATTGTCACATGTGTATTTAAAACAAAAGTTTTTGTTTTCCAAAGCCCTTTTCTAGCAACTAATAGCTATATAAATAAGTATTTGAAATCTAAAGTGTGCCAGTGATCACTTTTCTTATGCCCAAATTAAAGACTATTAGGTGGCTATTTAAGTACTAACTTGGGGGTTTTTTAATTTCGTCGTCCATACGGCGTGCTATTGTATGGATGCCATTCACTTGAATGGTAATGTATGGATCAAATGCCTCTATGCCAAGGTAAGAAGGTAAGTTGATGAGTGGCATGACCGCAAGATGTGAGTGTGCGGTCAGGGAGAGTTAGCTTTGGTACAGCTGTGTATGCATGCTTGCATGTGTATATGGTGCGTATTTAATTGTGGGTATAAACTATCATCGGGTAGCTTTGATACAGAAGTATATGTAAGGGTATACATATATGGAAGTATTTAGATTTACATTCTACATATATAATTGTGGGGTTTAGGTTGAAATGAAATTCTTATGCAGGTACACTAACAACAAAACGTGTAGCTCGACTAGTTACGCTATATATGAGAGAACATATGTATGCCACCGTGTATGTCATTAGAAATAAATTTTTCCTAAGTTTGTGAGGACGTACGGAACGTGCATGCATCTGATAATAATTAATCAATACTTGCATTGTTCCTCCCCTTATAAATTTCTTACTCAGTTATGTAACTCTTATCCATTATGGCCTTGTCTCATAAAAGTTGTACATGTTGATGGTACAGATGGCAGCACCAGTTGGATGTGAGAATTTTCTGATGGTGTTTAGAACTCCTACTTTGCTTTGGAGAGTTTTGCACTTTATGGGGTATCAGGAGCCACCTCTCTATCATTGGAATGAAGAGTACCTAGAGGGACAGCCATGGTATGAGGTGCGGCCAACCATACCAGCCCACACACAAGCACCTTTCTGGCAGGAGTGGAAGGCGGAATCTGAAGGGAAAACTCCTTGGGAGGCTGCCCAAGTGGTGGCCTTTAAGGTTTTGAGTTAGATCTGTCAGCAGCATGGGGATGCACTTACCGGCAGTGCCGCTAATATGTTTCCTCGGGTGGATCCATCCATAGCAATATGGGAACAACGCAACCAAAATGCATTGATCCGAGATCGGGATGAGCAGGCAAATAGCTCTAGTCCCGCTATGAGTGCTATGTTTGCAGTGATGAAGATGTTTTGTACACGCCAGGACTCCAGGGATTTCTGGCAGGAATCATACACCACTTGCATGGACAAGCTCATGAGAGCTAAAGCCGCACAACGCAAGCTCAAGAAGCGTGTGCGCAGGCATAAGAAAGTAGCAAGTGAAGCCCGATGGGAATCTGATCAAGCCTATGCAGCTTTGGGCAATCTCCATACCCAAATGGAGCAAGTGGATCAACAAAGAGCAGCAGCCCAAGAAGCAAGAGCTGATGATCAAGCATTGCTTGCAGGACTACGGGAGTAGCTAGAGGTCACCCGTGTAGAGGCGTCCACAGCTACACGCCAACGGGACACGGCAAACAATCGTGCCGCTGCAGCAAGAATAGAACGAGATAGGCACCGTGCCATAAGTACCACGCAGGACCATGCTGAAAGGGGCTTACATCAGCAGCTTGCACAAGCTCAGCTTTGAGTGATGGACCTTCAGCATGAGGTGCATTATCTGAACAACCAGCTAAACCCAATCCTTGATGGGGAAGAAGATGGTCCAAATATGGAAGAAGATGACGATGAGGACGAGGAAGAAGCGGAGCCAAAGGAGGGAGACGATCCTATCTCTGACCTCGACAGTGATCATAATGAGGATTAGATTGCTTAGTGACTAGTGGAAACACTAGATGTATCATCGCTAGCTATGTAATGGACCTATAGTTGAGTTTGGTGTTGGTGATTGGACTATCATGTAATATTGGTATTTGCATGCTATCTCATGTTTGGTTAAACACTAATGCAATTCTAGTTCATTTATCTGTGATCATGATTTGAATGTTAACGCACTATGAGTCCGATAAGTGATCAAATTGGTGGTGTCATGTTGCGAGAATGAATTATTATGCCTATGTTCTTATTGTATGAATTTAAGATTCTCTCCAGTAATTTCAGTTTGGCATGATTGTAAAATTCATCTGCAATCTCCTGACATCATCCAATACTCACTTATTGTTGCAACTTTGCAGATGACTCGCACCCGTGTAGGAGCTAGCAGCAGCCGTGATGGCAACGACAGTGACTTACTGCCACCGCCATCTGCTCAGGAGTTCTTTGCCCAATTCTTGGGAAGCCAAAGGACAATGGAGGAAGCTCTGTGCCTCATTGCACAGAACACAGCTCGTGCACACCCATAGCAACAAGGGTCTGAGCCAAACTAGCACAGTACCTTCAAGGAATTTCTAGATACAAAGCCTCCTATCTTCAAGGTGGCTGAGGAACCGCTACAGGTGGACGAGTGGCTCAATACTATTGAGCAGAAGTTTCGTCTGCTAAGAGTCACCAAGCACCTGAAGGCTGAGTATGCATCCCATTAGTTGCAGGGACCGATAGGGATT
Organism: Miscanthus floridulus; assembly: GCF_019320115.1. Lineage (NCBI taxonomy): Eukaryota > Viridiplantae > Streptophyta > Magnoliopsida > Poales > Poaceae > Miscanthus > Miscanthus floridulus. The sequence continues at coordinate 99,545,378 of NC_089597.1, forward strand.
TGGTGGACACATTTCTCGTCCTCTCTACCTGCTAATGCACATGTAACATGAGAGCAGTTCAAGTTGGCCTTTCGGGGACATCACATTCCTTCAGGGCTAATGCGCATGAAGCCGGCCGAATTTATGAGGCTCACACAAGGGACTAAGACCCTCACTGAATACATGCATGCTTTCAACAACCTATCTAGGTATGCCCCAGGTTTTGTTGATACCGAAGAGAAGAAGATAGAGAGCTTCAAGCAGGGTCTGAGAATGAAACTGATGAAGACTATGGCCAATTCCAAGTGCACCACCTACAACGAGTTTATTAGTGATGCTTTGACCTAGGAAAACCATAACAATATGCATGCGGCAGCTAAGGGCCGCAAGAAGGCAATTGAGGTAGGTGCCTTTGGATCTTCATAGTCTAGAGCTCCTATCACAGCTAGGCCGTAGTTCCGCCCACCTACACCTAAGTTCAGGCCTCCGCCACCAAAAGCTCAGAACAACAGGCCTCAGAAGGTATTCTGTAAGGCATTCACTATTGCCTTACCTAAAGGGAATGACGGTCAAGGAAACTCCACAGGACCTAGGAGTAATCAACCCTGCTACAACAGCAATCAAGTGGGTCATTGGGCCAAAGAATGCCCCCACCCTAAGAAGAATGGCAATCAATTAGAACAATTAGAGGCAGGCAAACTCGAGGGCACATCCTAGATACATGCACTATACCGCTATTGAGGAAGTGCCCACTGGAGAAGTTGTCATGGCTGGTATGTTTCTTATCAACAAGCATCCCGCTATTGTTTTATTTGATTCAGGAGCTTCTCATTCATTTATGAGCCAAGCATTTGCATCTAGACATGATCAGAAAATAATTGAAGTAAGCAAGGGTGGTTATAATATAAGTTCAGCCGGGGCTACTATTTCTACAAATAAGATAGTCAGAAATGTGCTCATCTCTATACTAGAGAGGGAGTATACAACGGATTTGATAGTATTGCCCGAGTTATCCATAAGTGTAATCTTAGGCATGAATTGGATGAAAGATCATGGTGTTCTCATTGACACAAGCACTCGAACTGTTATGTTGAGAGAACCAAAGGGAGGAAATGCTTTTCTAGTACCACTCTCCCAAAATTTTGAACTCCAACACTTAGCTTGTGCTATCCAAACCACTACCCTTTGCGATATCCCAGTGGTTTGTGAGTTCCTGATATATTTCCAGAGGAGTTACCAGGTTTACCACCTGCTAGAGATGTGGAATTTAAGATTGAGTTAGTGCTAGGTACGGCACCTATCTCAAGAAGGCCTTATAGGATGCCACCAAATGAGTTAGTAGAACTTAAAATTCAGCTACAAGATCTATTGGACAAAGGTCTCATTCAACCTAGTTCATCTCCATGGGGATGTCCAGCATTGTTTGTTAAGAAGAAGGACAAGTCCTTGAGAATGTGTGTGGATTACAGGCCACTCAATGCTGTGACCATCAAGAATAAGTACCCATTGCCTCGCATCGACATCTTGTTCGATCAGTTGGCAAAAGCAAGGGTATTCTCCAAGATCAACTTGAGATCAGGCTATCATCAGATAAAGATCAGGCCAGAGGATATACCTAAAACTGCTTTCTCCACTAGGTATGGCTTGTATGAGTATTTGGTTATGCCTTTTGGACTAACGAATGCTCCTGCCTACTTCATGTACCTGATGAATTCGGTATTCATGCCCGAGCTTGACAAGTTCATGGTAGTGTTTATCGATGATATATTGATTTATTCAAAGAACAAGGCAGATCATGCAGAGCATCTGAGGATTGTTCTATCCAGACTGAGGGAGCATAAGCTATATGCAAAGTTTAGCAAGTGTGAATTTTGGTTGAGCAAGGTACCTTTCTTAGGTCATATCTTATCAAGAGATGGAATCTCTGTAGACCCATTGAAGGTACAAGAGGTCATGGATTGGAAGGCCCCAACTTCGGTTCATGAAGTTTAGAGTTTTCTAGGGTTAGCAGGCTACTATCATCGTTTCATTCCAGATTTCTCCAAGATAGCTAAGCCCATGACTAGGTTACTTCAGAAAGATGAGAAGTTCAAGTGGATGCTAGAATGTGAAGCATCATTTCACACCCTCAGGACTCTGTTAACTACAGCTCCTATTTTAGTACAACCCGACATTGAGAAGCCTTTCAATGTATTTTGTGATGCATCGGTTATAGGTTTGGGGTGTGTGCTCATGCAAGATGGAAGAGTTATTGCATATGCTTCTTGGCAGTTGAGAAAACATAAAGTTAACTACCCTACGCATGATTTAGAACTTGCGGTAGTTGTTCATGCACTAAAGATATGGAGACATTATTTGTTGGGCAATGTATGTCATATATATACTAACTACAAAAGTCTCAAGTACATCTTTACCCAACCTAAGCTAAACATGAGACAACGAAGATGGCTAGAACTGATTAAGGACTACAATTTGGAAGTGCACTACCATCCTGAGAAAGCCAATGTTGTAACCAATGCACTTAGTCAGAAATCTCATTGCAACACTGTGGAAGCATTGTTGGAAGATGGATTTAATTTGCTACATCCTACTGTACTACATAATGTCACTATCAGTTGTTTACTTGAGAGTAAAATCATGGAACTACAGAAGATAGATGTAGGTATATTTCACATCAAGAGGAAGATGCAAGAGCAAGAAACTAAGCATTTCAGATTAGATGAAAGGGGTGTGCTATGGTTTGAGGACCGACTTGTGGTACCAAAGAACCGTGAGCTTAGAAATCAAATTCTAGATGAAGCTCATTCGTCCAAATTGTCTATCCATCTAGGTGGCAGTAAAATGTATCAAGATTTGAAAACCCGTTTTTGGTGGACTAAGATGAAGAAGGAGATCGTAGCCTATGTCGCTAGGTGCGATAACTGTTGTAGAGTAAAAGTTGTTCATATGAAATCTGCTGGGTTACTTCAGTCATTGCCTATCCCAGGTTGGAAATGGGAAGGAATCAGTATGGACTTTATCACAGGCCTTCCAATGACACAACAAGGTCACGATTCAATATGGGTCATTGTAGATTATCTCACCAAGTCAGCACATTTTATACCTGTGAACATAAGGTATCACATGGGGAAGTACGCTGAGCTGTATGTTTCTCAGATCATGAGACTACATGGAGTACCCAGGACCATAATCTCAGATCGAGGACCATAGTTTATAGCACGTTTCTAGGAACACTTGCATCAGGCTTTGGGGACTAAATTGATCAGAAGTTCGGCATACCATCCACAAACTTTGGGACAAACTGAGCGAGTAAACCAGATCTTATAAGATTTGAGGAGAGCTTGTGTTATATCTTCCAAGGGTTCATGGGAGAAATGGTTACCATTAGCCGAGTTTTCCTACAACAACAGTTATCAAGCAAGCATCAAGATGGCTCCTTTTGAAGCCTTAAACAGCAGAAATGTAGAACCTCGTTGAATTGGATTGAGCCCGGTGAAAGGAGATACTTTGGTATCGACTTTGTCACTGAAGCTGAAGAACAAGTGCGTATTATCCAACAACATATGAAAGCCACCCAATCCAGACAAAAGAGTTATGCGGATAAAAGAAGAAGACCACTAACTTTTGAAGTGGGAGGTTACGTATACTTGAAAGTGTCACCCATGAAAGGAGTGCAGAGATTTGGAGTGAAAAGGAAGCTTGCACCTAGATATGTAGGGCCATACAAGATTATTGAACGGAAAGGGAATGTCGCTTATAAGTTACAACTTCCACTAGAGATGAGTGCAATATTCGATGTCTTCCATGTTTCTCAGTTGAAGAGATGTCTTCGTGTACCTGAGGAAGCTATTGCACCCACCAACATAAAGCTTCAATTGGATTTGACCTATGAAGATAAGCCAATCCGAGTGTTAGAAGAGATGGAAAGAGTAACCCGGAGTAAGATCATTAAGTTCTATAAGGTGGTGTGGAATAATCATAATGAACAAGATGCTACGTGGGAAAGAGAGGATTACTTACGTGAGGTTTATCCCACCTTTTCTAAGAATGGTACGTCTTGCAAATCTCGGGATGAGATTTTTATAAGGGGGAGGGGCTATAACACCCTAGGTGTTAAGCTTGCATAATTTGACTTGCATTGCATGAGCATGAGCATCGAGCATTCATATATAAGCTTTTACAATTGAAACATATGAAACATGTTTGTTATTTTATGATTCTTTGTATATATGCATATGATCTTGAGTAAATACAAGAAATGATTGTGTGAACTTGGGAATAGCTTAAACATGTTTAGCATGTCATCATGAACAACTTTGGTATTCATGGCTAGGGCTAATTTGGTCACTAAGTCATAGTTCAAGTATAAGTCATCATTTGAATGTAATAGGTTTGACCAAGTTTGAACTATATGATAGAGACTTTGCATGGATGTGTGCACTAAAGTAAAGTTGTAGTATTTGATGAGAGGAACAACTTTTGTTTTTGGTTCATAGGCTAGTTTAGCTCCTAGCATGCTTGAAATTAGCTCACAAGAACCATGATTGCACTGTTTTCTACACTTAGGCAATTTTGCTAAGTCAGTTTAACTGACAGTGTCGGTGCAGCCAGCTTTGAGATGATATTACTCCTTAACCATTGAGAAATAGATCTTGATCATTTAAGAAGAATTGTAGGTGGTATGTAGGTCTATGACTTTGGTTTAGATTGTGTGCGCTAATGCTTCACGGATTAGAAGATCGAGCTTCACAAAATCCCATTATCAGGCTCGGTTTTGGGGCGCTGATGACGGGATCGGCTCAACCTTTGATGGCCGACCGGCCATAGACGCTGTCCGCCGCGTGGTGGAAGTGGAGGCCGCGCGCACCATCTGGCGGCCGTACGTCGGTGCAGGGCTGCTCGTCAGGCATCGACGGCCAGCACGACTCCAGCGATGCGCTTAAGTCACCACAGAGCCGGCCATTCACTCTCACTCGCCTCCTCGCTCTCCTTTGCTCACCGCACTCGCCATCGCCGTCGCCGCCGCTCCGCCAAGCCCGCGCGCACTCATCGTCGCCCCATTCTCAAATCGGCTACACTCAAAGCTCCGCCTCACTCTGCTCTACCCTTCCCACCTTGCAGCGCCCATAGTCGTGACTTTGGTAAGCCACTTTTCGCGTTGTGCCACCGTGGGTGCGTCCCCACCGGAGCTCCGCCATGGCCACCGTCGTGGCCATGTTTCGTCGGAGCACCTCAAGCTGCCTATGTCGCCTGAATACATCCGCTTGGTCATCATGATGCTGGTGCGATCCTCGCCTAGCTTCATCGTGGACGGTGATGGTCGGCGCACCGCAGAGCAGCGCCACCATGCCACCATGGCCGGCGACGAGCACGCACCACCACACCTACGCTGCCACCACCTAGGTCACTAGACGCGGTTTGTTCTGTAGAACACGTCGGTGCGCTTGGTTTCGCCGGAGGACTTGCCGGCGATGAGCTATGGCCGATCCGCGTCGAGTCCGTGCCGGGCTCTGTTTCTGTTTCGCTGACATGTGGGGTCAACTGACCTACGGGTCCCGCCTGTCAGTGACTGTAGAGTTGTAGGATAGCTCCTTTATTTCAGTTTTACATGCTAACTTTGAAAAAAATGATAAGTGGAGTTATAGATGTCCATTTCTGGTGAACCAAATTTTGTTGTATTCCTTAGGAAGTGTAGTTTTTTATAAAAATATGAAATGTGCATTTTTTGGTATTTTTCATGGTGATTTAAATATAGTTAAATGAGTGCTTTTTGTATGTTACCATTTTGTAAATTAGATATCTTGAGCTAGAAAAATGATAAAAATGTGATTCCAATTTTGTGGGTTTTGTATTGACATGCTTTAGCTAGGAAAAATAATAAGCTTGCTGTAAACTTGATTTAACTATGGTCTTTCTATTTATTTATTAATAAATGGCATTTTCTAAGGAAATTTGTAGGGATAAAAATATGTAAAATATTGCTATGTAAATTTTTGTACAGTAGTATGGCACTAATGTGAAGCTAGGAAAAATATATAATATATTGCTTGACACTTTTCTATAGGGTTTTCCATTTTCACTAAAATAACCCTTGCTAGCTTGTCATTTTTGCATAGGATGTTATACATGTGCAAATGGTATGAAATTTTCACAGTAGCATATTGGGAGCATTAGGAGTCTAATGTAATTTTCTGAGAATTTATTGTGCACATTTGGTGTATGTTTGTTATTTACCCTAATTATTTAATTAAATTAATAAAGGTATTTAAATAATTAGATTGTGTTTAACCATGATGTTTTCTATGGTTCTTATGATGCATAGTAACTGTTGATGTCAATGGTAAGGCTTAGAAGCCATTGATTGTATGCAAATAACTAATTATCACTTTATCATTCAAATACAAGGCTGCATATATAATTTTGATTGTGTGGATGATTTCATATGGATAATGGCCTTTGCTATAAAACTTGTTAATAACAAAGTTGTAGATAACTTTCTAGTCTACCTGGTGTTAAATTTTCACAGTCATAGGGCTTAGGGTTTTTGAGTTCTAGCTGTTACAAGTTTGCTGTCCGAAATGTTTGCTTTCTGGATAGATTTTATTGAATGATTTGTTTGCCGTATATAACTCTTGAATCACAGTATGAGTATTAAAAGAGAGTTGTATACAATTTTATAAGATTTCCAGAAAGTCTAAGATCATAGCATTTGGATAAATAGAACTTCAGTTATGAGTAAAACAAGTAGCTGTTGTTTTGTGGTATAGTAAATGAATTGTTGAAGTGTTTGATTAAGTAATCAAGAAGAGATATGCACATACTCAGTAAAATGTGATGCACTTGTTATTACTTTAACACCATGCTATTAAGAATACTTACATGAATGCATTCATCATGTGTCATCATACTATACTTGTCAGCATATATGCATTCGCAATATCTTATACCATATTCATGCATTTAGGATCAACATAGGAAATAACGTTGCTGGAGTTCAACGAAGGAGAGGAAGGGGACCAGCAGGAGATTCCTCAAGCCGTAGCTCCCAAAGGCGAGGAGCAGACCCCAGAAGAGCTTCCAAAGTGCCCTGACCACCGCCCCACTTTCTTTCTAAAAGGCAAGCCCCGGAGCATTCTATGTCTCCTAGTGTTTTATAAAATATTACTCGAGCCCTTTATGATTTATGCATTAGGTTATAAGAGTTGATTGGAACCACTTGATGCATATGATTTCCTTGTCCAAAAATACTCCTTTAACCCTATGAAGGTCCAGGATCGAATATATGCTTAGCCATGCTTAGATCAGTAGAAGTCGGGTGATTTCCTATCACCTGCGAGATATAGGTGGATACCGAAGCACAGTTGGCTATATTTGCTATCGTGGAAAAGAACCATGGAGTAATGTAAATCAAGGCCGGACGGAGTCTATGGTAGGTTGACTCATGTGATTTCGTCTATACCGATTAAGGACCGTACCGTTGTTGGCACTTTTGATAAGATTGAACGCATGCCTATCACTTAGCTGGCCGGATAACTCGTTCCGACTACGAAGCCGAGTAGCTCAACTCAGGCCGGGCCCCGCTCTATAAGAGTGAGCACCCTGGATGGTAGTAAGGATATGCGGGGATGCCAGATATGAGCCCAAGGGTAGGATAGTCCTGAACGTCCTGGCAGTTGGTTGTCCCTAATTGTGCGGTGCTGGGCGAACCCACGACATGTGGACTTGAGTTATACCAAAGGTGACCTAAGGTGACCGTTGATCTGGTCCATCTGGGTTTGTATTAGGAATAAATTCCCAGCTGGTTGAAATTGATTTGAATCGCCGTCTCTCCCGAATAGTGAGAAACTTGGCTAGCCCCAACATCATAGTAATGTATTATGGAATATGATGGTTTGAATAAACATGGAATTACTATACCTGCTATGGTTACTATTGCATGCTCTTAAAATGATGTACCACATGTTTGGCACAGGATAGTTGCTAATTTAGAGATGGATAGCTATAAATAACTTAATAACATAATTATAAGTGTATAACTAAGTTAATCGCTTTTTATGCAAATGTTGTCAAGCTATCTCCACTTATACAGCCATGCATAATCCTTGGAGTCAATTTATTTCTGGTTTATGATGGGTAAGTCTAGCTGAGTACCTTCTCATACTCAGGGTTTTATTTCCCATTGTTGCAGATGGCACAGTTTATCATAGGTATTGCAAGAGTTGCTTCTATCCCACTGTGGATGAGGAGTAAGCCTTGGGCAATCTTCTTTATTAATCCCTCTACATGCTTTTGTGAACTGTGATCGTATGTTGGCACTGTATTAAACTATATTGGCAAATGCTACTTTCAAACTTAATTTGCTTCCGCTAGTATCTATCAAACTTGGTTTGTAATAACTTTGTTTCATACTCTGATGATGAAAATGTATCTGCGAACTTTATGTAATATGTGACATGTATGTTGAATCATGTACGATCTTGATTGTTGTGGATCATTTATCGAGACCCGTCGTGGTACTCGATAGACTACCGGGTTTATATGGGCTCAAGTATGACAGTGCGACCGATTGCGGGCTGCCATTGTACTTGTGCTCTTATAAATTGGTCGGTTCGGCAACACTAGACCGAGCTCGGGCTCACTAAATTGACATGAAAGCGAACACCCCCATAGGGCACTGCCATGCACCTTGAATTACCAGCTCCCATTTCAAGAAGCAGAAGCCCAAATGGTGATAGGACTAGCAAGTACTCCGTACTATTCCTTGAAAATTATACATCAACACGTTAAAAGCACTTTGGATTACACAAATATCCAGAAACTGATTTTCATCTAAATTATACACATGCTGTGAATAGCTCCAGATCTCAAAACCAAACATATACGATGATTTGCAGTATGGATGGTCGCACAGACAAATACTCGACAAAAGGCCTGAGAACATATGCCCAACGAACAATGGCCAACATTCATGTAGGCAGAGTTGAGAAACTTCTTCTTTTTGTTGTCTTCCTTGTTCTTATTTCTGTCACCGAAGAATGAGGAAGGCTGATCTAAAAACTATTCTCCCTAGTCCTTCATCATGGCCAGATCTAACCACAATAAAATAGAGAAGAGACCAGACAAAATTATTACATGACGGTGACACCATCTCTGCCTCGATGTCGACGTCTGAAAATAAAAGTCTCCATGTCGTTATACCGGTGAGGATGCTGACGCCGTAGTTGTCGCCCTCATCTTCAATAGAGCCGCCATGGAGAAAATGATTACACCCTACTCTCTCGTTGTTGTCGGAGAGGAGGAGGAGGAGATAAATCCCCAAAACCAAAAAACTTGACATGGATAGATTCTAACCCTAAAAGCTCGATCTACTGGAAAAATTTATTAAAAACGAAGGATCCTTACCCCTCCGGCCTCCAGCGATATGCCGGAGTGTCACACCCCAAAATTTCCGATTTGAGGTTGTGAATATAGAACGCTAAACAAAATAAATGGTCTAAATATTTGTATAAAATTTGACAATATCAATTTAAGTTTTTGCCAATTTAGATACATGAAAGTGTGGTTTTCTAAATTTTCTAAATTAATTTGTTGGGCTTTCGCTTGATGTGATGTTTGCTTATTGCATGACTATATGTTTTGATTTCAAAAAATTTAAAGCGCGTTTAGTAAGTCATTTATCTTTCTCCGGCTTGTCCTCATCTTTTTCCTATAATCAAATTCCTTATGTTCCCAGCTTAATTCTTTTATTAGAGCTTTCCAAATTCTTTTTCATCTGCTCCAAATTAGTCCTTTGCGCTCATCATCCATCAACTTATCTCTACAAGCTTTCCAGGAAATTCTCAGCTTTTTCTAGAACTTTCCCCTGATTTCTAGGAGCATAATCTAATTTTTAGACGCTCCGGAATATCTTCTCATGAGCTCTAAATACTTTATTTGGGTTCCTCATGTTCCAAAATATCTCTGAGAAATTTTCTCAAATTTTCTAAGCTTTCGTAGTATTTTTCGCGGCTTAAATAATATAATTCTAGATTTTTCTTGGATTATTTTATTCGCAAAATTAAATAAATTCAAAAATAATAAAATATCTCATTTTCCCACCATCCTCAGACCTTTTCCGCAGCCGCCCCTCCTAACGTGCTACATCTAAAGCCGAAGTTCTCCACAGCTTGGTTTTCGACAAACTCTTCGTCGAGCTTTTTCGGCCAAACCATCGCTTTCCGGCATCAACCATCATCACCACGAGGTTCCTCTCGTCTTTCTCTACGCTGTAGTGTCTTTCTTTGCATTAATCCTTCATCGATTGACTGTTTTCTCTTTGTATCTTTGTTTTCCGGCGAGGTTTCCCGATGAAACTTCATTGACGCCCACGAAGCTCCTTTGTTCCAGCCGTGCTGGCCTTGGCCGCGTCACCCCGGGCCGCAGCCCCACGCCTAGACCCCCGCGCCCGACCCTGTGCAACCCCACCGCCTGGGTCCCGGCCCCATGCATTGTGCTGCAGAAGGCAGCAGTGCCGCCGCCGTCCTCCTGCTCGAAGCCGAGCGTGCGTGCATGACGCGCCACCACCGGCCGGTGGGCTCGGTCCCTTGCCGTGTGTGCGCGGTTGCTTACTGCCATGGTGTCCGTCCGGCCATCCGGGCCTATTTTCCTCGGCCGAGACCCCACACGAGGGCAGCAGTAGCCTCCAATGGCCATAGAGGCCACGATCTGCATCAGCCCAAGGATGAAGACGACGTTATTACGAAACTACCACTGGTTCTTTAAATCTTCTTTTTGTTTTAATTCTGTTTTGGTCATTCAAGTTACATTAGATTCGTGTCGACACGCTCTACACAGTAGTGTTAATATCCTTTCATGTCACATATTTATGATTTTATTAATTTAAATGCTAAAAGTGATGAATGCTTATACAATCGGATTTATAATTAAAAGCAATATAGGTGTGTAACGTGTTAATTTGATTAATTGTTAACTTAAAAATGTTTCATGATTGTTTCCTTTGGCAAATACTACCACTGGTTCTTTAAATCTTCTTTTTGTTTTAATTCTGTTTTGGTCATTCAAGTTACATTAGCTGAGCACGTTGCATATATGATAAGTATGAATAGATGCTCTCACATGTTTATTTCCTTTGGCAAAGATAAAGTTTAACGTGATTAAATTATATGTCATTGTTTATAAGTAAAATATGGTTAGCTTTAACTCGACTTTTGAGATTAAATATATTTTGATTAATCTGAATTAATACTACTTACATAGTTCTTCGTAATTAACATAAATCAAGCTCGTAGTTGTTTCTTGTGTGATATAAATCTTCCTATAGTCATTTCTTTTATACTGTAACTTCGTTTTCGGTGCCTCTTGCGTTCTTGTGACTGTAGCAAGTAGTTCTATTTTAGTATGTTGCCTTCTCTAGTGTGGTGTACTGTTCTTAGTTGCTTTTATTTGTTGCATGTATGTTTACCTATGCGTGGTACTTGTTACGAGTAGAACGAGAACCGCTTGTGAGCATTGAAGATCAGAAGGTGATGACCAGAAGCAAAGTATGAGGAAGTTGAGCAAGTGTTAAGACAAGTATAATATGAGGCTCCTTGTTACCTAATAACATTATAATCATCTTTCATGTGCATGTGTCTAATATATGGTGAAATATTAAGGACCTTACCTAGTAATTTTTGTTATCTAGTAACTTTTGTTAACTTGTTCCTTGCTACCTATTGGATTTATGCATATGGGTAGTTCTTGCTAGTTGCTCTACTTAATGATGAAAGCTCCATAATATTGGCTAATGGCATATGTAATGATGTTTAAAATGTGCTTTTTAGCAACATGAAATCATAAGGACTTATCTGTCAGCAAAATTCAGGACTTACAGTACAACCATGAGGCTATATGGCTCTGGCTTTAGTTCAGTAGAAGGACCTTTTCTAGCTTGTTAGAGGTTACCTTCGTGGTGCAAAAGGGGCTTGATGAGTCAGGTGTTGGTATATATTAATGCACATAGAATAATCTGTAAGCGCACGGATACCGATATAGCACTTCATCGAAAAGTATTCTAGAATATCGAACTCAAGGAAACGTGTGTGAGAATAACTAAGTCTAACTTAACCTGGAGTAGCAACAAGGCTTAAGATAACAGAAGCGTAGGGGAGATCACTAAGGTCTTCTAGTTCTAACTTCAGTAAACTATGTCTTCTATTGTTTAGTTTTGGGGATATTACTAAGGAAAACACAGGCAAAGTATGTTTCCTATAGTAACAAGGTCATGCTCGGCCTACAAATAGGAGGTGGACTACAAAGGATTCAACGAGGCTATAAGAGTCACCCTCACGAGCTATCAACGATCTAGAAAATAGGGTACATCTACGAGTAACTGAGTCTAAGCACAATGCTTATACTACGAATACTACTTTAACCCAAGAGCGACAAGTATTAAAGTACTCAAAAAGAGTCACAAACCTGAAGAACAATATGAACAAGATGCTTACTTGAATTAGAAGTTGATTATCAGAGAAATCTCAGAAGTAAGCTCAAGAAGAACTTGATTCCACCAGGGTACAAGCCATAGATAGAGAGCGTCGATAGGCTGGTTGATGAGTACAGGCCCGATCTTCCAAGAGGTAGCCGGTAAGTTTGATTTGTGGAGATCTCAACGTTGGCGATCCAGCTTCAAATCAGACGCGATTCGAACCCTGCAACCGTTACACCACTGCTCCGTTGGTTATCAACCAAGCACAACTTGATTGACCTCGCCAAGAAGGCTTTTCCTGCAAGCGAATCGAAGAGCACAAGCAAGAAGGTAAAACACGCAATCTAAAATTGCAAATATGAATGACGCGAATATCAATAGAGGGTTCAAGAACTCGGTTCCAAAGGACTAATCGACACAGTGGAGGAGATCAAGAATGGGGGCCCTGGATCACTGTAAAAGGATTTGTCACCACAGTTACAATGAACGATTCAGTTTCTCGATGGAAAACTAAACTCTAAACAAAACCCAATTGTGTAGCAGCGGCGGCGGCTGTGTTTATAGTCTAAGACTCGACCTAGGGTTGGGGACGGCCAGGGGTTGGGCGCCCACAACTTGGGCTTAAGGCCCGACACAATACATGGCCAAGTTGGCCCAAATAGGTGATGCAGCACCTTGCCGTGGTCACACAGAAAGATCCACGGACCTTCTGGAGCTAGGACCAGATCCAAAACGACGGCGTCGTCGTCCCCTTTCCAACGCATCCAAGAACGGCCTGTTTCGATGTCATATGAGAAAGTTATGACCAAAACAGTGACGACGTGTCTGCTAAATCCGAGGGCGACGTGGCAGCTGAGTTGGGGACGAATTGCAACTTGGGGAAGACCATGGCGTCGGTATGTCCAGCGTGGCGATGTCCTCATCATCCTCCCCTTCTCAAATTGGAGTCATCCTCGACTCCATCTTGGCGATGTCCTCATCACTGGTACCTCCTCCAAACTCTTCCCTCACACTCTATCTCTCTGTTTCTAATAGATCCTAACTTAGACGCTGTTTCATAAAAGAAATAGAAAAGAGTTGAAAAAAATGGACAAGTGTTTAAGAAACATAGAGACACTTGTCCATTTTTTCAACTCTTTTCTTTTTCTTTTATGAATAACTTTTGCATAGCCCATGCCTCTTTTCTGCAATTGAAACTTTTTAAGAGAGATATTTATAAGAACTTAGAGCATTTATCCTAACAAGCATATTTTTGTGTCTAATCCCAGTGTAGGAGTAGAACATTTTTGGGTGGATGGAAAATATGTTTGTGCGTACCCTCTGTAACAGAACCGACCAATTTATAAGAGCACAAGTACAAAAGCAATCACCGGAGTGATCAAACCGTCATACTTGAACCCATATAAACCCGGTAGTCAACTGAAACCACGAAGGATTTCAAACCAACTTGTATACAACCAAGATCACAGTAATTCAACATAACAAGCCACATGTTACATCCATTTCACAAGTAGTTCATAAGTACCACATACATCAGAGTACACATAGTTATTACAAAACGATTTCACAAATAGCGGAAGCAAAGTAGTTTAACACCATCACACACACTTAGTTCAATACAAGCCAGTACCATAGTCATATCCAGCAAAAGCAGTAAGATAAGATAACAAAGATGATCATGCCCATGATCTAGTCTTCATCCCTCGCAGGGTGGAGACAATACTTGCAGAAGCCGTTATAGAGCACGTCATCTGCAACAAGGGGGAATAAACCCTGAGTACGAGAAGGTACTCAGCTAGACTTACCCGTCGTAAACCAGAAATAAATGACACCAAGGATTATGCAAGGCTTTATCGGTGGATCTAGCTTGACAACCATTTTGCATAAAAGCTTTAGTGATACGAGAACATAATTTGATTTATGAGTAAGCAGTAATTTAACAATATTAACCTAACAACTAGATTAGCACCTGTACTAGAGCAAGCAATTGATTAACTCCAAACATTAGTAACCATATCCGGTATAATGTTGTATCATCATCATTATCGATTTAACCATCAAGTTCAATTAAGTGCATCTACGTTGCTGCTGCTCAGTCAAGTTCTCACTATCCGGGAGAGACGGCGATTTGAATCGATTCCTATCCAGCTGGAGGGGTATTCCTAACACAAACCCAGGCATACCTCGCGAAGGCAGCCTTAGGTCACCTTTGGTACATCTCAGGAATCGCGGCTCCGAGCAGCGCCGCACCCTTAGGGAGTCCACTCTGCCAGGTGGTCAATCTCACCTCGGACTTATGCCAATAGCTCCCCGCACATCCTTACTACCGCCAGGGTGTGCACTTTCACTTCCCGGTCTTTCGGCCTGAGTTGAGCTACTCGGCTTCGCGGTCGGAATGAGTTATCTGGCCAACTAAGTGATAGGCATGCGTTCAACATGACATGAGGACGTACAGCGAATCGGTCCTTAACTGACACAGACGGGGATAGATCCACGACCAAGACCTCCTTGCCTTGTTGCTTCTCTATCGACCTCCCGCCCGGTCACAATTCATTATTAACACATGGTTATTCTCCACGATAGCAATTATAGCCAATCGTGACCAGACATTTTCCTAATATGCAGGTGACAGGAAATCACCTGACTCTTACCGATCTAAGCATGGCTAAGCTTTGATTCGCTCCTGGACCTAAATAGGATTCAGGGTACGTATACTGGCCAAGGAGTAGGTATATATACAAGAAGTGTTCGCATTCAATTCCTATCACTTAATGCATAAATAAATAAAGATACTCAAAGTAACCATTTTTAAAACATAGGAGTCTTAGAATGCTCCGGGGCTTGCCTTTTAGAAAAGATGAAGGTTGGTGATCGGGGCACTCAAGAACTTCTTCGTTGACTCCTTCGGGGGCCTGCACCTCCTGCTCCTGAGCTTGCTGCTGCTCCTCCGGAAGTACTGGCTCGAATTCTAGAAGCGTAACTCCCTCCGGAACACCTATTGCATGCCGATGCACAAGATAAATATCATGGATACATAAGGAATGCCATGATGCTCATGATGAATGAATCACAGTAAGTGTTTAACGAAACATCACTGGACACTCGTTTACCGATTAAGAATAGCTCTATTCAAATCACTTTAAAACATGTATCTATCTTAACTTGAAGAACAAGATCAACTTACCTAACTTGCATAACCTAAGGTAAAGATGCTCATCTTCAGTTAAAGGCCTAACACCTAAGAACATTACCATAAACTTAGAAATAGTAAAGGTATACATAATTTAACATTTAAAGCTTCGTATGCATACAAGTAGTCCCTTAATGCAATCACAACCAGAGTTCTACAATTCCAATGACTTGTATGAGGACATTCTGGAAAGCTTATGAAATTCTCTACAAAACAATTGTAAACATCATAGCATGATACTTACGTTAACTAAATCGAATTCCAGTAAACCTAGAATTTGTCCTAGAACGGCAGGGTTACTAACTTATTTATTTAACGATGATGCAAAAGCCTAATTTGACCAAACCAAGCTTACCAACTTGTTGCACATACCAGAGGAACACTAGGAAGTATAGTGCTAACTTCTAAATAAATTATTTAATATCCTTTTCCAATTTATTTATTTAATTAGGTGATTAAAGCAATATATAGTAAAATTGTTCATCAAAATCTACAAAAATTACAGTAGCTATCTCATGCTTCACATAGACTACCATAAAAATTTCAAATCCATTGAGCAAGCAGAACTTACTGTACCTAAAATAACAAGTGGTATGTCCATTTTTAGCATAATTAGGAAACCCTAATGAAAAGTGTCAAGCAATAGATTTATCATTTTTCCTAGCATCATTCCAGCATAAGAACCTTACTCACCAAATTTTACCTATACTAGATCTATAGAAAAATTATGAAAATTCACACAAGATCCATCTATTGATAAAAAGAAATTCTATAACTCAAAAACTATACATGCACTAGCTCTGAAATTTTAACCAAAGCCTCTACTAAGCAAGCATAGATTACCCACAAAATTTCATAATTTTTGAACCACAGAAACTCAAGATAAAATTCAAACAAGTTTGCATGTATCCAAAAACACATTTCAAAGTCCTATTTAATTTACCTAGAATTTCTAAAACATGTGCTCATATAATATTTTTATTAAATACTAGACATTACTAGGAACTCAACAAAATTGGAACCATAGCCATTGAATCTACCAACTAGGAGATACACATTTTTGAATCTACATACCAATCTGCGAAATAATAAAGCAAAACGAAATAATGAAACTAATCACAACCACAGCTGGGCCGGCCCGAAGGAACGGTGACCCGTGAGCGACGCTGGTGCGGCCCAGACAACGGTGCGGCCCACGCTGGGCTCCCGCCTCAGCCACGGCGGCTGACAAGGAGGCCCGCGCGTCAGAGAGAGAAGCAGGGGAAGGAGGAAGACGACGACGGGACTCGCCGTCGGTGGCTTCTCCGACGAGACCAACGGTGCCCACGCGTTCGCCTCACCCAAGCAGACCTAGAGGAACCAACTATTGCAGCAATGACGCAGTAAAAAGGGGGTGGTGACTAGCACTGGCGGCGCGCGGCCATGATAGGACCGGCTCCGGCGAGCTTACGGCGTCATGGCCCTAGTGGCTCACACAGCGAGCTTCGGCAGTGTTCCTATGACCTAGCGCTGAGACAGAGGAAGGAATGGGAAGACGCGAGGAGAGCTGGCCGCGTGGAGTGCTAACTCCGGCGAGGTCCGACAAGGCGGTGGTGGGGAAAAAATCGACGATTGGCCCTTACCGATGCACGATTGACTCGCTAGCACGGTGGAAAAGGGAAGAGGGGATCACGGCGGGGCTCTAGGTAAGCTGGGCAACGCGTTTTTGCCAAGACGCGGGAGCTAGGCGAGGGCGAAGTTCCAGGCGGCAATGGCGGGCGGCTCGGTGCTACGCTGTGGGAGGCGAAGAATGCAAACAGGGGCGTGCGAGTGCGTCGGGCAGGACGCGGGGTGGCTTCACGACGCGGCTGGCCGTGCCAGGGACTCCCACGGTGCGTGGCCTGCGTGCTCAGGCGAGCAGCGATGAGTGGCGCCATGCGGCATTCAGCTTTCTAAACCAGTCGGCCACTGACGGTCACTGACCGTTTTCTGAAAACAGCGATTCAGTGATTGATCGACGATGACTGACAGCGCCACTTCAACACATTATCCTGACTAATCCGTTGCTCGTTTGTCAAAAATAGTGTACATGAAAATTGTAGATGTACCATCCCTCTACAATTTCTCTTCAAGGACCATGCCTAAATCGCCATGGATCAGCAGTTACATGAAGCCAAAGTTGGCCTGATCCAACTGAAAATGCAGTTTAGGACTTAGACAAATTTTTTCAGTGAAAACAGCATGGACATCTGACTTGTGGGCCATGTTTGACCATGCTTCAGCACATTTTCATGAGATTGACCATAAAACAACTTTTGTTTCCTTAATAAATTAGCTACAACTTTTGTAAAGAGTGTAAAGCCATGCAAGGTTTCTAAGTTGGTCTTTTGAATCAGTCAAACAGTGACACTCCAAGGGTCAATTCTAGTCAAACCTTCACTTGAGGGCATTTTGGTCATTTTGATCTACATGAACAATGTTCCACCAAGTAACCTAAGTGTAGTTAAGGTATAATAGACCATGATCAACCACTTTACAAAATTGTTATACCACTTCTAAAGATCACATGTGATAAAGCAACTAAAACAAGCAATTCACTCATATGTTGCAATGCAATGTTTCATATGTTGCATGACTTTCGTTGCAAGCTTAACTTGCCACATTCCTACCATGTTGCCATGTTTCCAGGTATGAAAAATTAATGTTGCATTCACATGTTGCACTACTACCATTCCTAAGCAAGAAAGTATGAACAAACAGAATATGCGAATGTTGCATATGCATGTTTCAGTGACAAATGGCATGATGACATAGATGATGCATATGTTTATGAAATGACATGCAATTATGTGGAAGCCAACACCTAGGGTGTTACAGCCCTCCCCCTTATAAAAATCTCGCCCCGAGATTTGAAAAGCGTACCATTTTGAATAAAAGGTAGGGTATACATCCTTCAAATATTCTTCCCTGCTCCCACGTTGCATCGCTCTCACTACCCTAGTTACTCCACATAACCTTGTAGAACTTGACCACATGATTCCGGGTTACTCTTTCTCTCATGTCGATAACCCGCACTGGTCTTTCTTCATAGGATAAATCTGATTTCAACTTGACATCTCGAAGTGAAACTCTTTCTTCGGGAACACGGAGACATTTCTTCAATTGAGATACATGAAAAACATTGAAGATAGCTCTCATCTCGTAAGGTAACTCTATCTTGTAAGCTACATTCCCACTCTTCTCTATGATCAGATATGGACCTACATACCTAGGTGCAAGCTTTCTCTTTACTCCGAATCGCTGCACACCTTTCATCGATGATACCTTCAGATAAACATGATCACCCACTTCAAACTCAATGGGCTTCCTTCTTTTATCAGCATAACTTTTCTGCCTAGCTTGAGCGGCTTTCATATGTTTTTGGATAGTATGGACTTGTTGTTCAGCCTCTTCGATAAAATCAATGCCGTAGTATCTCCTTTCTCCAGATTCAACCCAGTTCAAAGGAGTTCTACACTTGCGACCATACAACGCTTCGAACGGGGCCATCTTGATGCTTTCTTGATAAACTATTATTATAGGAAAATTCAGCCAAGGGTAACCACTTATCCCATGAACCTTTGGATGATATGACGCAAGCTCTTAACATGTCTTCCAATATTTGATTCACCCGCTCCGTCTGTCCGGAGGTTTGCGGATGATAAGCAGAACTTCTAACTAAGTTGGTCCCTATCATCTTATGTAATTGTTCCCAAAAACGAGCGGTGAACTGAGGTCCTCTGTCAGATACAATGGTTCTAGGAACACCATGGAGACATACTATCTGGTTAAAATATATCTCAGCATAGTCACTTGGTCGATAGTCAACTCTAACTGGTATGAAATGAGCAGACTTTGTTAAACGATCCACTATCACCCATATGGAATTAAAATTCTTTTGGGTAGGGGGAAGTCCAACAATAAAATCCATACTAATCTCTTCCCACTTCCATCCTAGTATAGACAATGGTTGGAGAAGTCCAGCAGGCTTCATGTGAATTGCTTTGACTCTACAACAATTGTCGCACCTTGCAACATAAGCTGCGATTTCTTTCTTCATCTTGGTCCACCAAAAGCGAGATTTCAAATCTTGATACATTTTACTACTTCCTGGGTGGATAGATAACTTGGATGAGTGAGCTTCTCCTAAGATTTGGTTTCTAAGCTCTTTGTCCTTCAGTACTACCAGTCTATCCTTAAACCATAGAACCCCCTTCTCATCAATACGAAAGTGTTTTGTCTCTTGTTCCTTCATCTTTCTTTTGATGTGGAACACACCCACATCGGTTTTCTAAAGCTCGATGATTTTACTTTCTAGAGAGCAACTAAGGGTAATACTGTGCAACACAGCAGGATGTAACAGATGCTCCAAATGATAATCTGCCTCCAAGAGGGAATTACAGTGAGATTTCCTACTCAAAGCATCAGCAACAACATTTGCTTTACCCGGATGATAATGAACTTCTAAGTTATAATCTTTAATCAACTCTAGCCATCTTCTCTGTCTCATGTTCAATTCTGGTTGAGTGAAGATATACTTGAGGACTTTTATGATCGGTATAAATATGGCACACAGTTACCGAGCAAGTAATGCCTCCAAATCTTCAAAGCATGCACAACCGTAGCTAACTCAAGATCATGAGTTGGATAATTAGCTTCATGCTTCCTTAGCTGACGCTGAGGCATAGGCGATAACTCGACCTTCCTGCATAAGGACACATCCTAAATCCGGTACCTGATGCATCATAAAACACATCAAAAGGTTCTCTCGATATCAGGTTGTGCCAACACAGGAGCTGATGTCAACAAGGTCCTCAAAGTGCAAAAAGCAGTCTCACACTCTGGAGTCCAAACAAACTTTACATCTTTTTGGAGCAACCTGGTCATGGGCTTGGCTACCTTAGAGAAATCTGGGATGAATCGACGATAATATCCAGCCAAACCAAGGAAACTTCTGATCTCATGTACTGAAGTTGGTGCTTTCCAATTCATGACTTCTTGCACCTTAGATGGATCAACCAAAATCCCTTCATCGGACAACACATGACCCAAGAAAGGTACTTTCTTAAGCCAAAACTCACATTTACTGAACTTGGCATAAAGCTTATGCTCTCGTAGCCTGGATAAAACAACTCTCAGATGCTCGGCATGTTCTTCAGCATTTATAGAAAAGATCAAGATGTCATCAATGAAGACAACTACAAATTTGTCCAGTTCTTCCATGAACACAGAATTCATCAGATATATGAAGTATGCAGGAGCATTGGTCAGGCCGAAAGACATAACTAGATACTCATACAACCCGTATCTGGTAGAGAAAGCGGTCTTAGGCACATCCTCTGGTCTAATCTTTATCTGATGATAACCAGATCTCAAATCAATTTTAGAGAATACCTTTGCCTTAGACAACTGATCAAACAAAATATCAATGTGGGGCAATGGGTACTTGTTCTTGATTGTCACCGCATTGAGTGGACGATAATCCACACACATGCGCAATGACTTGTCCTTCTTCTTAACAAATATAGCAGGACAACTCCAGGGAGAAGCACTAGGTCGGATAAGACCTTTCTCTAATAGATCTTGTAACTGGACTTTAAGCTCTGCTAACTCATTGGGTGGCATCCTATAAGGCCTTCTAGAAATAGGTGCAGTGCCCGGCACTAACTCGATCTTGAATTCAATATCTCGATCCGGCGGTAAACCAGGTAGATCATCAGGAAATACATCTAGAAATTCACATACTACTGGGACTTCCTCAATTCTCGGGGTCTGGATAGCATTAGCAGTGTTGTGGAGTTCTAGCTCTCTAGGAAGTGGCACAAGGAAGGCTTCATTGCTGATAGGATCCCTCAACATAACGACTCTAGTGGAAGTATCAATGAGCACTCCATGACCGCTCATCCACTTCATTCCCAAGATTACATCTATCCCTAATCCCGGTAGAACTACCACATTGGCCATAAACACTCGTCCCTCTATTTCAATACTCACCCCTAGCACTATTTGAGTGGTCAAAATATTACTTCCAGCTGCACTAATGCAATAACTACCCGTGGATACTGTAATTACCTTCTGATTGTATTTTGATGCAAAAGCTGGACTCATAAATGAATGCGAAGCACCAGAATCAAATAGTACAACTGCCAGATGGTGATTCACAAGAAACTTACTCGCGGTGACTACCTCTCCTGAGGGTATCTCGGTCACGTTGGTGTAGTTAACATGTCCTTGACGAGCACCAGAATTTCCTTGCTTCTGATTGTTCTTCTGAGGATATGGACAATTCTTGGACCAATGACCTGTCCTGCCACAATTCTAGCAGGGCCTATTAGCTGGCAGAACAAAAGAATTTCCTGGTCCTGTGGTACCCTTTGGAAGAGGTACAGTGAATGCCTTCTTGAACCCAGTCTTTGCCTGATTCTTCTTTTGTGGCGGCCGGTACCGAACGGCTATAGTCGGTGGGCGAAACTGAGTCTTCGCTACTGGAGTTCTAGCCTGAGAGACACCTGCCTCAAAGACCCTCTTGCGATTTTTGGAAGCGGCATAGACATTATCGTTATTCTCTTGAGTAAGAGCATCGCTTACGAACTCATTGAAAGTGATACTCTTGTTGTTTCCCATGGACTTCATCAGTTTGGGACTAAGCCCTCTCTTAAAGCTGGCGATTTTCTTAGCTTCTGAATCAATGAATTCTAGAGCATACCTTGCTAGATGGTTGAAGGCATGAAGATATTCAGTGAGTGTCTTGGTGCCCTGCACCAACTTCATAAACTCATTGTGCTTTATGGCCATCAACCCGGGAGGAATATAATGACTCTTGAAAGCCTCCTAGAATCGATTCCAAGTGATCTGGGCATTTTCTAGTAGGGTGGACCGATAATGTCGCCACCATATACCTGCTGGTCCTTTGTAGCTGATGCGAAGCATACTCCGCCTTCATCTGCTCTGTCACCCTGAGCAAACGGAACTTGTGCTCAAGCGTGTTTAGCCACTCTTCTGCTTGGAGCGGCTCTTCAGCTTCCTTGAAGACGGGTGGCTTGGTATCTTGGAATTCCTTGAAATCACTAAACTGGTTGGGCTCTAGTCCCTGTCGTTGATTACGGCCTTGGGCTTGATGCTGGGCCATGGTACGCATAGCATCACCCAACGCACGCTGACCTTCCACGAGCATGGCCAACAGATCAGACGGCGTGGGCGAAGGTGGCGGTGGAAGATCATCATCGCCACTACCCCCACCACGGCCTGAACGTAGATTGCGCGACATCTGCAGAAGCGCATTTGTGAGTAATGATGGACGATGTCAGATACAATGCAGACGAATTGTAGAATTATGCCAAACTGAACTTATTGGAGAGATTAATTTCATATAATAAACAGAGGCACAATAATTCATCCTCATAACATCACCATAACTTTACTCCGCACATTCATGCGATGAATATGCTCACATGCCAAATTTTTGGTCAACTTCAAGTTTCAGAGATTACATCTAAGTATAACGAGACTGCTCCGTGTATCCTACTGAATGTAGCACCTTCCACAACAGGGTTGGGGTGCCAAA
Organism: Miscanthus floridulus; assembly: GCF_019320115.1. Lineage (NCBI taxonomy): Eukaryota > Viridiplantae > Streptophyta > Magnoliopsida > Poales > Poaceae > Miscanthus > Miscanthus floridulus. Next base: position 99,568,595 of record NC_089597.1, read on the forward strand.
CACATGAAGGAATGTGCTGTTCTAGGGCGGTAGTGCTAGTGCGGCCATCAGTAGTAGTATTGCAACTTGGGTGAGAGAGGATTACCTTACAGGATGAGAAAACTATAACGGAATAATTAAAGATAAGGGAGGGAGTGATGCAAAAATGTAATGGCATGAGTAAACATGATGCATGCACGTTCCGTACGTCCTCACGAATCTTAAGGAAATTTAACATTCTAGCGACATAAACGGTGGCATACATACGTTCTCTCATATACGTATCTAGTCGAGCTACACGTTGCGTTGTTAGTGTACCTGCAGAAAATTTCATTACAGCCCATCCCAACAAAAGAAATAAGTACGCAATGAAAGCAGTAAATTAAAATACTCTCCATATATACATCCCCGGATATATATACTTCGGTATCCAAAACTACCCGATTGATACCCCCACAATTAAGTACCTTCGTATGTACATGTGTGCAACATGTAACATTCCGGTAACCAAAACTAACTCTCCCCTAGACCGACAGTTGGACGGTCATGCTCTCACAACTCACTTTACCTGGGCGTAGAGGCAATTGATCCATACATTACCACCCAAGCGGATGGCATCCATACAATAGCACGCCATATGGACGACGAAATAAAATGAAGCAATTACCCCCCAAAAGTTATTACTTAAATAAGCCACCTGAAAGTCCTTATTTGGGCATAGAGGATATGACAACTGGCATACTTAGATAAAATTTTAGATTTGATCACCTATATAAAGATAACTATAGGTTGTCAAAACTGATTTTCGCAAACAAAAGCTTTTGTTTTAAATACACATATGACACGTTTAATGTTGAATCTAGCTCTGATACCAGCTGTAACAGAACCGACCAATTTATAAGAGCACAAGTACAAAAGCAATCACTGGAGTGATCAAACCGTCATACTTGAACCCATATAAACCCGGTAGTCAACTAAAACCACGAAGGATTTCAAACCAACTTGTATACAACCAAGATCACAGTAATTCAACATAACAAGCCACATGTTACATCCATTTCACAAGTAGTTCATAAGTACCACATACATCAGAGTACACATAGTTATTACAAAACGAGTTCACAAATAGCGGAAGCAAAGTAGTTTAACACCATCACACACACTTAGTTCAATACAAGCCAGTACCATAGTCATATCCAGCAAAAGCAGTAAGATAAGATAACAAAGATGATCATGCCCATGATCTAGTCTTCATCCCCCGCAGGGTGGAGACAATACTTGCAGAAGCCATTATAGAGCACGTCATCTGCAACAAGGGGGAATAAACCCTGAGTACGAGAAGGTACTCAGCTAGACTTACCCGTCATAAACTAGAAATAAATGACACCAAGGATTATGCAAGGCTTTATCGGTGGATCTAGCTTGACAACCATTTTGCATAAAAGCTTTAGTGATACGAGAACATAATTTGATTTATGAGTAAGCAGCAATTTAACAATATTAACCTAACAACTAGATTAGCACCTGTACTAGAGCAAGCAATTGATTAACTCCAAACATTAGTAACCATATCCAGTATAATGTTGTATCATCATCATTATCGATTTAACCATCAAGTTCAATTAAGTGCATCTACGTTGCCGCTGCTCAGTCAAGTTCTCACTATCCGGGAGAGACGGTGATTCGAATCGATTCCTATCCAGCTGGAGGGGTATTCCTAACACAAACCCAGGCATACCTTGCGAAGGCAGCCTTAGGTCACCTTTGGTACATCTCAGGAATCGCGGCTCTGAGCAGCGCCGCACCCTTAGGGAGTCCACTCTGCCAGGTGGTCAATCTCACCTCGGACTTATGCCAATAGCTCCCCGCACATCCTTACTACCGCCAGGGTGTGCACTTTCACTTCCCGGTCTTCCGGCCTGAGTTGAGCTACTCGGCTTCGCGGTCGGAATGAGTTATCTGGCCAACTAAGTGATAGGCATGCGTTCAACATGACATGAGGACGTACAGCGAATCGGTCCTTAACCGACACAGACGGGGATAGATCCACGACCAAGACCTCCTTGCCTTGTTGCTTCTCTATCGACCTCCCGCCCGGTCACAATTCATTATTAACACATGGTTATTCTCCACGATAGCAATTATAGCCAATCGTGACCAGACATTTTTCCTAATATGCAGGTGACAGGAAATCACCTGACTCTTACCGATCTAAGCATGGCTAAGCTTTGATTCGCTCCTGGACCTAAATAGGATTCAGGGTACGTATACTGGCCAAGGAGTAGGTATATATACAAGAAGTGTTCGCATTCAATTCCTATCACTTAATGCATAAATAAATAAAGATACTCAAAGTAACCATTTTTAAAACATAGGAGTCTTAGAATGCTCCTGGGCTTGCCTTTTAGAAAAGATGAAGGTTGGTGATTGGGGCACTCAAGAACTTCTTCGTTGACTCCTTCGGGGGCCTGCACCTCCTGCTCCTGAGCTTGCTGCTGCTCCTCCGGAAGTACTGGCTCGAATTCTAGAAGCGTAACTCCCTCTGGAACACCTATTACATGCCGATGCACAAGATAAATATCATGGATACATAAGGAATGCCATGATGCTCATGATGAATGAATCACAGTAAGTGTTTAACGAAACATCACTGGACACTCGTTTACCGATTAAGAATAGCTCTATTCAAATCACTTTAAAACATGTATCTTAACTTGAAGAACAAGATCAACTTACCTAACTTGCATAACCTAAGGTAAAGATGCTCATCTTCAGTTAAAGGCCTAACACCTAAGAACATTACCATAAACTTAGAAATAGTAAAGGTATACATAATTTAACATTTAAAGCTTCGTATGCATACAAGTAGTCCCTTAATGCAATCACAACCAGAGTTCTACAATTCCAATGACTTGTATGAGGACATTCTGGAAAGCTTATGAAATTCTCTACAAAACAATTGTAAACATCATAGCATGATACTTACGTTAACTAAATCGAATTCCAGTAAACCTAGAATTTGTCTAGAACGGCAGGGTTACTAACTTATTTATTTAACGATGATGCAAAAGCCTAATTTGACCAAACCAAGCTTACCAACTTGTTGCACATACCAGAGGAACACTAGGAAGTATAGTGCTAACTTCTAAATAAATTATTTAATATCCTTTTCCAATTTATTTATTTAATTAGGTGATTAAAGCAATATATAGTAAAATTGTTCATAAAAATCTACAAAAATTACAGTAGCTATCTCATGCTTCACATAGACTACCATAAAAATTTCAAATCCATTGAGCCAGCAGAACTTGCTGTACCTAAAATAACAAGTGGTATGTCCATTTTTAGCATAATTAGGAAACCCTAATGAAAAGTGTCAAGCAACAGATTTATCATTTTTCCTAGCATCATTCCAGCATAAGAACCTTACTCACCAAATTTTACCTATACTAGATCTATAGAAAAATTATGAAAATTCACACAAGATCCATCTATTGATAAAAAGAAATTCTATAACTCAAAAACTATACATGCACTAGCTCTGAAATTTTAACCAGAGCCTCTACTAAGCAAGCATAGATTACCCACAAAATTTCATAATTTTTGAACCACAGAAACTAAAGATAAAATTCAAACAAGTTTGCATGTATCCAAAAACACATTTCAAAGTCCTATTTAATTTACCTAGAATTTCTAAAACATGTGCTCATATAATATTTTTATTAAATACTAGACATTACTAGGAACTCAACAAAATTGGAACCATAGCCATTGAATCTACCAACTAGGAGATACACATTTTTGAATCTACATACCAATCTGCGAAATAATAAAGCAAAACGAAATAATGAAACTAATCACAACCACAGCTGGGCCGGCCCGAAGGAACGGCGACCCGTGAGCGATGCTGGTGCGGCCCAGACAACGGTGCGGCCCACGCTGGGCTCCCGCCTCAGCCACGGCGGCTGACAAGGAGGCCCGCGCGTCAGAGAGAGAAGCAGGGGAAGAGGAAGACGACGACGGGACTCGCCGTCGGTGGCTTCTCCGACGAGACCAACGGTGCCCACGCGTTCGCCTCACCCAAGCAGACCTAGAGGAACCAACTATTGCAGCAATGACGCAGTAAAAAGGGGGTGGTGACTAGCACGGCGACGCGCGGCCATGATAGGACTGGCTCCGGCGAGCTTACGGCGTCATGGCCCTAGTGGCTCACACAGCGAACTTCGGCAGTGTTCCTATGACCTAGCGTGAGACAGAGGAAGGAATGGGAAGACGCGAGGAGAGCTGGCCGCGTGGGGTGCTAACTCCGGCAAGGTCCGACAAGGCGGTGGTGGGGAAAAATCGGCGATTGGCCCTTACCGATGCACGATTGACTCGCTAGCACGGTGGAAAAGGGAGAGGGGATCACGGCGGGGCTCTGGGTAAGCTGGGCAACGCGTTTTTGCCAAGACGCGGGAGCTAGGCGAGGGCAAAGTTCCAGCGGCAATGGCGGGCGGCTCGGTGCTGCGCTGTGGGAGGCGAAGAATGCAAACAGGGGCGTGCGAGTGCGTCGGGCAGGCGCGGGGTGGCTTCAAGACGCGGCTGGCCGTGCCAGGGCTCCCACGGCGCGGGCCTGCGTGCTCAGGCGAGCAGCAATGAGTGGAGCCACGCGGCATCAGCTTTCTAAACCAGTCGGCCATGACGGTCACTGACCGTTTTCTGAAAACAGCGATTCAGGTTTCATCGACGATGACTGACAGCGCCACTTCAACACATTATCCTGACTAATCCGTTGCTCGTTTGTAAAAATAGTGTACATGAAAATTGTAGATGTACCATCCAGCTACATTTTCTTTTCAAGGACCAAGTCCTAAATCGCCATGGATCAGCAGTTACATGAAGCCAAAGTTGGCCTGATCCAACTGAAAATGCAGTTTAGGACTTAGACAAATTTTTCAGTGAAAACAGCATGGACATCTAACTTGTGGGCCATGTTTGACCATGCTTTAGCCATTTTCATGAGATGACCATAAAACAACTTTTGTTTCTTAATAAATTAGCTACAACTTTTGTAAAGAGTGTAAAGCCATGCAAGGTTTCTAAGTTGGTCTTTTGAATCAGTCAAACAGTGACACTCCAAGGTCAATTCTAGTCAAACCTTCACTTGAGGGCATTTTGGTCATTTTGATCTACATGAACAATGTTCCCCCAAGTAACCTAAGTGTAGTTAAGGTATAAAAGACCATGATCAACCACTTTACAAAATTGTTATACCACTTCTAAAGATCACATGTGATAAAGCAACTAAAACAAGCAATTCACTCATATGTTGCAATGCAATGTTTCATATGTTGCATGACTTTCGTTGCAAGCTTAACTTGCCACATTCCTACCATGGTGCCATGTTTCCAGGTATGAAAAATTAATGTTGCATTCACATGTTGCACTACTACCATTCCTAAGCAAGAAAGTATGAACAAACAGAATATGCGAATGTTGCATATGCATGTTTCAGTGACAAATGGCATGATGACATAGATGATGCATATGTTTATGAAATGACATGCAATTATGTGGAAGCCAACACCTAGGGTGTTACACCCTCAGTGTAAGAGCAATAGATATATGTGGAGTGTATGTGATCTTGATCTTGAGAGCATGATAAGTTTCTCAAGGGTCAAAAGGTTTGATCAAACTCAATGCAGTAGCAAGTAGTATATGTAGAAGGTTTTCCAAGTCTATCAGATCATGTAGGCTCTAGTAGGACATTGCTTTCACTACAAAGAAGAGGTGTAGCTATTTTTAGAGTTTTGAAATAAAATTCTCCAATAATGAAACATCAAGAATCAAGTTCTCATTATTTTACTATATCTCATTCCACAACAACTTAAGTAACATGGGGTCCCTAGTAATATGTTTCCAACAATAGCAAGACTTCTAGGAAAAGTGTTATGTGAATCTATCCTTTAGTCATGTCTGAAATAATCTTTCCTTATATTTTAAAGTTGTTTATCAGAGGATTTTCAATTTGGTTCAAAACAGAAAATGAAACATGTGAAAATAGATCATACGGGACTTAAACCTGACCATGGAAGAAGCGTGAGGTGAGGTGGAGCTAGGCTAGGCCAGCCAGCCCATAGGGATGGCCAGGCAGCCCACTCTCATGCCCATTCGGGTCCATCTTTGGTGAGCGTGGTTCTTGTTCTGTTGCTTTCTGAATTTCTTGATTTTTGTGATCGGATCTCATTTTGTTGTCGCAGTGTGCTTCCCCCACACTTGTTTCCTATTTACCTTTATGCACAACATGTGGAGACAAACACATATACAACAGAAATAGAGAGCAGATAATAGCAACAAGATTCCATTGATAAGGCACTTTATTACACAATCCAACCTAAGCACAAACTTTCAACTTGCTAGCACAAACTTTAACCAACCTAACAATTGAGCTAAGCAAATGGTCTAAACATTCAACCTAAATGTGCCCTATCGACCCACAACCTAACTCTTAATTCTTTAACTTGTCCTGATTGACAACATAGCAGCTTAAGATAGTAAGCTCATATTCTAGGTTCATGCGATGGAGGTGCTCTTTATCGATCCTATGCTACAGAGCATGGGTATACTCGATGAGGGTTTTGATCTTGTTATTCAGCGTAGCAATGGTTATCCTTATATGCTTTTCATCATTCTCTAGGGTAGAGGGTGGAATCCTCTTCTTCTTCTCCTTCGGCGGCACAATCTTGACTTGCTCAGGAGCAGCATGAACACCATTAATGGTCAAGCGAGGCATGGCTGACTTGTATTTAGCAATGTGACATCTCCAAACTTGTTGGTCTTCACCCTGGTTAGTGTCTCGTTCACCCTTGGAGGAAGGAGGTTGATCTCCTTTGGGACCTTGATTGGCTTCGGTGTATCGGGTTGACGTGGCTTGTCTTGGAGAAGTAGACGCGATAGTGGTGGAGCAATAGACGGACGATGGATGGCTTTGGTGAAGTAAGACTGGTTGGAGGGAACGAGTGCCATCTCTCATGGTGGGATGACGCTCAATGCTAGAGCGTTGGTCTTCTTGTTTAGGTCAACTTCGTAGGGAACGATCTCTCTACCAGCCATTGGAACTTGAGAGGAGGAGAGCTTGGGTGCTGCTAGAGATGGAAAGCTTTGTTGGAATGGCTATGGAGGTAGGCAGGGGCTTGTTTATATAGGGTGGAAAACTTGCAGCAGGGGTCAAGATCTATCCATTAGGGGTCTCGTAATGAGGAAAAACCAAATGGCTTGAAAAATTGGATATTCTCGCAAGAATACTCTAGAAGGTTCACGATCCAATCGAGCGGGGGCAAGGAGACAGATAGGAAGCCGACCGGCCAGCCCCACATGTCACCACCTCACGGAGATTTTTCGCACGGTGGTTTCTAATGTTTATCTAATCCCGAAAAATATATTAACGCATTACGTATCGTAAGGTGGAGGGCAGAGATGAAATTCTATGATAAAATAATAAAATCAATTTCATCCAAATCCTTAGATGGTTTTCAGGTTCTAGAAAGATCTTGAGACGATGATCATTTACCATGAACAACGTACCTTCATCATTTTGAAGTGTTACCGCTCCATGCGACAAGGTGCTTATAACTTTCAATGGTCCTTCTCATTTGCTCCAAAGTTTTCCGTGCCTGAATAATTTTACCCTAGAATTAAAAGTAATACCTTATCTCCTAGGGAAAATTCCTTCTTCTTGATCCTATTATCGTGCCATCTCTATAGTAGAACCAGCCAATTTATAAGAGCACAAGTACAATGGCAGCCCGCAAGCAGTTGCTCTGTCATACTTGAACCCATATAAACCCGGTAGTCCGTCGAGTACCACGAAGGGTCTCAATTAACCATCAGCATACAACTAAGATCATACATGATTCAACATACATGTCACATGTTACATAAAGTTCACAATTATAGTTCATTCATCAGAGTACGAATTTAGGTTATTACAAACCAAGTTCAGTAAAATAGTAGCGAAAGCAAATTAAAGTTTGAAACTAACATCTGCCATCATTGTTTAAACATAGTGCCAGCCCATGATCACACTTCCACAAAAGCATATAAGAAGGATTAATAAGAGATGCCTGCCTAGGGCTCACTCCTCGTCCACATGTAGTAGTCATGATAAACTGTACCATCTGCAACAATGGGAATAAAACCCTGAGTACGAGAAGGTACTCAGCTAGACTTACCCATCATAAACCAAAAATAAAATGACTCCAAAGATTATGCAAGGCTTTATAAGTGGAGGTAGCTTGACAATATTTTGCATAAAAAGCGACTAATTCAGTTGTACAATAATAACTTGGTCATCAAGTTAATTATAGCTATTCATCTCTAGATTAGCAACTAACCTATGCCAAACATGTGGTATATCATTTAGTAGCATACAATAGTAACCATAGCTGGTGTAGTAATTCCATGTTCATCCGAACCATCATTTCATAACACAGTTACTATGATATTGGGACTAGCCAAGTTTCTCACTGTCCGGGAGAGACGGCAATTCGAATTAATTTCAACCGGCTAGGAATTTATTCCTAACATAAACCCAGGCAGACCAGATCAACGGTCACCTTTAGTACAACTTAGGTACACATTTCATGGGTTCAACCAGCACCGCACAATTAGGGACAACCAGCTGCCAGGACGATCAGGACTACCCTGCCATTGGGCTCACGTCTGGCTCCACGCACATCCTTACTAGCATCTAGAGTGCACACTTTTATAGAACAGGGCTTAGACTTAGTTGAGCTACTCGGCTTCGTGGTCGGAATGAGTTATCCGACCAGCTAAGGGAGTGGCATGCGTTCAATCTTGTTAGAAGCACCAACAATGATACGGTCCTTAACCAGCATAGACGGAATCACATGAGTCAACCCATACATAGACTCTGCCTAGCCTCCATTTCTATTTCCCCATGGTTCTTTTCCACGATAGCAAATATAGCCAACCGTGCTTCAGTATCCACCTATAACTCGTAGGTGATAGGAAATCACCCGACTTCTACCGGTCTAAGCATGGCTAAGCATATATTTGATCCTGGACCTACATAGGTTTAAAGGTATATGTATCTAGACAAGGTAGTTCTATGCATCAAGTATTTCTAATCAACTCTTATAACCTAATGCATCAAACATAAAGGACTCAAGTGATATTTTATAAAACATGGGAGACTTAGAATGATCCGGGGCTTGCCTTTGAGGAAAGAGGTTGGCCGATGATCCGACCACTTAGGGAGGCCCTCAAGAGTTTGCTTTTATTCTCCTAGAGCTATGGCCTAAGGCGTATCCTGCTGATCCTCCTCTTCTTCCTCGTTGAACTCCAAAAGAGTTATCTCTTCGGACGATCCTATATGCATGAGCATAAAATAAGATATCATGATTGCATATATGATGACATGCATAATATGATATGATGTAATGAATGCATCCTTATAAGTGTTCTCAACAGCATTGCATTAAGGTGATAACAAGTTGCATCTTATTTTACTGAGTAGGTGCATATCTCTTCTCTAGTAACTAAACAAATTCTCAACTAAGCAATTTTCTGGATTGCAAGACAACACCACATGTTTTGACTATAACTAGAGTTATACACATCAAAATAATTTGGTTTTTGAAACTCTAGAAAGATTATGAAATTGCCTACAACTTTCTTTTAATACACTTAATGTGATTCAGCAGTTATCTAGGTCAAACAATTCAATCATTCAAATCTATCTAGAGAGCAAGCAATTCTGATAGCATACTTCTAACAGCCATAATTCTTAAACCATAAGGCCTATGACTATGAAAATTTAGCACAAGGTAGATCAGTAAGTTATCTACAACTTTGTTATTAACTATCTTTATAGAAAAGATCATTAACATCATGAATTCATTACCACAACAGAAACTATACATGCAGCCATCTAGTGGAATTATAAAGTGATAATTAACTGTTGCATACAACCAATTACTTCTAAGCTTAACGAAGAGCGTCAACATATCATATGCATCACAAGCACCACAGAAAACATCATGGTTAAACATTACTAATTTATTTATATCCATTTAGATTTTAAAGGATAAATATTTCTGGTGCTTAATAAATTCTGAAAAAATTACAGTAGTCTACAAATGACCTTAATAGTCTACTATACATGCCATTTGGATAAGTATAGCTACATTTACAAAAATGACAAGTTACAAAGGATTATTTTAGCAAAAATAGTTTAGCATAGTGAAAAGTGTCGAGCAATAGATTTAATATTTTCTTACTTTCCTCCTAGCATAAGAATACTGTGTAAAAATTTACATGATCATATGTTATGTATTTTCACCCTAATTAATTCCACTAGAAACTAGCAATTAATTAGGATTAAATACGAAGACCATATTTCAAGTATGCTTACTATAGTTTTAATATTTTTCCTAGCTAGAGCATGTCAACACGAGACCAGCAAAATTAGAATCATAATTTTATCACCTTCCTAGCTCAAGTTACGCAATTTACAAGATATAAACTACTTTAAAAGCACTTATCTTGCTTCATTTAATTCTCATATAAAAATACCCTAAATAGTATATTTAATATTATTATCAAATAATATACTTCAAGATGAAACCAACAAAATTTGGTTCACCCTATTTGGACACTCCTAGCTCTATATATGAATTTTTGAAGTTTGCAATCAAATCTGTGAAATAAATCCAGAAAATCAAATTCAAAATCCAACTGATAGCTAGGGCCTGTGGTCAACGGGACCCACCCATCAGTGAGACCTGGCGTTGACCGGCGAGAACTCGCTGATGGCGAGGTCTCCGACAGTAGCGTCTTCACCGTTGCACTCTTCTCACCCCTGCGCATCGGCTGGTAGGCTTAGTTGGCTCGGTGGCTCACTAGAGCAAGCTCAACGGCGGCCATGGTGGATGGCGGAGGTCTGGCGGTAGTACATTAGCCATCTTTAGCTATGGCACACTCAGGCGAGGATGGCTACTCCATCCTAGTGACCTAGCAAAGCTACACGGTGCAGGTGAGGGCTCGAGGTGACGTCGGTGAGCTTGGCCACGTGCATGGCCGTGCGGCGGCTTATGGAGCACAGCGATGCTCTCACTATTTTGGCTAGATGGCAGCGAAAGGTGGGTCTCTATCATGCCACTAGCTAATTCTAGGGTTACTCGACCTAAGACACAAGAGAAAGGAGGGAGACAGTGAACCAACTCGGTGGTGGTGAGCTCAAGTGCCACGATGGCCATGGCGGCCACGTGCGGAGCGGTGACTCATTCCGGTGTAGTCAAGCGGTGGCGTCATTCCTAGCTCTAGCCTAAGCATCTAGACTCTAGCATGGTGCTGGACTAGAGAAGATGGAGGTATACGGTGAGGTGGAACGGCCGGGCCATGGTGAGCCTCTAAAAGGTCCTCATATGGCTAGAGGGGGGTGAATAACCTATTTAAAAATCTACAAACCAACTAGAGCAATTTGATTAGTATGACAAATAGCAAAAAGCAAACTTGCTCTTGCTCTACAAAGGTTGCAAGCTACCTATCCAACAATTCTAGATGTTATGATCACTAGGCACATAATCTACTAGGTCACTACTCACTAAGAACTCTCACAATTGCTACACTAAAGAGCTCCACTAGATGAACTTAATCTACAAAACAAGCTCTCAATTCTAGCTACACTAAAGAGCTTGCTATAGCTAGTTTGTGGGAATGTAAATGAGTAAGTGAGGTGATTGTACCACCACGTAGAGGAGTGAACTAATTACAAGATAAATACTTAATCAATAACCAGGAGAATACCAAAGGGCAAGAGATAACCAATGGCTAGGCAGAGCGAGAGGGAGGAAGTGAGAGCGGGCGAGTGGAGTGAGCAGCAGGGGCGCAGAGCTTATGTGCCCGCTCTGGCCTGTCCGACCGGGCCAAAGCCAGCGTGCTGCCACCACGCGATGGCCATGGCCTCTGGCCAGTCGGCCATGATGCCGCGTGTGTCCATGTTATTTAGGCCTGCCATCGACGACTAACAGCGCAACTTAGTAATCCTATAACTCCTAATCCATTTGTCCATTGCAAAAACTCCATTAAGCAAAGTTGTAGAGCTACATGAGATATCCACCTTTGCTTTAAGAACCATCATCTAATTCTCACTTGTTAACAAACTACATTGCTCCAAAGTGAGGTACTTTGAAACTAAAAACCATTTCAACACAAAAAATTTCTTAGTCACAAAACAACATTTTGTTGATACTTGTGAGCTATTTTTGAGCATGCTATGCACTGAATTAGACCTTGACCCAAAAATAAAAGTTGTTACCCTAGTTAAGTACTACAACTTTTATTTAGGTCACACAGCCATGCAAACAATCTAAGCTACTGTTCAACTTTGGTCAAACTAGTATCATGAAAATGACATTTCAAATGAAACCAACACTCAGAAGCAAAATTGGCCTATGTCATGAATACAAACATTATTCCATTTACCATCCTAGATGCGTCTAAGGTGTTTTTATGACCTCACAACCATCTCATACATTGGTCATACATGATTGCAAGCATAAGCATATATATAAATCAACATTTCATGTGACAATGTATAAGAATGAGATGAAATTTCATATGCTCATGTTCATAAATGCTTAGATGATGCTTGTGCTCATGAAATACAGATGCCAAATGCAAAGCTTAACACTAGGGTGTTATAATCTCTTTGTTCTCTCCTTGTATATCTTGGCATTGTGATATGCTTTTTCACGCCATTCATCGAGCTCAGAGATTGCATCTTCCTCCTAGTTCCTGTAGCTTTCAAGTCCATGTTCCATCATTTGATGGCCCAGTGAGCCTTGAATTCTAGCTCAATAGGTAGATGACAGGTCTTCCCATAGACAAGTTGGTATGGTGATATCTTAAGTGGTGTTTTATAGGCCATTATGTAAGCCCATAATGCATCGGGTAGTCTTTCCTTCCATACAGTCCCCATCTCATTGGCCGTCTTTTGCAAAATATCCTTGATTTATTTGTTCGATGTTTCTGCTTGGCCACTTGTCTGAGGGTGATATAGAGTAGCGACGTTGTGACAGATCCCATGTTTCATCAAGTACTTGCGGAAGCTCTTGTCAATGAAGTGAGTGACTCCATCACTAATCACCATTCTCAGAACTCCAAAATCTAGAAATATTATTTCTTTAAATATCTTCTTGGAGTTCTTTGCATCAGCAGCTCTACATGGCATAGCTTCAACCCACATAGAGACATAGTCAACTACCACCAAGATGTACTCATAATTCTTTTACTTTGGAAATGGTCCCATGTAGTCGATTCCCCAAACATTGAAGAGTTTGATCTAGAGGTTGTTGGTGAGTGGCATGGCATCTCTTGAATTAACGTTCCCATGTCTCTCACACGATCTACACCTTCGGACGAAGTCCCTCGTGTCTTCATACATGGTTGGCCAAAAGAATCCACTTTGCTAGATCTTTGAGTGAGTGCGGAATGCACCATAATGCTCTCCATATGGTGATGACTGGTATTGTTCAATGATCTTGATGTCTTCTTCTGCCGATACACACCTCCTAAGTAGGCCATCAGAGCAGACTCTAAAGAGGTATGGCTCATCCCATATGTGGAGACGACTTTCGTAGATGAGTTTCCTTTTATTCTCCCCTAGTGGTACATAACTTGCAACCATAAAATTGATAATATTTGCGTATCAGGGGTCAGATTTTGTGATCTTGAAGAGCATGTCGTCCCGAAATGAATCGTTGATGGACAGTTCCTATGGATTTTCAAATTGCATTCTAGACAAGTGATCGGCAATGGAATTTTCTAGTACCTTTTTATCTTTTATTTCTAAGTCAAATTCTTGAAGTAACAAAATCCATCTTATAAGCAGAGGTTTAGCATCTTTCTTAGTGAGCAGGTATTTCAAAGCAGCATGATCAGTGTAAACAATCACCTTAACTCCTACTAAGTAAGATCTAAACTTGTCAATAGCAAAAACAACAGCCAAGAGTTCTTTTTCAGTTGTTGCATAATTAAGTTGAGGTCCTGTCAAAGTTTTGCTAGCATAAGCGATTGCATGATGCTTCTTATCATTTGCATCACACATAATTTTAAAGGGTAGCGACCAATTAGGGGGTTGAATGATTGGTGCAGAGCTGAGCGCTTTCTTGAGAATTTCAAAAGATTTTAAGCATGCATCATCAAATTCAAAGGGAACATCCTTAGCCAAAAGATTTGTAAGTGGTCTAGCAATATGTGAAAAATCTTTTATGAAGCGGCGGTAAAACTTCACATGGCCAAGGAAACTGTGGATCCCTCTGATATTTATGGAAGAAGGTAACTGTTTAATTACTTCAATTTTAGCTCTATCTACCTCAATCCCTCATTCGGACACCAAGTGTCCAAGCACTATGCCTTCTCTAACCATGGAATGGCATTTTCCCTAATTAAGGACTAAGTGCTTTTCTTCACATCTTTGCAAAACCTTGTCTAAAATTTCAAGACAATCATCGAAAGTTTTTTCGTAAACAGAAAAAATATCCATAAAAACTTCTATGATTTCTTCAATCATATCAGAAAATATAGACATCATGCATCTTTGACAAGAAGCTGGAGCATTACATAATCCAAAAGACATTCTATGATAAGCATAAGTTCCATATGTACATGTAAATGTGGTTTTGTTTTGGTCATCGGGATAGATTGGTATTTGGTGATAACCTGAATACCCATCAAGGAAACAGAAGAAAGAGTGATTTGCTAGTCGCTCCAACATTTCATCAATGAAGGGCAACAGAAAATGATCTTTCTTTGTTGCCTTATTAAGTTTTCGGTAATCAATGCACATCCACCATCCTGTGATGGTTCTTTGGGGGATTAGTTCAGTCTTTTCATTTTTAACAACTGTCATGTCTCCCTTTTTAGGCACAACCTGAATAGGGCTTACCCACTCACTGTACGGAACAAGATAGATGACCCCGATGTGCAGGAGTTTCAAAACCGCTTTCTTAACAACCTCTCTCATCGCATTATTGAGCCTACGTTGTGGCTTCCTAGAAGGTATAGAATCAGGATCTGTAGGGATACGATGGGTGCAAAGAGTAGGGCTAATTCCTTTAAGGTCTTGGAGCGAGTAGCCAAAAGCATAATGATGCTTTTCTAAGACAGTTATCAAGCGGAGGGATTCTTTCTGAGAAAGTTTATCACTTATGATCACAGGAGAATCCTGATCATTATTGAGAAAAGCATATCTAAGACCCAAAGGCAAGGGTTTAAGCTCAATGGAGGGCTTAGGAGGTTCTAGCAATTCATCTAAGGGTTCAGGCTCTATGGGATTTTCATCTTCCTCCTTGGTGAAGAACTGGGCATCATCTTTAAGGTTGGGTTCGATCAAGTCATCAAGAGATGCAACCTTAACCTCTTCCATTGGGTCTTCCTCGGGAATTGGCTTAGTCTCAGCATTTAGAGAATGAGTAATAGGTATAGAAAGTTTAGAAATTTTCCCGAGACTTATTTTCATCTTCCTTGTTTGTCCTTCTTGGATAAGTCTTTCAATTGGTTGTCCTATCAACAGGTCGAACTCCATGATATCAAAGATATAAAAGCTCAAATAAACCATGGTTCTTTGTACCTAGATAGGAAGGACATATAGAATTCCCAAACTTAGGAGAATGTGTTTTGAAAGACCTTTCAATAACTTTGTTGTTGGGGTTAATGGCATATCTTTTAATAAATCATGAACAAAAGATGCAGACATGATATTAACACCCACAACTGAATTATAAAGAGCATCAAAAGGAGCTTTATTAATTTGGTAATAAATGGATATGAAAGGTGAGTCTAGACGAATCACATCAAAGGAAAGCTCTGATTCTTCTAACCATTCATTGCTTATAATAGACACTAGCTCTTTCGTAGTCTTTTTAATGAAAGCTTCCTTAGAAGGGTCAACAACTTCTTCATTAGATGATGATTTTCTAGTCTTCTGGGGTTTCCTTATAGTATGATAATTCGAACTGTTTCCATATTTGGCAAAAATTTTATCCTCGAATTCAAGCATAAAATCCAAAATTAGAGTTTTCTCCTTTTCTGGTGGTTCAGGATTTGGGATAGCTGAAGTTGGTGATGTGTTAAGTAAAGATTCTGATTCAGCTATCTAGGATTCTTTGTCTAGCGGCTTCTCTTCTACTTCTTTAGGGGTGCTCTCTAAGACTTTAGTAAGAATGTTTTTCCCTGAATTGGCGGGGACATGCAAGAACGGTCCTCTTGAAGCTGTATCAAGATACTTTGAAGTTTCCCTATCAAGACCCATATAAAAGTGTTGAAGAAGAATGGGATCTTGAATGGCAAGGTCAGGGCCAGTATTAATGAGAGCATTAAAGCGTTCCCATGATGTGCCTATAGATTCTTTTCTTTTTGTTTAAAAGTTAGAACCTCCGAACAAAGGCTGACTACTCAAGAGATGGGAAAGAAATGTAAGCAAAAGCTAGAGCATAAAGCTCCCCAATCTTCTTGTCTACTCCCTATGGTTTGCTTGTACTAACGTTTAGCTCTTCCCTTCAAAGAGAAAGGAAAGAGCTACCATTGTAAGGTTTCATCAGACATGCCTGCAATGCATATGCATGCACAGGTTTGCTCAAACTCATTTAGGTGGGAGTATGGATTTTTATCATCTTCGTCCAAAAAAGATTGATCCCGGATCATGTTGATTAAACATGAGCGCAGCTCATAGCCATGTGTTAGGATATGCTTTGAAGATTCTAGTGGCTCTAGGCGTGCGCTCGTAGGTGCAGCATATTGATGGATAGGAGTGGATTCCAAATCCATAATGAAAAGAAAAGAAAAGTAAAAGATAAAAGAATAATGATCCAAGGTTAAGCTAGGTTCAAAGCTAACTCAGCAACCGTTTCCTCAACAACGGCGCCAGAAATGCTTGTTGGTATATATTAACACACACAGAATAATCTACAAGCGCATGAATACCGATGTAGCACTTCATCGGAAAGTATTCTAGAATATCGAACTCAAGTAAACGTGTGTGAGAATAACTAAGTCTAACTTAACCTGGAGTAGCAACAAGGCTTAAGATAACAGAAGCGTAGGGGAGATCACAAAGGTCTTCTAGTTCTAACTTTGGTAAGCTATGTTTTCTATTCTTCAATTATGGGGATATTACTAAGGAAAACACAGGCAAAGTATGTTTCCTATAGTAACAAGGTCATGCTCGGCCTACAAATGGGAGGTGGAATACAAAGGATTCAACAAGGCTATAAGAGTCACCCTCGCGAGCTACCACCGATCTAGAAAATAGGGTACATCCATGAGTAACCGAGTCTAAGCACCACGCTTATACTACGAATACTACTTTAACCTAGGAGCGACAAGTATTAAAGTACTCAAAAAGAGTCGCAAACCTGAAGAACAATATGAATAAGATGCTTACTTGAATTAGAAGTTGATTACCAGAGAAATCTCAGAAGCAAGCTCAAGAAGAACTTGATTTCACAAGGGTACAAGCCATAGATAGAGAGCGCCGATAGGTTGGTACCTCCTCCAAACTCTTCCCTAATACTCTATCTCTCTGTTTCTAATACAAGACTATATCCTAACTTAGAGGACTAATCTTCTCTTGATTGCTAGCTCTGATCCTGATGAAGAGGATATGAATTGTGGCTTCTGGTTTCTAGGGTTTCAGGATCTGCCTGGAGGAGAGGGTATAGGCAGGTATATATAGGGGCCTTCAAGCATCCTGGACCCTCAAATGAAACCGACCTAAAAGAACAGCGTAGATGTGATCCTTGAGGTGGTAGAGAACCGATGTAGCGAGGAGGGGCTGCTAGGTGGGGCCCATAGGCCGACCGGCCTGATAGTGGAGCCGATCGGCCCCACATGTCATGGTCACGTGGACTGCTTCGGTGATTTGCCTTCTAGAGTCTTCCCACGTAGGTACCGTCATGGATTAACGTGATTTCCTTTGACAAAAAGGTCCTCCTTGACGGTTTTCTGATAAAATCCTGCTAAAAATACAGATTCACCAAAACTCATGAAAATTGTCAGCTTAAACCGCTAAGTCTATGTTGGTGATCCATTTTAGTTATTTATGCAAGGCATATTGACAGTTTATGATTGGCATTAACTATTGTCAACATCGAGTATAGTGCGCCCTCTGTCCTTATGTGTATAGCCTGCGCGGAATATGCCATCTGGAAGGGAAGCTCTACATCTACTTGCCGATTGAAAACCTAGCGGCTCTAACTTGTTAGACAAACCTTTGAAAGACTTCATAGTGAACCCTGCCAACCTTTCTTGGTAGTGGGTTAAGAGGCTGATCACCTCGGGCGAAAGGGTAAATCACGGCTCATGGTGAAAGTGTACAATCTTTGCAGAGTGTAAAACTGTTATAACTGCCGTGCTCACGGTCACGAGCGGCTTGAAAAACTCATAGAATTATGGGTTCTTATTTTTCTATGATGTTGATGCTCATGTTTAATCGTTATTGTCATATTGTCATTGTTTATGATTATGTGGGAACTGAACCTTAAGCATAATTTAGCAACTCAGGTTCTAATGATAAAACTTGATCTACTAAAATTGCGTACCGCAGTTTAGCCGTGTCAAACCATTTGAGCCTACATCCCCTCATATTATACTTGTTAAGCGGTGGTTTGCTTACACTTGCTTTGCTTAAAAATCCCGAATGGGTAACAGAAGGTGGAGCTTGATTAAGTTTCTGAGTGCTAGGCGTATGTTACCCCCAGTCAGCCGTCCCCTGTGAAGTTGGAGCCCGAAGAAAAGATTAGTAACTGTTCCGCTATACTCTGATGTAAGTGCTAATTATAAGTATGTTTCTGCTATATAACATTGTTTCTGATATCATCTATTTTGTTGTTGTATGTGTGGATTTTCTGGACACATATATGACAAATCTGGTTTTGTTTTTAAAACCGGGTGTGACACGGAGGAGGGAGGGAGGGGGACCAGCGGTGTGGTGGCGGGGGGTGGGGGCGCTCAGAGTCTAGACGCGAGGGCGAGTTTCTGTCTCGCGATAGATGTGTTCGGGCTGCCAAAGACGAGAGAGAAGGTAGAAAAGGACAACTAGAGTTGGTTTGTCTCATATGTAGATGTACTCTTATTTTGGGAAAAAAAATTAAACTCTATAAGTACACTTATTATGGGATTGGGGAGTAACGCACTAGCTCCAAAGGCCCAGCACTAGGCGTTCAAACGCGTGCTTGACTTATGTTTTTGACTAGTGCCTCGCGGTGACCTTGTGTGAAGTGAACGAGAACGAGCGGAAAGGTTCCAACCGAGACCGGCACGGACCGCTCCAAAACTAGGGTTGGTCCCTTCTTTTTCTCCGCAGAAAATATCCTGCTAGGCGGCAGTGCTTGCTCGGCTCTGCCGAGCGCACCCAACCACACCCACACCCACTAATTAGCTTCAAATCAGTTTTTTTTAGCTTTTGGCTTCAAAAACAGCTCTACAAGTGAACTGAATCTGTTTCGGTGAATCATTTGGTAAAATAACTACTTTTCATTGTTGAAAAAGAATAAAATACACATAATGCCTTTTCATTTTCATTCTTTACGTTAAAAAAACTTTTCTTTTCTTCTTTTCTCTATTTGTCCCTATCTTATTTCTATTCTCTTCTCTCTTCTCTCTCCAGGTTATCTCTGCTTCTCCCCGCCGCTGCACCGGGCCGGATGAGGCGAGTAGAATTCACGCGTAGGCCCTCACGGTGGTCTTGGGCCTGGAGTGCACGGCACGGCCCAGCTTAGAATCTCCTTTGCAATTTTCTCACAAGATCGGCGCCCGCTGCGACGCGGACTGCGCCGGCGGTGCTGAGTAGGAATCGACGTTCACCCAGAGCAGCGAGAGCACGGACACGAAGAGCACCGACCATAGCACGGCGATGGTGGGTGCCCTCCTGTCCCGGCGCGCAAGGAGGCCCCTGAAAAAGCCCTGCAGGTGCGCCACCACCCACCCGGCGAGAGCTAGCTTCACGAGGACCGGGCCCCACGATTGGTACCCGTGGTCCACCCCGTACGACACGGCCACCACCACGCCGGCGAGGTTTCCCAGCAGCACACTCGCCGGCGGGATCAGCAGGTTCGACCACCGCAGCACGGACTTGCGCGCGTCGGAGGGCTCCTCGCCGCCGGAGCCATTGTCGTCATCCGAGGTCGACGACAGCCTCCTGGTCGCCGTCTCCCTTGAGGTGGAAGAGAAACCGACGTCAACCCCGGCGCACGAGCGGAGGATGCCCTGGAACACGGCCGCGAGGCACGCCGACGTGCCGGTGACAACCCAGAGCTTCTGGTCCCGCCACCACGCGCGCAGCGTCACGCCGCTCCACCGAAGCTCCAGCGCGACCGTGGCCACCACCGAGGACAGGAGCAGGATGATCAGGACGGCGTCGTAGTAGTCCACGTCGTCCGGGAAGATGGACTTGCCGGTGAGGAGGCAGGACGCCGGGAGCGCGCAGTAGACGGTGAGCGGGAGGGATGCCAGCGGGTAGGCGACGCAGCTCACGTAGCCCAGCCGCTGCATGAACCGCAGGCGCCCGCCAGCGCCGGCCCAGACGGGGCAGTGCCGGCTCAGCAGGACGCCCATGGCCGCGACCGCTCGCTGCGACGCCCCGGCGAGGACGTCAGAGAGGCTGGCACGCGCGAAGCTCCGGAACGCGGTCCGCGCCGGCGCGCAGTACGCTGACGCCCACCCGCGCGCGTGCATCCTAAACCCCGTGACCACGCCGCCGCCGCCAGAACCGTATATCCAGCCAACGTCTTTGCCCCACCTAGTCCGCTCCTCGTACGCGCAGCTGACGACGTGGATGGCCTCCCTGAGGAGTGAAGAAGCGTCTGAGGCCGTGGACGAGTCGCCGCTGCCGCCGCCGCCGCGCTCTTGGCTCGCGAACGCTGACGCGATGAAGGCCGGTGAATGGCCGAAGTGCCGCTCCAATGCGGCGCGGTAGGAACGCAGCCTCCGCCTTCTTCCTGCAATGCCAACGGTTAGTACTCCGAGCAGGTCAGCACTGATAACGAATGAGAATTGCTAGCTTCCATCGACGTGCCTGCTTCGGTTAGCTCGTTGGTATCCTCCGAGTCAAGCAGAGGCACGGTGGACATGGTCCTCCTCAACGCTCGCTTCTTCGCCTTCCCGAACCACCACCTGCTCCGGTGCGCCGGCGCGTCCTCCTCGTCGTCTTCAGAGAACGCGGGATCGAACCCGTACAGCGCCTTCCTGTTGAAGCAGCAGCCGGAGCCAACGTACACCGGGGCCTGGATGCCATCCAGGCACTTCATGTAGATCTGAACCCCAGCGCCACAAAATCGGGCGTTACACGAGTGACGAGTCGGAGATAGGAGCCGTGGCGGACAGCGCTCCAGTGTGCAAGTAAGCTTTGATCACTTACGTCGAAGAAGACAGAGTCGCGAGTCGCATGCCGCTCGGCACCGTCGCCCTCGACGCCGATCCTCAGCGGGAACTGGACGAAGCACGTCCTGTTGCCGGCCTCAGGGTCCATGAGGAAGCACATTGCCTCCCTGAGGACGCCACTGTTGGCGACGCAGTGGTCGTGGTCCAGGTTGAGCACGTACGAGCCGTTCGTCAGCAGAGCGGACACCCGGAGCTGGCGAACAAACAACTCAGAAAACCAGCGCAGGTTGCAGACTTGCAGCGGAAGAACAGACCCACGACGGCGAGATGCTGGAGACACGTACCAGGGCGTTGAGGGCGCCGGCTTTGGTGTGATGCTGGAACCCCGGCTTCTTCTCCCGCGACACGTAGAACAGCCGAGGCAGATCGTTCCCCGCGGCGTCCTGATCGTCGGGGTGCCCCAGAAGAACCTGGACACCATGAACCAAAACTCCATCAGACGTCTCGCTGGCACCTTGGAGCGAGGTGCAGCAGAGAGTACTCTTTCTTTGACCTGTATCATGGCAGGATGGTCTCTCGTGTTGTTCCCGGGCCACGGCGTGCCGTCCGACATGACCCACCCGTCCTCCGGCACCTTCCGCGCCTTCGCGGCGAGGTAGCTCATCCTCACCTTCAACTCCTCGTACGCCCTCTGCAACACAGCTAATTACTCACGATCGGCTGGGTCAAGTCAATCTCCTCGGCTGACCTATCAGTGATGAGTGATCGATCACCTTCATGGCGCGGCGTTCCTTGACGAACGACGGCGCGGCCCTGTCCCTGAGGTAGTCGACGCCGCGGGCGAAGTAGAGCTCGGGCGCCCTCGGCTCCACGGCGTGACGCCGGCAGAACGGCACCCACCGCCTCGCGAACCCGGCGGCCTCGAACAGCGCCTCGAACAGCAGCATGTCCGCGCCGTCGTCGGACACGTAGCAGGCCAGCCTCCGCGCCGGGTAGTCCGCCGCGAGCACCGACAGGACCGTGTTCGCCGTCGCCAGCGGAGGCTCCCTCCCCGCGCCCGCCGCCGTCACGAGCACGTCCACGCTGTCCAGTCGCGACGGCTCGCCTCCCTCGCCGTCCCTGTCGTCGTACCTTGATGCCAGCCTGTCGAGGTGCGTCTCGCGGTTGGTCGGGGACAGCTTCGGGAGCTGCGCGACGAGCCACGCGACGGCGAGCCACAGCTCGCAGACGAGCGCGGCCAGCCAGAGCCAGGGCGCCCCGCGCGCCGGGTGGGTGACGCGGTACCGGAAGAAGGCGGCGAGGAGGACCAGGCGCAGCGCGACGGCCGCACGGTACAGGTTGAGCTCGGCCGGCGGGATGGGCAGCTTGTCGCTGAGAGCCTCAGGTTCAGGTGGGCCGTCACTGTCACCTTCCCCGCTGCAAATTCAGACATGGCGAAATATGGTAAGGCCCAGTTCGGCACGCACAAATTCTACACCAGGATTGCAGTGCCCCCATGCTCTAATCTAATCTAATCTTGCCAAAGAGGCAAAGAAACTAAAACTTTTTTGTTGGTGACAAGAAACAAACCAAAACTTGATTTTCAATACAAAAGGTGATCCTGCGCGAGAATGAAATGAAATTGATACGTCGTGCATTTGCAACGGCATTGAAATGGGTGGTGCGGAACTGATGAAATAGCAGGAGTTAGGACATGCCAGTAGTCACCTTTCTGAAGATTCAGGCTCCTGGTCGGGGTCCGCATCCAGAGCCGGGGAGTTGACAGGCACAATCTCTGGGCTATCTTCATCCATCTTATCTTGATCGTAACTAGTAACAGGCGAACAATTCAGTTTATTCAGAGTGAAATGTACAGTGCACATGTCATGGTTTCTCCTCAGTAATAAACCATTTGATGCAGTAGAGGAAAACGAAAAGTGTCTCGATATGAAGAAGTCTCTTTTGTTCTCTCCCATCCATTCCTTCGTCTTCATCATCAAATCAGACGCAAGACCCCAGATAATTCCGTTCCAGACATCTGGCTGGGAATGGGAGCGACAAGATTTGGGTCGTTCCTGCGATGTTTGCGAGGCGGGCTCAGTGGAAGAAACGACACGGCAGGACAAAACTACCTTTTGTGTGCTAGCTGCAACAGGCATAGCTGTGCCTGTGGTGGCAATGGTAACAGACAGGGGGTGAGCTAGTATTTGCCGAGGAATCAGAGTCCGCAGCATCTAACTTGTTCCTGTGAAAACCTAAGCAAACATCTGGTCAACCGTGATGTTGGCACGAGAATGAACTAGACCGTGACCCCGTCCATAGCCGGCCCAAGAAAAGGCCGTAAGCCTGCAAGTGTCGCACATTTCAGTTTCAAACACTTAAACAAATAGTAAGGCTGATTCTTATTTTCAGTTTTATAACTAGCAACGGTGTTCCATCAAGGATCAATAACACTAACTAAAATGTGCCATCTGAAATTCACATGATCTGCACGTTTGTACAGCCGTACAGGTGGCACAGAAATTCAGAATTCAGACCATGAGACAAACCTAGTTACAGTACATTTGCACCACGGACTGCGCTGTGTCCACGCCGCGTTGCGTACAGTCTACACGAAGACGGAGGGCCGAGTTACAAGTTGGCAACACAGTTGCATACATACAGCTAGAGAAGTTTCGATCCAGAGCGGACTGAACACGTGCATATGCAGCACAATGTCCCTGTGAAGGATATGAGACTGTCAACTAAATAACGAGCTTGATTGATCAGGTGAAGAGCCTATTCAAATTTATACTAGTAGCTCTCAATCGGTATTTCCTTGTTTTAATTAATTTCTTCGAAATGTAACCGGTTCTAGTCTTCTATAGGCGACAGCTATTGGCTGTCTCCACCGGCACTGCTGCCACCTGGGCCTCCTCTTCTGTTTACAGTGGTGTTCTTCAGTATCTGCAGGCAGGAAAATCAAATTACAATCAAAGTCTCAGTTATAAGACAGAAAACAATGTTGGAACATCCCCGTTAGGTCACTCTAACTTTATCCTAAGTTAAACTTATCTAACCTTGACCAAATTTGTAGAAAAAACACACTATGCACTACCAAAATATATTTTGTGGTGTATATAATAAATCTTATTTGATTTCTTCGATATGTGTGTTTTTTTTAAAAAAATTATAACAAAATTAGAGAAGTTTGACTTACGATGAAAAAAATTGGACGGCGTATTTTTGTATAAACAAATCTTAAAAGGTACATTTTGAGTTTTTAATCTCTTTTTTCATAAGTATATTCCAAATTTCTATGAAATTAACAAGATGCTAAAAGTACTTCGAAATACAAACATATCAATATAATAACTTTTATATGTACTGAACATGCATATAATTTGACTCACGCGTACGGTTTGGTCAAAACTTGCAATAAGTTTGACATATTTCAACTAAACATATGCCTTTATTACAAAGTGGAGTCACGGAGTACCTCTCTAGTGTTAGACATTTTTTTTGGTTATTAACTAACTACACATGCACATTACTATTCATGAGAGCTAGTGAGCTACTTTGCAGTTGGTTCATTATTCAAGAAATAGGAACACATATGTAATATAACTGTGCTGCGAGTACCTGTCTAAGCATTTGGTTCTCGTTCTGCAGCGTGGACAGCCTCTCCTCCAGCTCTGAGTTCCTCTTCTCCAGGTCATTCACCCTCACCTCCAGCTCGCTCAGGTACGCCTTCTTCCTCTCCCGTGCCTGCTGCGCCGACACCCGGTTCCGAAGCAACCTGATGATGAGTACGAGCATCTTTAATCTGCTCGTGTCCATTGCATTGTTCCAGTTGATCCACTGTGGATATATAGTTGAGTTCGCGGTGGGCTTATGGCTACGAAAAGGCCCATTTGTCATTTGGGCTGCCCGATATGACATCGCTCTCGCTCCTCACCGTTCCTTAGCAATACGGAAAAGGAAAAAAGTCTATCCGACATTCTGGCTCTCTCAACTACTACACAATGTTGTCAAAAAAAATACTACACAAGTTTGATTTTCCTCTCTCAACTAGACAACCGAAGTTTTAGACTTCCTCCTCAACTTTTGAAACCATCCAATGTATCTCTCTTAGCGGTTACGTTAGTCGTCCGGCGCCACGTGAGCCACAAGAGAATTAATCAAACTTTCGCGATAGTTCAGGTAGGTCAATTAAACTTTATCAAAAAAAAAAATCTAGGAATAGTTTTTTAAAAAAAAATAAACATTGTTTCTTGGAGAAAGCATGTATTTAGAAATATTAAAATCATGTTTAGCCTTGGAAAATTCATAGAAATATTGCTTTAACTCAGAAAGATATGAAACTAATTTCATATTTTTCCTAGAATTATGCTATATGTTTTTTTGAGCAGGTAACATAGAGCACGATTTTTAGAGAACACATGAAGCCTGACATCTCGAGCCCAGCCAAACTACATTCTTTGTTTCATATTTGACAGAGTTTTAGATTTTAGGAGACCATATAAGATTCAAATAATGCTAAGAGCAAGAAACAAAAGTAGATCATGATTTTATGTAAAAAAAAGATAAAACGGGTTTCCTACTTTTTTTAGCTTAAAAAAATTTCTAAGATTAAATAAGATTTTAGTACTTTTAGATACATATTTTTATAAAAAAAGTGTTTGGATAATTTTTTGAAAAAATATTTCTACCATTTTATAAAGTTTAACTAACCTCCCTGAACTATCATAAAAGTCTTATTTATCCCCCTTGTGACTGAGGTGGCACTATTTAGGACAACCGAGCTAAAACCGCTTTCAAAACCGTTCAAGAAGGTAAATCGAATGGTTTCAAAAGTTGGGAGAATCTAAAAATCCAGTTTTCTAGTTGAGGAAAATTGAACTTGTGCAATAGTTGAGGAGGCTGGATGGACTTTTTCGTACGAAAAAACAAAAACCTTTTCTTTTGTATATATCTTAACAAAAAGTCCTCAACCCATAGGTTTGTGTATTACTACTTATATCTCTTCACCAACTTAATTATAGTTTTGCCAAATTTATTTTTGCTATAATATTTTGTTAGTCAAATGTTTGAAAGTTCATGTCCTGTTTGAATCTACGCTAGGTTCCAATTGTTGTTTTGTAAAAGCTGGATCAAAAGCTAGCCCTATTTAGACCCCAAGTTAATAAAAGTTAGACCATTTGGATCTCAAGGAATTGTGGAATCTTGGATTCCACTATCTAGTGGGGTCTAAACAGATCCTTAGTTACATATCCATCTTAAACAAATATTTGTGAATAAAGGAGCATTTGACTTGTTATGAAAACTATACATTGGTTTTGGAAAAATATGATGAAGCGCTGTCCTGAGTTAATTAAACAGTGACAGCGTGTAACAAACCGAATAATCTCATAGCACCAAGGACCTAGCCAAAAAGGGACTTAACACGCAAGAGAGAAACTAAAAATATAGGTAATAACACCAGTTATAAGAAAAAAACTAATACATTTCCACCTCACTCTCTCTCTCTCTCTTTTATACACAGCAGGTCGATGTCAGTTGTCAGTATATATATTATCCGATCAAGTTAATGCCTTCTTTGATGAGGTTATTCTCGGTGGAAGTTTCATCCACATTTATAAATGTTGTAATGATGGTATTTCTGATAACATAGTATTATTTTTAAGATGAGACAAAGAAGATGAGATTGGCTCGGTTTTAACTTTAGATGAGTGATGAGTTAAGAAGTTAAATATTATGAAATAACAAATGTAGTTAAACTTTTATATCCATGGTGATAATTGTATCTATATTTTATTGTTATATTTTTGCTGACGTGGTAGACTTAGTAAAGAAAATGGCATAAAGGGAACTTGTATATGTACGTACGTACTACTGGCATCTGCTAGTAGCTGCGTACGTGAAACACCGCCTTTAATTAGGTCTAGAGCACTCTACTTACTAGTTACTACACCGACACGAAAGCAAATCGTCGGGTCTTGACGACAGTCTATGAATATTAGCATGTCCTCCGGGATCGTACTCGTACCAACAAGACGCAACTGACAAAGAGGCGTGAAAAGGCAACCCACCTTCTGAGGCGCCGGTGCTCCTTGTCGGCGGGGCTGCGGCCGCGGCGGCGGGCGGCGCTGGCCGCCTGCGACGCGGCCGACGACGTCCCCGCAGCAGCAGTCGCTTCCCTGCCGGACGACGTCGACGGGCCGGCCAGCTCCAGCCCGACCTCCGGCACCCTCCTGATCTCCTCGTCGCTCTCCATCTCTGCACACACCGCGGCCAGTGAGGATCTTATTAAACTCAGTCTTGATCGATCTCTCGTGCATGCATGCTAGGCTAGCTGATCTGATCGACGTGAGAGAACTACATAGCTGCACTTCACTTGTATTGTAAAGTTACACAGGACAAAAAGTCTTTTCCTTCGAAAGAGGAAACCAAAACCGAAGACCAAAGATCCTTTTTCAAACAAAGTGATGAATCAAGAAGAAGCAAACACAGAAGCACATGCATGCTTGAAGAGATTAACTGAATCAGTCGAAACGTAAGCAACTGAAATACGTAAAAAGGGTAACAAGCAGAGAGAGAGAGAGAGAGAGAGAGAGAGAGAGAGATCGTCATAGAAAAGCAAGTGTTGTGTGCAAGCGCGTGCCTTCCCTGGCCTCCTCCGTCTGCGGCGCTGAGCTGGAGGAGCGCTCGCTGCTGGAGGGCAGCGAGCTCGTCGTCTGAGTCTGATCCTGCATATTCTTGCCTTGCCCTCGGCTGTCGGCTCGTCGGCAGGGGGATAGATTTCTTATTAATTGTGTGCACGTTTCTCTGTCTCCTGAACTTTTATTGGCGCTTTGTGCTTCCTGCCTTCTTCCCCTGCCTCGAGCCCTCGACTTGGAAAGTGTTCGATGAATTTCTGATTATGCTCAACATGGTCGACAGTTTTTTGTCGCAAACATCTAGGATCTTTTACAAACGGACCCTCCTCGTCTCTCACATTTGCGTTCGGGGCATTGAAATCTACTACTAGTACGAAAGTAAGTAGGATCGCCAGGACATAGAAATTCGACGAGGAAAGAGAGGTTCTGTATGCAAAAGCCCAAAAGGCACTGTCCGTCCAGTTGTAATCGCGGGGCCCGGGCGGGGGGGCGCCCCCAGCCATCCGTCGCCGCCGGATCAAAGGGCCGGGACGCCGGCCACGTCTCGGCGCACGGCGCCACGCGTTAGCGGAAGGTGGCGAGGCGCGCTGCGTGGACGCGCTCCCGGCCCCCCACCCCGCTGCCGCTCGCCGACACGGTGGCCACGGGCGCGTCGAGACCCCGCGCGTCAGCGACGTGGGCGGGGGACGGGCGGGCGCTCGCGGGGAGCACCGGCACGAGGCGGGCAGCGGCGCCTCTCGCTGCGGTGCGAAAGCGCGCACCTGTGCGCGTCCCCGTTTTCAATGCGCGCCTTTTTTCGGCGTGCGGCGGTGGCTCGTCGTCGGCCACAACGCGAGACCTCGCCGAGGGGGGATGCGGGCATGGCGGGATGGCAGGATGGGGGCTGTTGAATCCGACGGCGGATTTGTGCGCTTTGTCTGCCGGGCTGTCGGCGTCAGGTTAGCTAGTACGCGCCGCAGACCGGTGTGTCATCGCCGGGTTCGTTAGCAACGTCATCACGGCTAAGTTTTGACTGTCTTTAAAAGTTGAGTTAGCTTTATTACATGTCCAGCTACCAATTGATGTCGGTCGTAGGCCCCGTTTATTTCGCTGAAAAAACAAGACGAAACAATGTTCCGATTAAAAAAATAAACTGAAAAAGACAGATTATAAGAGAAGCGAATGGGGCCGTACACTCATGCCCTCACGCATAAATGCTCATCCACTGGCCTCGTTGCAGACAAGTGGCCAACCTCAGCGAAAATTCAAGGGGGCCAATTTGCCAACGGAAATCATATCGACAAAGGCCAGCAAGGGGCTGCAGGATGCTGTGCGGGTGCCGGGGTTAGGGGCTCGGGGCTGTTACTCGCCGGCGGCTGACCGGTTGCAGATTGCTGTGGTCCGTGGAGTCGTCAGCCCGTCACGCTGCGAGACTCAGAAGCGGAGGAACAGGAACGAGCGGTGCTACGGCCTGTGGTGACTCTGTGCCATTGAGGAGAGTCGTAGAGAATACCGCTGGTCTTGGGACCTAACATGGTGACCTATATTGGGCGAAATAGCCTTTGAAGTTCAAAAAACTTAGAGAAGCAAGGGGGGCATGGCCCACTATGGCCCCTATGTAGCTCTGCCGTTGTTGCAGACAGTTTCGACGCGTGCAAACTAGTGATGTTACATGAAAAAAATCCAATGACAGTGAAATAGAGAGGAGACCTATATATGCAACTTGTGTGACAAAATTCTCATGCAAGATATAAGGGTACCTTAGTTGATTGCTTCGGTACAACAACAAAAAATGTTGTATTATATTGTTATTACTACATTTAACAAATACATAGATTGTTGCTCCATCCGTTCTAAATTATAAGTCGCTTTGAATTTTTTAGTATATCTATTTTGCTATGTATCTAGATAAAATATTATGTCTAGATGCATAGCAAAATGGATGAACAAAAAAATCAAAGCGACTTATAATTTGTAATGGTGGGAGTACTTCATATTGATTGTTAAAATAAGTACTTCCTTGGTCTCTCTAATACAAGGTGTGCTATGGACAAAACTTATAGCTATAATGGAGGGAGTATTGTTTTCCAATATTCTTCTCTTCCACTGTGGTTATTGAGATGTTTATTATAGTGCTTAGAGGGAATAATTAAACAAAATGAACAGAATTATCGTTTTGTGCATGCATTATGTTTTGGGGTGCTATAGAAAACAACAATTAGCATGGTGCTTTGGTTCAATCCACTTGGTGGTATGGTATCGCCGTTAGTGGTGGTGCACGAGATGTCGCTGGAGAAGCAATGGAGGCTGTTTGTCAAGCAAGAGTTGTATCAAGAAGCACAAATAACTAATCTGAAGCAAAGCCGAAAAATATGAGAATGGAAGTGAAGAAGCAAGGTTGTTTCTTCCGCTGCTTGTTTTCTTTTCTATGTTTATTTGTCCAGGGTCATGGCGTGGTAGCGGCATGGTAGACACACGAGTTAGGAGGGATCTTTACTAAATAGAAACTGTCAAGCTAATGGTAGTATAGCTATATGACCTATTCGGTCTTCTCCCCACACCTTAGCTCTGACTAGTGACTTGCGCGTGTTGCAGTCGGGTTTGAGTGACGTTCAATCTATATATGATCTTGTTTGATAGGGCTTCAACTTTTGCAAAAACAGCTTCAAGTGGGAGTTTTGTGGTGAAGCAGATCTACATTGGCAGCGTAAAACTATGACATATATACATGGGCTACTAACAGGTTCATCTGAGCCATGAGAGAGGACACATGAGTCTGACGTGCCAAATCGTGCAAGACACACAATATATTACAGACATGCGTTCTTGCCGATGATACTGGAGCCATCCATACACGGGTAAATATTCTTGTTTCGCTGGACAAGCTGGTAGTCGTGGATGGACACAGCTGTTGTCGGGGCCTGCCTTGGTGGCTCAAGCAAAAGGAGATGCAGCTACTTATTTGCTGCGAGTCTGTCTCAAAATAAGTGTTACTGTGGTATTCGAGTCCGTCTCAAAATAAATGTTACTACGGTGTTCGTGTAAGTCAAACTTTTTTAAGTTTGATTATATTTGTAAAAAAAACTAGCAACATTTGTATACATAAAAAAATTTATTATGAAAATAGATTTGACGATCTATCTAGTGATACTAATTATGTATTATAAATATTAATATTTTTCTTGTATATAGTTGGTCAACGTTTAAAACGCTTGACTTCTTAGAAAACATCAACATTTATTTCGAGATGGATAAAGTACGTGTCCTCTTAAAAAAAACCATCTCATTCGTTCACCGGAGCACCCTGCAGCACAGCGGAAAGAAGCATCACGAACTATGGAATAAAAAAATGGTGGAAAACACACAAAAAACCAAAGTCAAAACAATGACCAGTTAGAACCCAGATCTGTTGACCAAGATTTCGAAGACCATGAAAGGCAAAAAAAAACACACACACACACACACACACAAGCATTGAACGGAAACGAAAAGAAGCATGTGCGTGAGAACATAAGAAGACAGGCAGAAGCCACAGGAGCCTGATCCACAGGAGTAGTTGTATCCCTAAGCCAAGTACAGCATCGGGCGCTAGCTAGCAACAAGAAGGCACTGAAAGAAGAGGGAAACAGTTCTCTTTGGCAAGGAGAAGGCCACATCTGGCCTAAAGCATCCACATCTGTCGTCTGCACAGTTCGAATCTCCAAGGGGGGACAAGCAGAGAATAGAAACACGTGAGCGTGAGGAAAGGATAACACGAAGAAACAAATAATAAGCACCCTTCCCCCTCGGCCAGTGCAAAATAGAAACAAATATGTTGAGCAGGTCACACGCTCACAGCAGGCCGGAAGTGCGCCCCCTTCCCCCTCGGCCAGTGCAAAAGAGGAAAGAAGAAAAATCGACTCACATCAAAATCAAAAGGAAGCATAGGCACACAAAAAGAAAAAGAAAGCTCAGAGCATCTCCTATAGTTCCCAAAAATCCAATTGGTAAATCAATGAGTTTTCTAAGTAGCTAAAAAAAGTTCAGGAACATATTTGTTGGATTTCTCTAACAGTTTTCAAAATCTTGTTCCTAAAATATAGAAGACAATTTTGTATCAGGAATCTCGAACTATTTCTAAATAATCTTAACCACTTTTATGTTTTCTTTGTCTCTTGTAGATCTTCAATAGGAACCTGTCCTCCTCTTATTCTTTTTCATGTCCTTCCACCATCAAATTAGCCGATGGATGTGCGCGCATATACCCGCATGACAAGGTCGATTTTCCGAAGTGCGGAAAGATTGGGAGTTTAGACAGGGTGTTGTTGGGGAGCAGTTTTTTCAATCTCACCAAAAGTCTAGATTGAAAGTGGATTTTTGAAACTCTTGGAGATGTTCTTAGCCAAATCTGAAACCTCAGAGGGGAGGAAAAGAAAACCCAATGTGACGAGAGCAGTAAAGCAAAACGGGTGGAAGTGGAAAGGAAAGATCCACCAAGAGGTTGCCCACTGGGCCATGCTACATTGCAAAGATGGCGTGACATACGTACGTACCCTCCAGCCAACTAGCAGTCGACAACAATGGCCACCGACGGCTGCTGCAGCTTTCTTAGGGCAGAAGAATCGATCCCTTACTCCTCAAAACCCTCATCCTCGCTGCCGCCACCCCTAAAGCAAGAAACCCCTCCGCCGCCTCTGCCTGTCCAGCCATCCTTTCCCAGGCACGAGATAATTTTAGACGACATCGGCTATGAGGTGGATCAGAGGCGAGATTTATCAAGGCCCTGCATCATGTGAGGCAGCTCTCTGTGAAGTCAACTGACGACAACTGCTTCTTGTCGATGGCGTCATGATGACCTAGGTGACGGCGGCGTGGTCAGAGGGCGATGAGGCCATGGGAGCAAGCCAAGGGCCAACAGCGATGCGGCGAATTTGGCTCTGATTATTTTCTCTATCGTCAGTCACTCATCGACATCTCTCCTGCTGCACATGAGGTGTGAATTTTGCCCTCAAGGGCATCTCTCCTGCTGCACATGCATCCCCATGTGCATCAAATGGTGATGCACATGAGGGCATATGCCCCTAGGGGCAAAAACTATGTTTATGTTGGGAGACTCTTCCTTTCAAAATATTTGTCAATTTGTCGTTGTTGGCAAACCCGTTCCTGGGCATGTGCCAGTTGTGTGACCACACAGGGCCTCTAAATTTAATCTCTATATTAGTTACTCCATTAGTGCTAGTATTTGCTTAGGTAAAAAATGGAAGTAGCCTAGGATTCTAGTGAAATTTTGGGATGACAGAATGACTCAATCTCTCTCTTCTTAGAGCAGCGCTACTATTTCTTTATTTTTAATGTGAAATCTACATGCTTGCCCCTCTTCATCCTTGTCACAATCCCCCTCTCTTCACTAATCTGTGACTTCACGAAAGGGTGGGAAAAATCGGGTTGGAGACCACGTAGCACCTCATCCTCCAATCACATTTAGGCCTCATTGTAAAGGATTTCTTGGTGTTTCAGCTCTTGCTACAATTGCTAAAGAAGCTAGAACTAATGCGGCCAAAAAAGTCGCTTCATCGGTTCCCACGTCATTTTGTGACAAGACAAAAAAAAAAGCTCGTATGAATACCGTTGCTACACTAGGCTCCGAAATGACCCCTAATTTATTTCTTTGTATTTAAGGACACTTTTTTTTTCGATGCAATCATGTGCTCGTCTTGTTTATGATTTGAGTTCGTTTTAAGCTAGTCCATGTTCGATCGGTGCCTTTAGGGCCAAATAAATACTCCACAATAGAGTCAACTTTAATCACCTAATGAATAATAACAAAATAGATGTTGATCTTTTTTCAACTTGATATAGTTGGTCTAACTTATTAGGATGCAATGAATTCTAAAATAGTCAACAATTTTATTAACGCATCGTCCTGCAAAGATTTAACAATTAGTCGATGAATAATTCTTTTAAAATAAAGGTTAAATGATATTTTGAAAACATGTTTGGAAAAAAGGAAAGATATATTTTCAAGCAATATGTGTGTATTAGCATTATATCTCATAGATAAGTTTATGACCTAGCATTAGAACTGGCTCAGGGCTTCTGAAATTCCTAGAAGGCTGGGACGGCCCAGACATTGGATGTCAAAGGTTGGGACAATTTAATATGATGGTGACTACCATCACAGGTTTGCAAAAGTCAAATGATTTTTCAGAAGTGTTTGAACATTAACAAGACTCGAGTTAGTAGGCTCCCGCCGGACATCAACACTACTATAGATTTACTTTTTAGCAACCCTCTATTTTTAATAGATGAAAACCAACTTCAAGTCCAAGAACAAGCATGAGGCCGCATTATGACTAACTCAATGTGAAATATTCCCTACAAAACACACATTAGTCACAAGCACTAGTGTTCATCAATCACAAAAACTCAAATCCAAAACTAGGGCCTAACGCGTTCAAGCGGACTTTAGGACTTTCTCCTCCACCCTACCTCCCCATCAGCCTAACAAGTTGTCGAAGGTCTAGCATCCCTAAGGACAGTGACAACAGGGTTATGTCCCTCCATCACTCTACTAGCCTCTCTTTCTCTTTTCTCACTCTCCCTATGATTGTGGTAGTGGCACATGTTCGGTAGACTCCGTCTGATGGTTTGCGGTGGCTATTTTCAATGGGATGTGGCAGACAGTCTGTGGCTATGCAAGGGTCACTAGATCTGTGCTTGTTGTGCTAGTGGCCGTTATGTAGGTGCAAGGATCATGTGCCTATGTACATAACTAATTGTGAATGTGGTAATAATGATGAAAACCCTATCACTAAGACTAATATGTGTGCTAAGATGTGCGTAGGTCTGATTGCTTCTTATAAGCCAGTATGTTGTAAATACTCGTAGTACAATTGTTGTACATTTGTAATCATTTCATGCGTGCTCGAAGTTGATATATAAAGAACCCTCATGCACACCGCTGTGTAGAAAAACAATTAGGCTCTGTTTGGATGTAGATATTGAGCTGCTGGAATTGAATTCACTACTGGAGACGGCCTCTTTGCCAAGGGCCTCAGGCCCTTGGCAAAGACCCATTAACCATCGGCAAAGGCTTTGCCGAGGGCGGTCCTCGACAAAGGCTTTGCCGAGGGGAATTTTGAGTCGACGAAGAGGGTCTTTGCCGAGGGCCCTTTATCGGGCACTCGATAAATCCTTTGCCGAGGGCTGGAGCGGCACTCGGCAAAGAAAAGCAGCCGTCACGGCGCCGACGCCTGGGACGGAGTCTTTGACGAGGGCCGTCTCCGGGGGCCCTCGTAAAGAATTATTCTTTTTTTTTTGAAAAATCTTTGCCGAGGGCAATGGGACGACCCTCGGCAAAGAATTATTCTTTTTTTAAAAAAAAATCTTTGCCGAGGGCTTCCACAGGCCCTCGGCAAAGAATTTTTTTTAAAAAAAAAGTCTTTGCCGAGGGCCTCCAACCATGGCCCTCGACAAAGAAATGTTGCAGAAATTTTATTTTTTTTAAAAAAAATCTTTGTCGAGGGCAATGGCACGGCCCTCGGCAAAGGACCCTTCTTTGCCGAGGGCCTTGGTCATTGCCCTCGGCAAAGAGGCAGAAATTTAATTTTTTTTTGTTTTTTGCATTCCATCGATACAAGCATTTCATATATATACATATATATATCACACAAAACCCATTTTCTCACAATATATCACAACCATAATTGTGAACCACAAATCACAATATATTACAACGACAAGTCACATGTTCATCATCATTCACATGTTTATTACGATAAGTTCATGAAATCCAAGCACAAGTCAGAACCATAAACCACAAATATTACAATAAAGTCCAACCACATCACCTAGCACTAGTCCTCATTAAGGTAGCCTATGAGACGGTGGTGAAGGAAAGGCAGGATCACCCGGTGACGCACTACCAAATTGATTGGAACCCGCGGACAGAGGCTGCACAAAGAAGCAGAGATTGCATGTGTGAGTAATCCAGGAAAACAGTTTTGGAACTTAGAGATTGCATCTAGTAATCTAGGAATACAAAAAGATTAGACTCAATTGAAAATTTCAGCAGCACCTCCCCTGCATGAGGAGGTTTCCAAAACCTGCAAGAAACAACGGCACGAACGCCGACATCCACAACGGCATGAACGCCGACATTCACAACGGCACGAAGACCGACATACATGCAAAGCACAAGCGAAAAGTGAACTTTCATACTTACAGGAATAGCTGCATGAGTAGGAGGTGGAGGAGCTAAAAACTGCACAGGTACACCCGATGCTTGCCCAAGACTTTGCATGATCACCATCATCTCCGCCATCTGCTTCTGTGCGGCCTCAAACGCGACCTGCTAGGCCTGTGGCTGTGCGGTCAGTTCCGCGTTCTGCTCTTGACTTTGCCTTTTTGTTTCTTGCAGCTCGGCCTGCAATATTTCACTCTAATGTATCAGTAATGCAAATCTAATTTAGGTGTGTAAATATCAACGTACGATGAGTAAAACAGGAATTACCTGGAGTGCCTGGACCTGCTGCAGTGCTAGAGAAGGTCGTGAGCGTATGGGCTGGCTGGAGCTCGTGCTCCGTGCTCGGATAGCGTCGAGGGAGGGAACAGTGGTGGAGTCGATGGCGCCGTCTGCAATCCATAGCCGCCCGTGCTTCTTGCCTCCTCCGAGCCTCATGATCGTCTCTGCATCAATGGGCTCAGTGTGCACATTGTAATCTTCCCCATAGATCTCCCTTACCGAGGACGTGTACTCTTGAACTTTAGTGTATACGTTCGGGTCAGAGTACACCTGGGGCAGGGCAGCCAGGTCGAAGGAGACAAAGGACGATGCCCTGCCCATGTGGGACATAGCCCACGCAGAGAACTCCGAGACCTCCTCGCTCGGGTGCGCAGCCTCCTGCGAGAAAGACGGGAAGATGGTGACAAATCAAGCAGAATTGAGCATCAAAATAAATGAAAGAAATCACTTATGTATGCTTGTTTGTATCCGGGGAGGCTGTGGCTGCCTTGATGGTGAGTTGGACCTTACCTCATCAGACGTTGTTCCCACAGCCTCTCGTGCGTGCCAACAAAGTCCTGTGATAACCACTTGTCCACGATCATGGCCCAGCACTCGGGATACGATCGGCACCACCAAGGAATCACCTACAAGTCGTCGAGTATTTGACATATAAGAATATGAAATTGAACCTACTTAATATCAAAACAAATCATTATGAATGTTATTCGCCTACCTCAAGGTACTGGTCCCGGGTCAGCGTAATCAGTCTTGTTTGAGGCTTGGGGAGGGACTGCTTAAGTACCGACCTGTAGTAGTCTATGTGGGCTTGGACGCACCCATGGCGGTGCATCTCGATGATGTACTTCCTACAAGCTGCGGCAGCCGCCCGATCCGCCTGGGCCTCAAGTCCTTCTTCGGCCTTGAAAATTTTCTGCATACAAAACCGATGTATCCATTCATTATTTCAATAAAACATTTAACCAATGAATGAGATGTATTAAGCAATGTTGTGCGAGAGAAACTTACCCAAAACTCTGCCAATACCCGCTCCTGCTTGTTGCGGTAAGTGTCATCCGTGACCAGCGCGTACCTGTCCCAGTTGGAGGCCGGCTCCCGCACCACCGGCTCTTTGGACAGTTGCACAATGCCAGGGTACTATTTCCTACATAAAACACCAAGGATACTCGCGAGGGTGCGTGCTGGAGTACCTGATAAAACCAACCAGGCCCTGCATAAGTGATTAAGAAAATTTATCAGTTTCTCTTATGATTTCCAACATATCTTATGAAGTAGTTGTGATAACATCTATAGTTACTTACCTCTTTGCCATAGGCCGAATCACTAGGCAGTTGCGAGGAAGCAGAACCAGAGGGAGGCTCGCGGGACCTTGCTCGTAGGGAGTCCAGGTAGCGGTACCCCCTCTGTCGCCCTCGAGCCCCTCGCCTCCCTCACCCTCGAGCACCTCGCCTCCCTCGCCCTCGAGCGCCTCGCCTCCCTCGCCCATCTGCTGACCCCTCTCATCCTCCGA
This sequence comes from Miscanthus floridulus, assembly GCF_019320115.1. Lineage (NCBI taxonomy): Eukaryota > Viridiplantae > Streptophyta > Magnoliopsida > Poales > Poaceae > Miscanthus > Miscanthus floridulus. The sequence continues at coordinate 99,606,564 of NC_089597.1, forward strand.
CGAGGATGTGGCTGTGGCCATCACATGCTCCTCCTCCAGCACCTCGTCACGTGGCGAGGAAGGAGACCACTGCCTCCTGCGGCTGCTGCCCCTGGTCCTCCTCTCGTCACCTCCTACGGACGCTGCCCCGGACGATGACCCCTCACCTTGAAGGAGAGGGCGGTCTCTCCTATAAACCGAGGGTGTGTCACGGTGTGGACATCTGCTCGCCATCTTTGTTCAATCACCTTCATTCACAAAGAATGAACAAGACTAATTAGTACATATATTAGAAATAGATTCAAAATATATAAACAAAACACAAATTAAAAAAACATAGTATTACATGTACTAGGAATAATCTTCATGATTGGGATCATAGGTCTCATCATCACTGTCAAAATTATCCAAATGGGCAACACTATCTGAAGGTTCTATGTTGTCATCGTAATCATTGCCTAGAAGTAATCGCTCAAGCATTGCTATATCCTTGGCATTTACCACCACATCTCCATCGACCTCGCCATCAATATTATGTGGCAGAAGAAGGTCATCGAAATAGGGGAGCCTCGTCAAGCTAGACTTATGAGTCCACATATGTTCCTCACCATATCCCACAAAACCACCTTCTTCATTGGGAACGAGAGCATCTAGCTAAGCACGAACCTCGGCACCAGTCCTCAAGTGCGGTTTAGGGTCTGTCACTTTGACACCTTTCATAAAGCTCTTGATGTCTTCTCTGAATTCATGGTCTAGAGGGAGGAACTGACGATGCTGGTCGAACGACGAATACTTGCCACCCTTCTTCAACCAAATGAACCTCATAGCTTCCTTGCATATTGGGCATAGGAACTTCCCGTGAACACACCAGGCGGCAAATAACCCATACGCTAGGAAGTCATGCAGGGAGTAGTGGTACCAAACGTGCATTTTGAAGCTTGTCTTTGTAGCTCAGTCGTATGTCCATACCCCCTTCTCTCAAGCGTGGATCAATTCATCAATCACAGGCTTCATGAACACACCCATATTACTCCCCGGGTGTCCAGGAATTATCAACGACAAGAATACGTTATGCCATTGAAAGGAGATGCCGGGAGGGAGATTGAGGGGGATAACAAAAACGGGCCAGCATGTGTATGGGGCAGCCATCATTCCATAAGGATTGAACCCATCTGTTGCCAGCACGACACGTACATTATGGGCCTCAGCTGCTTTGTCACGATGTTTGTCATTGAAGTACGTCCATGCTTCAGCATCAGACGGATGTACCATCTTCCCAGGATTGTACCATTTGCCATCTTTGTGCCATGTCATCTGTTTCATGGATTCCTCGATCATGAATAGCTGTTGGATCCTCGGTAGGAAAGGAAGGTACCGTAGCACTCTCGTGGGGATCGGAAGCTGCTTTTTCTGACCATCACCAGAGTCTACCTCTAGGTACCTAGAGGATTTACACTTCGGACAGTAATTTGTGTCCTTGTGTTCTTTCCTAAATAGGACGCACCCCTTCGAACAAACATGTATCTTGTCATACGGCATCGTAAGCATACGAAGGAGTTTCTCTGCCTTGTACAAGTTTGTTGGCAAAGTGTGCTTCTCTGGTAGCATGGTGCCAAACATGGCCAACATCTTATCGAATCCTTCTCGACTCAGGTTTAACTCGGCCTTCAACCCCATTATGCGTCCAACCGCATCTAGCTGAGAAATCATTGTACACTCGTGAAGGGGTTTCTGTGTCGAGTGCAACATTTTGTAAAAGTCCTTTGCGGATTCCTCCATCTCCTCCTTCTCACGTCGTTCAGCAAAGTGAGCTTGGTGGGCATCATCTAGCATGTATGCTACCCCGGCATCATCATCAAAAGCCTCGAGGCATGCTCTCACCACCTCCGCTCTTATACGATCTGCTTCACCATGGTAGATCCACTACTGGTAGCCAAGCGTATAACCATTGAACACAAGATGTCTACCCATGGTCTTCTCGTCTACCTTTCTTCTGTTGTCACATTTGCTGCAGGGACACCAAACTAGAGAATGTCCTCCTGCTCCTGGGCCAAATGCATGTTTCAAGAAACGATCTGTCCCCTTCACCCATTCATAGTCATAGTCACTGTCGCTTCTCCAGCCCGTGTACATCCACTGACGGTCCTCCATCCTTTAACATTTACATCACAGAGTATTGTGACCATCAATTGCATCTACGCGGTGTTCCTAATGTCTAATAGGTGAGGATAGGTCCTAATCCCACCCGCGGATGCATAGATGAGGTCAGTTTCTAGGCTCCGCTCCTCTCCAAGACAGAATTTCGGCAGCACCTCCCTACTGTTCTCCCGATACACGTCCTGCCAGGGAGAGTGTGTATCCGGAGAACAACAGGGAAGAGCTACTAAAACTCGGTCTCGGACCGGAGCAGACCATGGAAACTAACCCATCCATGCATCCACGGGCTGTCCAAAAAACATGGATAATCCGAAACAGATACGGTCGTAGATATGCAAAGATCCGCATACCTACGACCGTATCTCTTTCAGACGGGAGACGCCTAACTAGGTTATGCGATCTAAGACAATGATACGGGAGGAGGGCTTATTTATACCTAGGGTGGCGGTGGAGTTAGGCTAGCGGGGCAGTGGCGAGTCGGGGCAGTGATGAGGCGATGTTGTGCAGGCAGACCCGCAACGCCGACGAAGAGAATCGAGGTCGCTGAGTCCCCTCTGACATGCTCTTCTCTACAAAAGAAGAAACACAATACTATAAGTTGAAAATTTTGGCAGAACCTCCCCTGTATGGGAAGGTTTCCAAAACCTGCAACAAAAAACTGACACGATGGCCGACAACCACATATCAAGGGAACAAATACGGCACGATGGCTGATAGCCAGATATATATTAATCCACCACCAACACACCACCACCTCCACCACCACGACCACACCACAACCACCACACTACCACCACCATCACGACCACGACCACACCACCACCACCACAACCTCCACCACCACGACCACACCACCACCACCACAACCACCACACTACCACCACCACCACGACCATGACCACACCACGACATCCACCACAACAACCATGACCACACCACCACATCCACCACATAGACCACACCACCACATCCACCACAACGACCACACCACCACCACCTCAATGAACACACTACCCTCCTTCTCCACCTCCACCTCCACCATTGCACGCCACCACCACCTCGACCTCCACCTAGACCTCCTCCTTCACCAGCATTGTACACCATGAAGCAAGGGAAGTGCATACCTGGACATCGGAGGACACGGATGGGGCGAGGGTCGCGGACGGGGCGACGTCAAGGGGCAGGGGCGGGGCACCTCCTCCTTCTCTCTTCTCGGCCTCGTCTCTTCTCATGTTCCCCTTCTCCTCTTCCTCCCTTTCTCCCACCTTCTGCTCGGAATGGGGGCGGGCACGACGGACAGCGTGGACGGGGTTGGCGGGTGGCACGGGGTCCTCCTTCTTCGGTGGTCGGCGGATGGCACGGAGGTTCTCCTCCTCCTTGAGGCGGGCCGGCCGGCGGGCGTGGACGGGCGGCGCGGCCGGGGCAGGGCACCTCTGGCGGGTTGAGGCGAGCGGCGGGGTGGGGCTCCTCTGGTGGCCTGCTCCTCCTCCCTCCTCCTCTGGCGGTCGGGCGCGCTGCGGTGGCCGCGCGTGGGGCAGCCGGGCGCGGGGCGGCGCGGTGGTGGGTGGCCTCTGGCGGTCAGGGGCCAGGGGCACGCGGGGTGGCGGTGGCGGTCGGGTGCGCTGCGGTGGCCGGGCTCGGGGCGGCGCGGGGCGGCGCGGTGGTGGCCGGTGGGCGTGTGCGGCACGGGGCGGCCGGGCGAGCTACGGCGGGGCACGCAGCGGCGGCATCAGGCGTTCTGTGGGCAAGGAACTTGGGCTCTGGCCGATTTACAGTTGGGCCCTTTGCCGAGGGCCCAGATCCAAGGCCCTTGGCAAAGATTTTTTTATTTTTTTTAATATTCTTTGCCGAGGGCCATTGGTCAGGCCCTCGGCAAAGACCCCCTTTGTCGAGGGCCAGGCTAGGCCCTCGGCAAAGATTTTTTTTTGTCCGTGGGTAGGAAATTTGGGCCGCTGGCCGATTTAGGGTTGGGTCCTTTGCCGAGGGCCCAGATCTAGGGCCCTCGGCAAAGATTTTTTATTTTTATTTTTAAATATTCTTTGCCGAGGGCCATTGTCCAGGCCCTCAGCAAAGACCCCCTTTGCCGAGGGCCAGGCTAGACCCTCGGCAAAGAGTTTTTTTTGGGTTTTTTGAACCCAGTTTTTTGTGGTGCTATAATACATTATTTAAATATCAATTTTAAAATTTGGGCCAAATTTGACTTTTTTTATATATTTCCCTAATTTATTTCTTTTTGTTGATTTTTTTTTAATATTTCAAATTTGAACTGCAGGTGGATGGAATAATGTAATTTAGTGATGTGGAAAATATTATTCATGGTATTTGGTGTGTGTTGAGTCCCTATCCACGAACTCGCATCAAATTTCGGGCATCTTCTTCACGTAACATGACGAGGAACTTGTCGAAAAAGTGTTTTTAAATTATATAAAATCCATACGAAGTCCGAAAATCATGAAACTTGTCGAGGTGTCATATTATCGCATGTGTAGGCTGTGGTAAAAATATGAGATGGTTTTCGAGCAAGTTGTGATGTCGGATGCCTAAAAATTTCGAGCAACCCAGTTTTAGGCATCCGACGTCACAACTTGCTTGAAACCTTCTCAAATTTTTACCACAGCCTACACATGCGATAATATGACACCTCGATAAGTTTCATGATTTTCGGACTTCGTATGGATTTTATATAATTTAAAAACACTTTTCCGATAAGTTCCTCGTCATGTTACGTGAAGAAGATGCCTGAAATTTGATGCGAGTTCGTGGATAGGGACTCAACATACACCAAATACCATGAATAACATTGTCCAAATCACTAAATTGCATTATTTCATCCACCTGTAGTTCAAATTTGAAATATTCGAAAAAAAATCAACGAAAAGAAATAAATTAGGGAAATATATCAAAAAAGTCAAATTTGGCCCAAATTTTAAAATTGAGATTTAAATAATGTATTATAGCACCACAAAAAAACTGGGTTCAAAAAACAAAAAAAAACTTTTTGCCGAGGGTCTAGCCTGGCCCTCAGCAAAGGGGTCTTTGTCGAGGGCCTGGACAATGGCCCTCGGCAAAGAATATTAAAAAAATCTTTATCGAGGGCCCTGGATCTGGGCCCTCGGCAAAGGACCCAACCCTAAATCGGCCAGTAGCCCAAATTCCCCACCCATGGACAAAAAAAATCTTTGCCGAGGGCCTAGCCTAACCCTCGGCAAAGGGGGTCTTTGCCGAGGTCCTGGCCAATGGCCCTCGGCAAAGAATATTTAAAAAAATCTTTGCCGAGTGCCTGATGGCGGGCACTCGGCAAAGACTGACGCCAGTGGCCGCCGTGACCCATCTGGCCATATTTGTCGAGGGCCAATTTACCGAGGGCTAGGCCTTCGGCAAAGATTTATTTTGCCGAGGGCCGTTTGATTGCCGAGGGCTAGACCCTCAGCAACAGCTTCTTTGCTGAGGGCCTAGCTTTGCCGAGGGCTCCTAGGGCTGGCCCTCGGCAAAGACCCCCTTTGCCGAGTGCCCAAGATCTAGCCCTTGGCAAACCCAGAAGCCCTCGGCAAAGAGGACGTCTCCAGTAGTGATTGGGTTCCAATACCAAATCAGACTAGCATTGGAAATCGATTACAAAACCAATTCTGTTGTTTGGATGCAACTGATATTGCTAGTTGGAATCTAATGACATGGCAAATACCGATTCATGTTTGGATGGTTCATACAATGGAATTGGCAAATACACATCGTTTTTCCACCATACCTGTAATCCAGCCCTCACGCCGCTCCTCCTCCCATCGCCGGCGGTAGCTGTGCCGACCACAGCACGATGGAGCTAAGAAGGAGCTCTCCCATCATCATAGATGTAACACCCTCGGTGTTACACCATAAACCAACTACTAAATCATGTCATGAGCATTGTGTTTATGTAATAATGCACGTGATAGAAGGTGTTAATAAATTTCTTGTATCCTAAAATAACCAATAAAAATGTTAAATCAATGTTGATTCAACAGCTCATGTATATCAAGTAGGGTTAAAAATCAATTTTTATTAAGCAAAAATACTATAGAACATGTGTGTGATACTTAAATAAAGTTTGAAGTACAAACTTTGTAAATGACAATGCAACTCTTACTGTAGAAAAATAATATGAGTAGCTAGTATTTCTAATGGCTTGGAAATGGAACTTGAAGTCAAATTCAGCTCAGGACTCAGAAGAAATTCTAAGTTTGAAAACAGTGTGACAATACCATGTTGGTGAATTAATTCTGAAAAATCTAGCTAAAGGTCAATGCGGTGTTTTTGCTCCTTATGGTAGACTGATGTACCCTCGTTAGTATGGTCGAGGTAGTTTAGCTTCAACTGTGTTTGGTTAGTTTTTAGACGCGCTTTAAAATACGTGCACGTCACCTAGGGCAGCCATTCAGACTGTGCGCGGACACCGTGTTTAGGTGTGCGGTGTCGCGTGTGGGTGCTCGTGCCATCGCACGCGTGCACCGCACGTGACCTTGCCGATGGCGGTCTCGTCGCCACACGTCCTGCGTGTCGGTCCGGCCGAGCTATGCCCTAGCCTCGTGTGCACACGAGCGCTATGCTGGTGCAGCCGTTGCGCGGTCGCATGGCGCGGCGTCGTCGCAATACGATTGCTGTGTGCCCCCGCAGTCGCTGCATGCCTACGCCATCGTGTCTACTGAGCCGCGCGCGGGGTCGAGCCAAGGTCGTGGCCATTATCGCCGTGTCGACGTGGCAGTCGCCCTGCCCTACATCCCACCTACCACGAGCCCATGCCGTTGCTCGCCACATCTAAGTCAACCGACCCTAGTCACAGGGTGACGGCGACGCCTCTCTGCTCATCCTACCTCAGTTGCCCCCGCTAGCCGACGCCGGTGAGACCTGCTCGGGTCTGGCCGCTCTAATTCAAGCGCGTCACGCCAAGCCGCTCGGTCTCATCACCTGTGTGCACGAGCTCCCTCTGCCACCGTTGATCGAAGCTCCGCTTTAACACGCCCTACCACTCGAGCTCATCCGCATGCTTTTCTCCATGACATGACCACAGTGGGTGCATCGTGTGCTCTACCTCTCGATTTGCTTAGCTCGGAGCCTCGTAGTTCAATTCCTTACACTAGCAAGTGGACTAGGGAGTCGACTAGCCAGGCGACCCTTATCGAGGCTTGGCTGCGCCTCGATGTATGTGAATTTAGTGTTTCCACGACTGCCGGTCAACATGCCTCCAAAATAGAGCATGACTTGGGGGTAAGGCCCTACCCCTCGGTAGGGGTTCAACTAGTTGTTCCTATGGGCTCACCTTGGTCCCCTCGTACTATTGCTCATCTTTGTTTGACCAAGAATGACGCAAGTGAGGACCTGTGAAAGCTCTAGTTTGGTTTTGGTGAATTGATGAAACCCTAAGTGCTAACCTAGTTCATCAAGTGATCATGAGATAGGTAGCACATTTCAAGTAGAGAAGCAAATGAAGATCATAACATGACAATGGTGATAGCATGGAGATGATCAAGGGCTTAAACTTGAAGAGAAGAAAGAGAAAAACAAAAAGCTCAAGGCAAAGGTATAACTTGTAGGAGCTATTTTGTTTTGGTGATCAAGACACTTAGAGAGTGTGATCACATTTAGGTTTGATAGCCGTACTATTAAGAGGGGTGAAACTCGTATTGGAATGCGGTTATCAAAGTGCCACTAGATGCTCTAACTCATTGCATATGCATTTAGGATCTAGTAGAGTGCTAACACCCTTGAAAATATTTGTGAAAATATGCTAACACATGCTAACTCATTGCATATGCATTCGGCGCTTTTGGAAAAATGAAATGTCTATTTTCTATTGCGCCGGATGCAAAATTCTTGGTGGTTGGCACACTTGAGCAAGGGTGAAGAAGTTAGAGTTGAAATGGAGTTGATCGAAATGATGCTGGCGTCGGTCTACTGACCGGACGCTGGGTCACTCAGCGACCGGACGCTGAAAGGCTGCGTCCGGTCGAGCTGTCAGACGGCACAGTGGATAGGGTTGAGCACCGGACGCTGGTCTGCGTCCGGTCAAGGTGGACCGGACGCGTCCGGTCAAAAATACATGCCTCGGGGAGCTTACTGGAAACGACCGGACGCTGGGGCTTCAGCGTCCGGTCAGTTTTATCGGACGTGTCCGGTCATGCTCGGGAGCTTACTGTAAACGACCGGACGCAGGGGCTTCAGCGTCCGGTCAGTTCAAAGGAGCAGCGTCCGGTCGAGGCTGATGACCGTTGAGTCTGGACACGTGGCTGACATCGAGCGACCGGACGCTGAGGGCCAGCGTCCGGTCAGTCTGACCAGAGCGTCCGGTCAGAACGCGTTTTGCCCAGTGAAGGGGTATAACGGCTCTATTTGATTGGGGCTCTATATATAGCCCCATGGCCGGCTCACGCTGTAACTCTTGCACATTTTCATTGACATAGCAACCTTGTGAGCTGAGCCAAAGCCCTCCCACTCATCTACATCATTGATTCATCATCATAGTGAGATTGGGAGAGATCCAAGTGCATTGCTTTAGTGATTGCATCTAGAGGCACTTGGTGTTCGTGTTTTACTACGGATTTCGCTTGTTACTCTTGGTGGTTGCCGCCACCTAGACGGCTTGGAGCAGCAAGGATCGTTGAGTGGAGGAGGTGATTGTCTCCGACTCCGATCGTGGTGATTGTGAGGGGTTCTTGACCTTTCCCCGGCGGAGCGCCAAAAGGTACTCTAGTAAATTGCTTGTGGCTTGTGTGATCCTCATCTTGTGTTGGTTGTGCGGCACCCTATTGAGGGTTTGGCGAGTGATGCCAATCAGCGCGTGAACCTCCAAGTGAGTGAATCGCCACAACGAGGACTAGCTTGCCGGCAAGCAAGTGAACCTCGGTAAAAATCATTGTGTTCATCATTTGATTCCGAGGTGATTGGTCATCATTGTTATTCATCTTCGTGATTGATTGGTTCATTCATCTACACGGCGGTATAACCCTCTTGATCACTCTCTTTACTTTACCGCAAACTAGTTGACAAGCTATTTAGTGTAGCTAGTTGTGAGAGCTTGCATGCTTGGTTGGTGTGGCTCTTTAGTTAGCCTTTGAGAGCACACTAACATAGGGTAGAGTCATTGCTCTTGTGTGAATTGACACTATCTAAACTAGAATTGTGGTAGGTGGCTTGCATTTTTGAGTAGGCTAGCGCAACACTCGCTTCGCCTCATATTGTCTAACCATTTGGTTAAGTGTTGTTGTAGAAATTTTTATTAGGCTATTCACCCCCCCTCTAGCCATTAGGACCTTTCAACCTGACATGTCGGTGTCAACCTTGGAGCGCCGCCAATATCACTACGCGCACGTGGCCAGGCCACCTCGGCACTCCTCCACCTCAACTGCCACCGCAGCACGAATCCGGGTGAGCTACTGGTGCTTATCCGCTATCTCTACCACCTTGATAGAATCTTAGGCCGCCGGAATAGTCGCACTGCCGCCATGGATAGCCGTTCACCGTTGCAGCCCGCGACAGTGCACCTCCGAGTTCCTAACCGCCACCCATCCTTGCACGTTTAGTTGTCGATGGTGGTCGGCTCCTTACTCCCATCGAAGCGAGCCTAGGTTGCCCGGCGTAGCTACCTTATGTCGTCGGCCGCCGTACGCGTGGTTTCCACGGATCTCCCCGTGGTGAAGGCGAAAATATCTGAGGGTTTGGTTGCAAAATTAATGATGGTAGGAATAGCACGCATAGTAGTCATATTAATCTCTGAAAGCTTGGGGGCCTTTCTGCAAAATAGCCACACGCACAGGCACCCCTGGCCTTGGGTCGTACTGGGCCACCGCGACGTGCGCGCAGTCGCGACGCGCTGGGCTGCCGTGCCTGAAAGGGTCACTGCCAGCCCTTTCCTTTTTCTAAAGTATTTTCTAATTTAGTTTCTAAGGCAAACTTATAAATTCAATATAAAATTGTGTAGTTAGCCAAAAATTATGAAACCAATTTTCTTAGGTTCCTAAAATCATGATCTATCTGCTAGTATATTTTGTTCACATAGTTTTATAATATTTTCAGGAGTTATCTAATTAATTTGAGATGCTTAATATTGTAAGATATAAACTCATAGGAATTTCTGTGATAAATTGGTGATAGTGTTGGCTCTAAAACTTTCACAGTAAATTCCTAACATTATTAGGTGCTCACGGTAATTTGTAGCTCCATAATAATTAGTTTGCTAAGGTAGCTAAATAAGCCCTAGTTCGAAAATATATATTTAATCAATAAAATACCGAAACACCTTGGGATTTTAAAACTAGAACATTTTCTAGGAAACAATGCCTTATTCGACAACATGGATACATTGCTTAGCACGTTAGTTATTAGAGCTATCTCATTAGCTTGCGAGGCGTAATCGTATTTCTAAGAGTTCGGTTGCCGTTGATTATTTACGTCTCTGCATTGTATCCACGTATACCATAATAGGAACAACGATGGATCATGGAAATGATCGGAGTAGCGGAATGGATGGTGCCTTGATGACTGTGTCATTATGATGGGATGCTAACTTTTGGTTATATCTTACCCAGGCAAGCCTCGGTGCATAACCCCTATTATTCTACACTTTATTTTATGCTTGTGCATTAAGTTTTAAGAGTTGAATAAAAACCCACTTGCATATATATATATATATATATATATATATATATATATATATATATATATATATATATATATATATATCCTTATCCTATGAGTCCTACTAGTATGTCAAGATCATGTAGATTGCTATGCTATCGGGCCCGGTAGAAGTCGAGTGATTATCTGTCACTCGCAAGAGATAGGAAAGATATTATTGTTGTTACTATAGTACTATCACATGGAATATATATAAATGATAATTGGAGACCGAGCGGAATGGTACTTTGGATCTGGACTTAGTTAGGCATCCGAGCGAGGCTCAGATTGCACTTGTTCCGCCTGTGTTGATTGAGGACCGTCCGTTGCTGTGGATGGTAGTCAGGTCACAGACTTATTATCCTGAGCACATACTTGCTTATGGGAGCGAAAAGGCTCGTTACACTCTTGTCGTGGGTTTCGGCTCTTTCCGGACCGACTGATTGGAGGCGGGGAAAGACGGAGGTCTAAACACCAGACTAAGACCGGGTCTCAAGTGTGGGGGCTTGGAGTCCAAGTTTGGACGGAGACCTAAACCTCGTGATAGGAGTGGAATGTGTTGTTCTTGTTTGTGCCTAGGGTATAAATGGGGCATATGTTTCATGGTACCCAGCTAGGATACATTGGTTTGCGAATCACCATTTCTGTGAGACGGTACTGACTTGGCTACGGTCTAGCATCATAGTAAGAAATGGAATATGAAAGATGGTAAAATAGTTCTGATTACTCACCACCAGCTTGAAAGTAGCATAGGTGCTTACATAGAATGGTTAGTTAATGAACTAATGATGATTGCTAATAAAATTGACTATAAGGACGCACGTTTAGTAATGCTTCCGCAGATGCAATAACCCACAAGCCAAATAAGCCTTGCATATCCTTAGAGTCTTTTGTTTTTCTCCTGTCGGGTAAGTCTTGCTGAGTACAATCGAGTACTCAGGGTTTTTATTCCTCCTATTGTAGGTAACCGGAGGATATGTAGAGCTGACTCTTGTGTGTGGAAACCTCCTGGTGGGCTCCGAGAGGATTCTTTTCCCGCTACGATCGTAGTGTTTATCTATAACCCTCACTAAAGGTTTTTATAAGAAAAAATGTAAAATCTGCTAGCATCTCTTGTATAAAATGTTCACTATGTGAATGCTCCACCATATCATTAAATTAATCTTGCTTCCTCTATAACTCTGATAGCATTGTTATATTCCGCTATTATAATCAATTGAGGTAATATTCGACTACTGTAATAAAGTGATGTAAGAAATAACTTAAGAATGTTGTAAGTTGTATTCTCTCATTTATGATCTTGATGGAAAAATGTGGATTTTTTAGTTCTCCCTTGGGTGTGCTCGACGGAACTGCGTAGTTTAGTGTCATCTCTTGAGTACTTAGTGTCTAATGGAAGACAATTACTCCTGGGAGGCAATAGATTAGGCGGTTCTACCACAATAGACCCTGGTGGAGCTGAGGAAGAAGCTCCCTCGCTGTAAGCCCTTGTGGATCTGAGGAGGGACGCCCATCGCGACAAGTAATGACGGGGAGAAGGGAGCTCGACGGGGGAGAAGCAGTAATGGGGGAGAAGGAAACTTGACATCGGCGCTGAGGAGGGAGCTGCCTCGCCACAGGTCTCGATGGATCTGAGAAGGAAACTCAATGGACACCGATGGCGGCTGGCGGGGAACCTTCGACGGCCTCCAGCGAGGGGAGCGAGCACAATAGGAGGGGATGTGGAGTCGGAGTTGGAGACAAGGGGGCAGAGGGGCCAGCTCAGATGAGTGGGGTGGAGCGGAGCTATAGGGGATTTGGAGCTGGAGTTGGAGACGAGTGGGGCGGAGGGGCCGGCTCCGACGAGTGGGGCAGAGGGGGCGTGCTAGGGGGTGGAGGAGCTCCACGAGGAGCACGGAGGGGCCGACTGCGAGGGGACTGAGCGGAGCTAGAGGGGATGCGATTCTAGCGATTACGGAGGGTCTCGGCTCGGTATTTCTTCGGGGTCACGCCAGGTGAAGCGAATACCACGAGGAAACAAGCCCAATTTCCGGACTCCAATGCCATGACCATCCAAACACATGGAATTCGGGTCTGTCATTTCCAATTCCAATGCCATGGCCTCAATGCAGACATCCAAAAGGGGTGTTACATCTATGTATGTAAACTGTTTTTGTGTTTTATATTCCATGCAAGGATACCCTGTCATATCGTGTTGCTCATACAACTCTAAAACAATGAATAAACTAATCATATTGATCATTTCGGTAAGGAAATGACCTCAAATATATAAAAAAGTAATCATATTGATGGTTTCTTTTTTTTCAAATATACTACACACAAAGGAAATATCTCGATGACCATTTTCAAATCTCACCTTTAGAACTATGAGATTTAAAATTTATCAATTAAACTGGCAAGATCAGTATATTTCTGCATTTTTAGATATGGATAATAATTAATAAAATTTATAAAGATGAATGAATGAATTGTATAGAAATAGAAAACTTCTTTTCGCGGCACGATGCAGGATCGTGTCATTGTAAAGATTTTTTTTAGGGGAGTGTCATTTTAAAGATGGCAACGCTCAAATTGGCTACATGCAGGCCGAGGTCCAGTACATGTACGCAAGACGCAACGCCACCTAGTCTGCACAGACTAGCAGCTACCGTCCCAAGCCCAGAAGCCCTGCAACTCACAATTCGCCATCACACAATTAATGCATAATAACACCCTCTCTCTCTAAAAAAAACCGCATAACAGACCGATGCCTCCGTGCGTCAGAGACGTGCACCTACCGTACTTGAGGTTTCCCCTTGGATTTTTTTTTATTTTTAACACTTTTTAAAAACTATTTTTAAATCTAACAATGTTTTTTTTTCAAATCTAACACTTTTGGTCATGCCTATTCGCATGGCGCGGCGAATTCAAGCTGCCGCGCCATGCATAGGGCGCGACAGGGACGATGACGTGGCAGCGACTAAGGCTGCTGAACGCTGACGTGGCCGGGCCTGCCGCACCGCGGATCTGGGCATGGCACTGACGCGCCATGGAGAATGGCGCGGCAATGCTCCCGCCGGCCTAGCTACGTACAACGTATTGGTCGAGGGGCACTGTGGTTACTGCGCGGAAATTAGTGCGCTCGCGTATTGGCCCGATGCCTGACCGTGTAGGAGGAGATCACTGTGCTACGCCGCAGGCCTCAGTTGTCAAATCCATCGCCAGAAAGCACTCTAAACCGCTGCGACCCTGTTGGGCTCAAAGTCTCTGTGCCACTCTTCCTACCAAGCCACACTACTGTACGTATCAAACAGGGTTTTTTACAACAATTTTAAATATATTACGTTAAAGCACCGTACACCAGTAGGGCATGTGCATAGTCATAAGCATGCATGTGACGAATGGATGTCTCTATAGCTACTACTAAGCTAGAGACATCCATTCGTCACATGCATGCTTATGACTATGCACACACCCTACTGGTGTACGGTGCTTTAACATAATATATTTAAAATTGTTGTTGTAAAAAAAACTGTTTGATACGTACAGTAGTGTGGCTTGGCGGGAAGAGTGGCACAGAGACTTTGAGCCTGACAGGGTCATAGCGGGTTCAGAGTGCTTTCTGGCAACTGAGGCCAGCGGCGCAGCACAGTGATCTTGTCGGTACAGAAAGTGACCAACTAGTGAATATTTGTAGTTTTGCTATACGTTGTGATTGGAGGTGGCCTAGCACTCAATGACATAGGATTTATACTGGTTCAGGCAACATGCCCTACGTCCAGTGTGGGTCGGTCGGTGACTTTATTCCTGAGCCCAGGTGCTCAAAGTCTGTAGTAGGGTTACAAATGAGAATGAGAAAGGTAGGGTGTACGAGAGGCCCGGTCGGGTCCGATCGGAAGGGCCGAGAGCGACCGGAGCTCTGCCACGAGCTAGGTGTTTTAGCGTGTGCTAGAGGGGTTGTGAACTATCGATCTAGTGAATCTCAACTTGAAGAAGTCGACCTCCTTCATTGGAGGGAGCGCATCCCCTTTTATAGATGAAGGGGATGGCTTTATAGGTGAGAGGGAGATAGTACGGATATTACTAAGTCTTGTTGCCCACGCCGACGAGGACAATGATGATGGTAGGTGCCCACAATACTATTGATGTCACTGTAGAACGTTAGGTGCACAGGGGAGATTGTGTTGGCTTCTTCAGGAAGGGTGGATGTGGGTACCTGCAAAATACTGTTGGTATGTGAGGAGCCCTACCACGTGTACCAGGTATGGTGAATCCTGGCGCCCACTATCGATGCCCAGAGGCATGTGGGGGCTTTTTGCCATACGGAAGTCCAACGGCGCCTACAATACTGTAGACACAAATGTCGGCGTGTATAATACTATTTGTGTCAGGGCGGTTGTGGAGCACTATTCCTGTAGGCGTACAGGGTATGGTCCGTGGTATCGTGGTTTGACTTGTGTGCTGCCTTTTCCATTCACCCCTGGTTCCTTCCGAGCTGGCGTCCCCGGTCGGATGGCCCCAGTCGGTCCTGGTCGCGCCAGTCGAAGAAGAGCGGTAAGCAGGCTTCCTATGGGCCCCCGGTCGAAAACGTGGGGTTGGAGTAGGAAGCAGTGTTTTGGGCCAGGCCTTCCGATCGGAGAGACCACCCATAGGCGGCTGGTGCCCGAAGCGAGTGCTCCGGTCAGAGAGGTGGGCCGAAGAAGTTGACGAGCAGGTGTTTGTTCTTTCGGGTAGACCTTCCGGTCGGGGGACCGGAATGTCCTTCTGGCCCGTCGTGTTTTAGACTCTTGGGCCGGCCCATGAACTACATGCTATTTTTCTGGGCCGAGCCCTGGCGTGGAAGCCGATCCCCAAGGGACCCTGGGTTTATGAACCCGACAGGAGCCCCCGAGCCCCCGGGCGATTTGAGCTGAATCGTCCGGGGGATTTTTTGTCTTGATGGCGGGTGCGTGTGAGCGCACCCACGGGTGTAGCCCCTAGCCCCCAAGCGGTTCGGGCAGAACTGGCTAGGGGTTTTCTGCGTTTATCAGTGGGGGAGGTTTTTCTGTTGTGTCGGTGGGTGCGCGCGAGCGCACCCGCGAGTGTAGCCCCCGAGCCCCTGGGCGGTTCAGGCAGAACCGTCAGGGGGTGTTGTTTCAGTGGGCGTGTGTGCATGCTTTTAGTTTGAGATAGAATTTTGTTAACCACAGCATCATTGCACAGCCGAGGCGGTTTCTAGGTGCGGAGATGAGACTGAACTTTGCTGATCGCAGCGTCGGTGCGCGCCGCGGATCGGGTGAGAAGGTTAGTTCGGGATAAACCATGGCGTTGGTGCATGCCATGGATGTAGATAGCTTGGTTCGGATGCGACAGAGCTCACCGATGTTTGGCATCGATGCGCACCATGGGATCAGTCGAGGCGGAGTCGCGAGCGGACCTAGGTGTCGGTGCGCGCCATGGATCAAAAGTCAGTTTAGTTAGTCTAGGAATCAGTCGAGCCAGAGCTCCGTAGTCATATGATGCGAGTCCGGGGTCACGGCCCCAGGATTTATGGGAGCGCAATCGGAAGTGAAGCCGTTTATGCAGGTTTAGGAGTCGCAGTCCTAGGTTTATTGGAGTGCGGTCGGAAGTGAAGCCGTTACGAAGTGAAGCTGTTACGTGAGTTTAGGAGTCGTGGTCCTAGGTTTATTAGAGCGTAGTCGGAAGTGAAGCCGTTACGTGAGTTTAGGAGTCGTGGTCACAGGTTTATTGGTGCGCAGTCGGAAGTGAAGTCATTTAAAGCCGAAGCGTAGTTAGTTTGGTTAAAGATCGAACGAGGCGATGCTCGCGGATCCTGGCGTCGGTGCGCGCCGTGGGACCACGTGAGTCGGAGTCGTGGATCTGGCGAGTTCGAGGTCGCCGTCCTTAGCATTTGTCTTGAGCCCCCGAGCCCTATCGGGCCTTCGTGGGGGTCGATGTGAGTTTGTGTGCGCTACCCCATCCTCGGTTCCTCACAAACCAAAGGGGCTGAGTTTTGTCGCCTGTCCCGATCGCTCGGGCTCGAAGACTAGCTCAGTGAGTTCATTAATGGGTGTGATCGAGTGAAATCAGGGTCCATCGTTCGTGATGGGGTCGGCATAGCCCTCTTGTGACATTCCACTACTCCTTTACCTGCAACCCAACATATGCCTAGGTCATTCCGGAGACCGACCCAGGTGGCCTGACGGCCTCCCCTCGATGGAGATTCTGTGGGCCTGGCGAGAGGTTTAGGATCGAACGAGAAGGTTGAGATGACCCGGTCTACCGGACTAGGCTAGGGCCACATGGTGCTCATCTATGGTTTTCTCCCCTGGCTCTGTTGGTTGTCCATGTCGAAAGAAGTAACCGCCGCTTCATGACACAATATGGAGTGTTCTGGTGCATTTCGCTGCACATGCGATGCTTAGTTCCAGAGCCCCCGAGCGGTTCAGGGCCTGAATCATCCGGGAGGCGCGGGCATATGGAATGAAATGCGCGTATGGATGTATGAATGATATAAAGAAATAGAGGGGGTTTTGATAGTGTTTACCTTGACGACCGGAGTGGTGGGGCTAGGAGAGCTTCAGTCAGAAACGTCCGACCAGGACCCGTGCTCGTCGTTCGTGATGGAGTCAGCATGGCCTACATGGGGCATCCCTTCGCTTCCTACCTATGTATCGGTGCGGATACTGAGCGACTCGATCAACTCAGGGGGCTGGTTCGCCTCCTGGCGGAGATTTCATTTTTGGTCTCCCCAGGTCTGTCCTGGGGAAGTGGGGAGCCGCCCGTGTGTGGTGACGCTTTGGTTTTCGCGCCCAATCGTGCGATAGTGGAGGGCCATACCCAGGCCACGTTTCGCCTTGCTAGGCGACGTTTCATCTAACCCGACGTTGCTCCGTCAGTTAGTGTGCGTCCCCTCGGCCAGGGCGTGTCCCATCGTTTCCCATCCACATTGAATGGGGGCAGAGTTTCGTGCTCTGATCGTCTACTTTTCTTCTTTAAATAGGGGGAGGGAGAGGGTTCTCTGTCATAGTCCTTTGCCTGTTCTCCAACTATTGTCTCTCTTCCTTCTTCCTTCTCACCGAGAGTGCTTGTATGCTGCGGCGGTTCCTAAGTGAGAGAGAGAGTGAGCGAGGGGGAGGACTTACAGATCCTTTTGTGAACCTAGAGCGTGATGTCGGATTGGAGGTGACGCTGGATCTGATCTACGAGGCCTTCTTCGGAATGGAGCCATGTGTAGATTTTCTCTGGTGGATCTTTACCGGGTGAGCTTCGTCGGAGGGGAGGTTACTCATGATTGTGCTGGTGGAGGGTTCTGTGCCTACAGCTGCTCAAGTCGGCCAGTTCATAAAGTTTGATAAGATTTCTTCCAGCTATGGCGACCATACCTTGGTAGCGGCGCCCCCACCCAGGAGCTGCCTCAACTACATGAGAAGGTTAGGAGCTCCATGTTCTTCTGCTGAGCATCTATAGGTGCGGTGCCCTAGAGGTATCTATTGCGTTTGCCGAACTCAAAGGAGCGGAGCCGAGCGGGTCTCTGGTGGTTGCATTCGGTTTCTTCTTTGGCTTCCAGGCGATGTCGTTGAGCGGCCGCAGTAGTATTTGTAGTAGTAGAGAATGTAATGATTAAGTTTGTGGGTGAGTCCTTGTGTGAACAGTTTTCTGTATCAGTGATTACATCCATGCTGCCCTTGTGACAGAACCACAATATTCGTTCCTTGTGTTTATCTTAGCATAACTTTTGTTTTTTATCCTTTCTTTCTCGTACCTGCCCATTTGTCCCATAGGGTGCGACCTTGGGAACCCGGGGCGTGGCCTGCGATGCTTGGCTGTTCGTATCCATAGGGAAAGGCGGGGTGCGTCTGGTTGGGAGTAAGAACAGAGTTATGTAAGGTAATCAAAGGAATGGAATGTGCTTCCGTTTGGGGACAAAGTTGTTTTATCATGCGATAGTAAAAAAAGAAAGAGAGGTAATATTCAATATTGTACCCTTGTGGAGCCCCCGAGCGACCCGGGCTGAAAGTGTTTTGAGTAGGGGTGCTTTTACGAGAGCATGTTTTAACTAAGAAGTGGTTTAGACCGAAATTTAGGGGAAAAACAACGTAGCTGTTCAATGTTCTAGGTATTGTTGAGAACATTGCCGTTGTCGTCCTCCAGTTGGTAGGTGCCTGGTCGGATTACTTCGGCTATCATATAGGGTCCTTCCCATGGTGGAGAGAGCTTGTGTTTTTCCTTCGTTGATTGGGTCCTCTGGCGTACGAGATCGCTGACTTCGAGTATCCTTCCTCTGATCTTCCTTTCATGGTATCTACGGAGGGTTTGTTGGTCGACTACGTCTTCTTCGAGCGGATGATGGTCATCTCATGGGCTTCTTCGAGCAGGTCGACTGCGTCTTGTTGAGCCTCCATGGCTCGGTCACGGTCAAAAGCCTTCGCTCTTGGTGCGCCGTGGTCGAGGTCGGAGGGCAATACTGCCTCAGCTCTGTAAGCCAGGAAGAAAGGTGTGAATCCCGTGGATCAATTTGGGGTCATCCTCAGGCTCCAAAGGATTGCTGGGACCTCTGCAACCCATTGTCCGACGTACTTGTTGAGTCAGTCGAAGATGCGTGACTTGAGTCCTTGGAGGACCATGCCATTGGCATGCTCGACCTAACCGTTGGTGCGTGGGTGTCTGACTGAGGCCCAGTCGATTCTGATGCCATACCCATCACTGAAGTCCAGGAACTTCTTCCTAGTAAAGTTAGTCCCGTAGTCAGTGATGATGTAGTTGGGAACGCCGAACCGGTAGATGATGTCGAGGAAGAATTTGACCTCTTCTTCCGAGCGGATGTTGGTGATGGGCTTGGCCTCTATCCACTTGGTAAACTTGTCGACTGCTACAAGTAGGTGAGTGAAGCCGCTCGGGCCCTTCTTGAGGGGTCCCACCATGTCGAGACCCCAGACCACAAATGGCTAGGTGATTGGGATGGTTTGGAGCTCCTGCGTCGGTAAATGGGTTTGTCAAGCGTAGAACTGGCATCCCTTGCACCTATGAATGACCTCCTCTACGTCTTGTAGCGTGGTAGGCCAGTAAAAACCTTGGCAAAAGGTTTTTCTGACCAGAGACCTTGGGGCCACGTGATGTCTGCAGATCCCGGCATGGACCTCGAGAAGGATCTGCTTCCCCCGGCTGGCGAGGACGCACTTCATGAGTACCCCTGACGGACTCCATTTGTAGAGTTTGTCGCCGAGCACGACGAAGGTCTTGGTGCGTCGAGCGATTCATCGGGCTTTAGTCCTTTCAGGTGGGAGAACCTCCTTGAGGAGGTAGGTGAGTAGCGGTACCCGCTAGTCGGTTTCATTGAGTGCCAGTACGGCGGTGTTCGTAGGTGACGTAGAGGTACTAGGGTCGGAGCCCCTAGGCGCTGGCTGGGCGTCGGGGTCAGAGCCCCCGAACGTCGGCTGGGTGTCGAGGTGTGTATGGGCTGGCCCTTCTAGGATGTGGGCGGACGGCTCGTGGATGTCGTTGATGAAGACGCTGCTTGGGGATGGATCCCGCCTGGCGGCCAGTTTCGTGAGGAAATCGATGGCATCGTTGTCCCTTTGAGGGACGTGATGTAGTTCGATCCCCTGGAATTTGTCCTCGAGCTTGCGCACCTCTTGGTAGTATGCTGTCATGAGGGGGCTCTTGCAGGACTCCTTCATGACCTGATCAGTGACTAGTTCCGAGTCGCCGCGGATGTAGAGTCACGTGGGACCGAGCTCGATGGCGATGCGGAGTCCATTGATAAGGGCCTTGTATTCCACAGCATTGTTTGAAGCTGAGAAGTGGAGGCGGATGGTGTAGCGGAGCCTACTCCTGTCCGGGGAGATCAGAACCACTCCAACCCCCGAGCCGGGCGCCATTATGAACCCGTCGAAGTACATTGTCCAGTACTCGTGGGTGACGTCCGGGGTCGGTAGCTAAACCTCTGTCCATTCGGCGATGAAATCTGTGAGAGCCTAAGACTTAATAGTGGTGTGGGGGGTATATCTGATGTCGTGGCCCATGAGTTCAAGTGCCCACTTAGAGATTTGTCCTGTGGTGTCACGGTTGCGGATGATGTCTCCGAGCGAGTATGAAGTGACGACTGTGACTTCGTGATCGGTGAAGTAGTGTAGGAGCTTCCTGGTCATCATTAGTACGGCGTATAGGAGTTTCTGCACCTGGGGGTACCAAACCTTAGGGTTAGTAAGTACTTCTCCGACGAAGTATATGGGTCGCTGTACCTTGAGCTGGTGTCTTGGTTCCTCCCTCTCGACGACCAGGGCGGGGCTCACCATATGGTTACTTGCCATGACGTAAAGGAGGAGGGGTTCTCCCTGTTCGGGAGTGACGAGGATTGGGGCCGACGTTAGGGACGTTTTGAGGCTTTCGAGAGCCTACTGGGCTTCCTCAGTCCAGATGAAGGCGTCTGTCTTTTTGAGGAGCTTGTAGAGTGGCATCCCCCGTTCGCCGAGCCAGGAGATGAAGCGGCTTAGGGCAGCTAGGCAACCGGTGAGTCTCTACATGCCCTTGACATTGCGTATGGGACATATGTTGGAGATGGTTGCGATCTTTTCAGGGTTGGCTTCGATGTCACACTCGAACATGATGTACCTGAGTAGCTTCCCCTTCGGAACCCCAAAAACACATTTTTTGGGATTCAACTTGATGTTGAACCTTTGGAGGTTCGCGAATGTCGCGGCCAAGTTTGCGATCAGGTCACACGCTCGGGCTGTTTTGACCACTATGTCATCAACATAGACGGCGATTGTTGGTCTTGGCCATTCGGCCTAATCAGGCTGATCGGGCTGGTCGATTTGGTCGGCGAAGCATTGCTGCATGCACCTTTGGTAGGTGGCGCCGGTGTTCTTCAAGCTGAAAGGCATGGTCATGTAGAAGTATGAACCATACAGGGTGATGAAGGAGGTCACGAGCTGATCGGACTCTTTCATCGCGATCTAGTGATAGCCTAAGTAGGCATCCAGAAAGGAGAGGATCTCGCAATCCGAGGTGGAGTCGATTATCTAGTCTATGCACGGCAAGGGAAAGTGATCCTTAGGACACGCCTTGTTGAGTCCAGTATAATCGACGCACATTCTCCACTTCCTAGTCTTTTTTCTGACAAGGACGGGATTGGCGAGCCAGTCGAAGTGGAAAACCTCCCTAATGAATCTGGCCGCTAGGAGCTTGGTGATCTCTTCGCCAATGGCCCTACGCCTCTCATCATCGAAACGACGTAGGCATTGCTTGGTGGGCTTTGAGGCCGGGATAAGGCATAGTGCATGCTCGATGACCTCCCGTGGTATCCCCGGCATGTCAGAAGGTTGCCACGCGAAGACATCACGATTGTCATGCAGGAAGTCGACGAGCTCGCATTCCTATTTGGCCGGGAGCTGGGTCCTGATTCGCACCGTTTTGGCTGGGTCAGCGGGGTCGACACCCACCGTCTTGGTTTCCTCGAGTGGGCGGAAGGCCGTCGAGGAGGTCAGTTTGTTGCAGTCTGGGACTGCTGGGGTTGATGACTCCCCAAGCCATGGGAGCTCGGAAGAGTTGACGATCGTGGTGGCGAGCTCGTAGTGCTCGCGGTCGCACGCGAAGGCGTGCGAGAAGGCACTACTCACGGTGATGATGTCGTTTGGCCCTAGCATCTTCAGCTTGAGGTAGGTGTAGTTGGGGATGGCCATGAATCTTGCGTAGCATGGTCGCCCCAAGATGGCAAGGTAGGACCCTAGAAAGTCCACCACCTCGAAGGTGAGGACCTCCGAGCGGAAGTTGGCCCGGTTGTCGAACGTGATGGGCAGATCGATCTGTTCGAGCAGGTATGCCTGCGCTCCCAGGATCACTCCGTGGAAGGGGGGGCCTGCCAGGTGGAGCTCTGACCAGGGGATGCGCATGGCATCGAGGGTGTTGATGTACAAGATGTTGAGGCCGCTGCCCCCGTCCATTAGCACCTTGGTGAGGCGCTTCTTGCGGACGATGGGGTCAACGACGAGCGGGTAGCATTCTGGTCTTGCGACGTAGGAGGGATGGTCCCTCTAATCAAAGATGATCGGGGACTCCGACTAGCTGAGGAAGGAGGGGACGGTGTCTCGGCGGCGCATGCCTCCCTGTAGCGTACATTATGCTAGCGTTTAGTCCAGATGGCGTTGGACCCGCCGAAGATCATGATAAACTCCTTGAGTTTGGGGAAACCATCTCCGTCCTTGCCTGCCGCACCCCCCTCTTGGCTGCCAGCTCCTTGCCGTCTCCCTCCTTTGACCCACCGGCCTATCGGAGGAAACGTTTGAGGAGCTCGCACTCCTTGTAGAGGTGTTTGATGGGGTAGGCGTGGTTGGGGCATGGACCATCCATGAGTTTGTTGAAGTGGTCAGGCAGTCCCTGTTGGGGTTGCCTGGGTGTGCGATCAGCCACGGCGACCAATGCGGTGTTGTCCGACCGGCGCCGATCCTTCTTGTTCTTCTTGCCCCTTTGAGTGGAGGGGCCTTCGTCTAGATCCGCGCGCTTGGGCTTGCCTTTGCCCCAGCCTCCGCTGAAGACCGCTCCGACTGCCTCCTCGCTAGAGGCGAGGTTGGTGGCAATGTCGAGTAGATCGTGGGTGGTACGAGGTTTTAGGCAGCCAAGCTTGTGGATCAGGGACTCTTAGTTTATCCCGGAGAGGAATGCACTGATGATGTCTGCGTCGAAAACATCAGGGAGGGAGTTGCATCGTTGAGAAAACCTACGGATGTAATCCCGTAGGGACTCGCTGGGCTCCTGCTGACAGCTCTTGAGGTCCCAGGAGTTTCCCAGGCGGGCGTATGTCCCCTAGAAATTCCCAACGAAGACCCTCTTGAGGTCCTCCCAGTCGTGGATGCTGTCGTGTGGAAGGAATTCAAGCCATGCCTGAACATGTTCCCCCATGCAAATGGGAAGATATTGGATGATGAAATAATCATCATCCACTCCTCTGGCTGGATAGGCGAGCCGGAAGTCTTCGAGCCAAATGCCTGGGTTTGTCTCCCCAATGTATTTGGTGATGTTGGAGGGAGGCCAGAAATGCTGTGGGAACGGTGCCCTCTGGATGCGCCGGCTGAAGGCCCGTGGCCCCAGACCCTCAGGGCTGGGGCTCCGGTCGTCCGGTCGGTGACCGCGCCTGGGGCATGTTTTACCGCTTCCCTCGATGGTTTGGCTGGGATCTGTTTCGCCTGCTACCGTACGGTGGACGTTGTTATCGTGTCGGGCCCAATGCCGGTCGCTGATGACGCTACGAGCATCCTGGTGTGAATTGCGCTGCTCGCGTACTGGCAGTAGGTGTGGAGCAGGCGCCCGGTCGGACCATGGCACAGCTATCGCACCCTGAGCTGAGTCTGACGGCTGCAGCGGCGAGCGAATGGAGCGATCAGGTCGGCGCGTCCCCGTCCCCCCGGTGGGGAGAGAGGGTGCGGGTCGGAGTCGCGATGTGGAGCTTTCCGCCTGTTGGACGGTGGCGGCCTCTACTAGAACTCGGAGGTTCCGGTAGACTGCCCGTTCCTAAGGGTCCACGGGTTCAAGAACACCACGCAGAAGCATTGCTGCAGCAGCAATATTCTGGCTGGCCCGGGCGAATTGTGGGACATCATTCCCCTCGTTCACAATGTCGTGCTAGACCTAATGAGCGCGACCCTAGGCACCGCCCGCCGGGCCATGCGCATGGGGCACAACGTGCCACACCGACCATGCCGGCGCAGGCGGTGGCTGGTTCTGCCATCGTTGTCGTAATTCCTCGGCGTGTGCTTGCGCAGATGCGAGGGCCTCCGCACGCGTGTCCGGTGGGGTGTGAGTTTGCGCAGACTCTGCAACCACTGGTGGCTATCCTCGACCGTCCGCCATAGCGCACTCCCAGGACGGATGGTGGCGGGGCGCCACATCACCGATGTTGGAACCGTCACTCTCGCCCTCGTTATCCGGGAGTTCGTGGGAAACGACAGGAGCGAAGCCTGCCATTCCTACGAATTCGGACCTGAGCGGGGATGGTGCCGGCGCCCTTCGGAGCCCCCAAGCGTAAGCATCCGAGGAGGACGTGAGGTCGTAAGGGAACCGACCGTACGGTGTTTGTGGTCTAGGTGGTGCAGTCCCTTCGGGTGATCGGTGGGAGATAGTAAATAAAGGGTGAATAAAAGTACGCGTATTACTTACGGTGGGGTTTGAGCAGAGAGTTTGCTCAGAATGAAGCACAGATGCCGCACCGTTGAGGTCGCGCGTCCCAGAGTCGATGGAGGACGTCTCTCGCGGAGGTGGAGTACGCCGAGCCGGCCAGCGACGAAGTCCAGGCTTTCGAAGAGGAAGGCCTGGGATGGCTCGAAGACGGGTGGAACCCGCATCCCCGCAGGCGGGAGTGCGAGATATTCCAGCGAGCCGAAGCGAATCGTATTGCCCGAGCCCGCCACGGCGGGGGTGGTGAAAAAATAGGCCATCCGATGACCAAAATGTGTTGAACGTACAGCGTCTTCCCCATGGACGGCGCCAACTGTCGGTACAGAAAGTGACCAACTAATGAATATTTGTAGTTTTCCTGTACGTTGTGATCGGAGGTGGCCTAGCACTCAATGACATAGGATTTATACTGGTTCAGGCAACGTGCCCTACGTCCAGTTGGGTCGGTCGGTGACTTTATTCCTGAGCCCAGGTGCTCGAAGTCTGTAGTGGGGTTACAAACAAGAAGGAAAAAGGTGGGGTGTACGAGAGGCCCGGTCGGGTCCGACCGGAAGGGCCGAGAGCGACCGGAGCTCCGCCACAAGCTAGGTGTTTTAGCGTGTGCTAGAGGGGTTGTGAACTATCGATCTAGTGAATCTCAACTTGAAGAAGTCGACCTCCTTCGTTGGAGGGAGCGCATCCCCTTTTATAGATGAAGGGGATGGCTTTACAGGTGAGAGGGAGAGAGTACAGATGTTACTAAGTCTTGTTGCCCACGCTGTCGAGGACAGTGATGATGGTAGGCGCCCACAATACTGTTGATGTCACTGTAGAACGTTAGGTGCACAGGGGAGGTTGTGTTGGCTTCTTCAGGAAGGGTGGATGTCGGTACCTGCAAAATACTGTTGGTATGTGAGGAGCCCTACCACGTGTACCAGGTATGGTGAATCCTGGCGCCCACTATCGATGCCCAGAGGCATGTGGGGAGCTTTTTGCCGTATGGGAGTCCAACGGCGTCTACAATACTGTAGACACAAATGTCGGCGCCTACAATACTGTTTGTGTTAGGGCGGTTGTGGAGCACTGTTCCCGCAGGCGTACAGGGTATGGTCCCTGGTATCGTGGTTTGACTTGTGCGCTGCCTTTTTCGTTCACCCCTGGTTCCTTCCGAGTGGGCGTCCCCGGTCGGATGGCCCCAGTCGGTCCCTGTCGCGCCAGTCGGAGAAGAGCGGTAAGCAGGCTTCCTACGGGCCCTCGGTCAGAAACGCGGGGTTGGAGTAGGAAGCAGTGTTTTGGGCCAGGCCTTCCAATCGGAGAGACCGCCCATAAGCGGCTGGTGCCCGAAGCGAGTGCTCCGGTCGGAGAGGTGAGCCGAAGAAGTTGACGAGCGGGTGTTTGTTCTTTCGGGTAGACCTTCCGGTCGGGGGACCGGAATGTCCTTCCGGCCCGTCGTGTTTATGCTCTTGGGCCGGCCCATGAACTACATGCTGTTTTCTTGGGCCGAGCCCTGGCGTGGAAGCTGGTCCCCGAGGGACCCCAGGTTTATGAACCCGACAGATCTCCTCCTACACGGTCAGGCATCGGGCCAATACGCGAGCGCACCGATTTCCGCGTAGTAACCACAATGCCTCTTGGCCAATACACCGTACGTAGCTAGGTCAGCGGGAGCATTGCCGCACCATTCTCCATGGCGCGTCAGTGCCGCGCCCAGATCCACGGCGCAGCAGCCCCGACCACGTCAGCGTTCAGCGGCCCTAGTCGCTGCCAGGTCATCGCCCCTGCCGCGCCCCCCTGCATGGCGCAACAGCTTGAATTCCATGGCGCGGCCAAAAATGTTAGTTTTGAAGAAAAAAAATTAAACAGTGTTAAAAAAGTGTTAAAAAATAAAAATAATTCTCCCCTTGCATCTCCTGCGATTACTCCCCCAGTCTGGTGACCTACCGGAGCAGGTTTTTTTTTTCTTCTTCCGAGACAGCTCAAAAGCACCACACGCCATGAACCCAGGGAACAGCGTCAGGTTGGTCGGTTTGGTGCCTAGCGCCCAATTCACGGCGCACAAGTTCGGGCATTCCAGATGGCAAACGGCCTGATGTGAAAGCGGTCAAGGCTGCCAGCAGAAATGTGAGTTGCTCCTTTTCACCAAAGAGATCATATGTGAAGAAGAAGACCACGACCTCATCGGTAGATGAATCTTATGAGTTACTCCCTCCATCCCAAATTGTAAGTCATTCCAAGAATCTTGGAGAGTCAAAGCTTCTCAAGTTTGACCAAAATTATAAAAAAAATTACAAAGATTTATGACATCAAATAGGTATACTATAAAAATATAATTAACAAAGAATCTATTAGTACTTAGTTGGTATCATAAATGTTATTATCTTATTATATAAACTTGGTCAAACTTGAGATGCTTTGACTCTCCAAGATTCTTGGAATGACTTACAATTTAGGATGGAGGGAGTATTTCTGAGCCTTGTGAAGTTCAAGGATGGTTTCATGGTTATTGAGCCAGAACCTGGTGTCACCATTGTATATGAGCGAGAAGAAGATATGCCAGCTGGATATGATGAATGGAGAACTGGCAGTTCCACAAATGAACTGCCTTTGGTGTCTCCACTTGAAAACATGGAGGAAGACTACACCATGCAAAGATATGATTATGGGCTTGCACCCGCTAACGAAATTGCTTCTGAACATGAAATGGCTGCACCTTCTTCAGAGAACATTGATGGTCAGGATATTATTTGCACAGATGAGCGTGGCCTCGTACTTTATGCTGAACCATCTGATTTAAATGTAAGATTCTTTTGCATAATTTCTGGTTCTCTTCAAATGATGCTGCCTGTTCTATAGCTGCCTTTTAGCCCAGGCATGTGAAGATGAACAAGCAACACCTCTTGCTATCAGTTACGGTGGTTCATCTACATTTGATGAAAAACTCAATGCTATTTTAAGTCAACCATATGATCAAAACGAATACGAAGAGCTTTGGAGAAAAGCCACTGACCGGAAGCCTGTGAGCAGACAAAGACACTTGCGAAGTGCATCAAAGCGCTATGTTACAGAGGCAATCGGGCTGTCATATCTCGATTATTACCCAGGTATAATTACAAAGCTTGGTAGGGGAACTTGTTTGTCCTGACGTGTTAATTGAGCACCTTTCTATCCATCTCCAGCCACTATATCCTGCTATCCGTATGGGTTGTAATAAGTACTCTTGGTTTACAAAAGGAAAAGGCAGATTCCTGTGATTTGATCAGGTGGTTGACAAGCATTTAGTAGCCAATTGTTCATTTTCCAATTGAGCTGCATTAGCCAAGTAACATATGCTTTCATCATATAACTCTTACCACATAAGGAAACTCTGGAGGCCTCAGTCTTTCCTCCATCATATGAATCATTTGCGTCCATTTGGAAATGAACTAAGTTTTTTTTGTTGTATAGTTTCATAACCACAATAACATGATATATAGCAACCACAGAGAATAAGACCTTGAACTTTTAGGTAGCTTTAGCTTCGTCCTGGTTTTATTTACCACAGTTTTTTTTATGTTATATACATGTAATGGAGATACCAGTGGGCTTTTTCTCGAAACTGAGATCTAGATTTTTATATATGTGATGCCTATATGACTCATGCATTTTGTAATGCATCATCTCATGATTCTATAGCAGTATTGAAGGCCATGCTTTCAATGTTGTGATGCAGAACTTGTATTTTATGAATTGATATCAGGCATGATATCAATTGAAGATTATGCAAGTTTCTATTTACCAATG
The DNA here is from genome assembly GCF_019320115.1 of Miscanthus floridulus. Classification (NCBI taxonomy): domain Eukaryota; kingdom Viridiplantae; phylum Streptophyta; class Magnoliopsida; order Poales; family Poaceae; genus Miscanthus; species Miscanthus floridulus. The sequence continues at coordinate 99,635,232 of NC_089597.1, forward strand.
AAATCGATTGATAGATTTCATTTTAGTACTTCTCGAGCTTGACTCATCTTTAGTTAATCATGCAGATCTAGCCGTACAAATAAACTCAGCTGACTGTGATAAGAGACTGAGCCTACTACGAAAGTTCTTCTTTTGGTTGGAGGTGATCTAAGTTTACCACCCTTTTTTTTAAACTTCCCAGTGCTTAAGGTCTCTGCTGGTGGAGTTGAAAATTAGTGAATCTGAAATTATTCACATGTGCCTTTCTTTTCGAGATAGCAAAATGTTGTGAAGAGATTTCACCCAATTAGTGAAAAAAACCTGTTTCTTGCTGACAGCTACAGTGGTTTGAAAACAAAACGTCCATAATATGTTCGTTTAGTGGTTTGCCTGCTTCATGGTGCTTTGTAAGGGAGGGCCGGAGGGGGGACTTCAGTATTAGTAGTAATCCATTTCAAATTCACCTCAATTTTTCTGCAAACACAAGGAGGATATTTGGTTCTTCATTTGTTTCGTGCATCTCAATAGTGGCCAGTGCCTCATTCTTTCAGATTTCTGGTGACTGACCCATGAATGCCTGGACAGTAGCAGTACTATGTGAAAGAAAATGTGATGTTCTCCATGCCTTTGGACTAAAGTTAAATTTATTCTCATTCTTTTCTTCAGAACTTATGCCATGAGGGAGCCTATATGCCCTGGATCTCCAAACCTCTAGCTTGCAATCCCATTTCACCGGATGAGTATGAACCAATGCCCGCTCTCAAGACACACGAAGATGAGCCCAAGGGGTGAGCAGTTAGCTGAGATTTGCTTGCAGCCTCCCTGCATCTCTGGTGCTACATGACTGCTCGTTGTTTCGATGCATCAAGGCTCCTCACCTGCCGTGTGCACATGTCATACTTGTTATGACACCATTATAAAACAGAACAAAGTTGTATTGGCCTATTGGGACTTTGATATGCCTGCCGTAGGTTTAGCTCTCGTTGTGCAGCTCTTTAGTATCTTATCTGCGACTTCAGTGTCTATGCATTAGTGCTCCTCCGAGGTTTCATGCTCTGTGGTGAATGTTTTCAGAAGATTAATTCATTACCCTCTCAATCCTTCACACACACACGCGCGCGCGCGCCCGCGCACGCGCACGCGAAAAAAAACAGAGATCGGGTATGTCCTCTCCCTGAAATAAGCATGGCACTACACTGACCTGATCTGCACACGATTACATCTGGGTAATAATAAAATGAGTTCATGATAATGCTGGAGAAGTTTTTTTTTCGGCTATATTACACGACATGGCAACAAATACAGCATGGATACTGCAACAATTATACTGCTAGCATTTTATCGTTACAATAGTCGTATGGATGCAGGATTTTAAACAGCAGGATATCTGTATGCCCCTTAGTACTACTAATCGTATGGATGCAGGCCTTTAAACAGCTCCTTCCGCTCTGGTTGCGTTAGTAACTTCATCAACAGAAACAAGCATCTGCGCTACATCTTCCATGGTAGGTCGTCTGCTTCTATCTTCCTCCAGGCATGAAACAACCAGCATCATCATTATTCTTGCTTGCAGATAGTTGAAATCGCCATTCAGTCTAGCGTCAATGAAGTCAGGGAACCATAATTGTTCAGTGCCATCCAACTGCAGATTCTCATTAAGCATCCTGACTATCCTTCCAAGGACCATCTCCACTTCCGCATCCTCATTATTTTCCATGTCTGAGACACGGGCTCCCTTTAGTAGTTCCAGTAGCACCACTCCAAAGCTGTAGACATCAACCTTTGCCGTAATTGGGAGACTAGAAACCCATTCTGGTGCTAGATAACCTCTAGTCCCTTGGATCTTTGAAACATTTATGTTGGATCCACCTCTGCTCAGGAGCTTTGCAAGGCCAAAGTCGGTGATCTTTGGCATCAAGTTCTCATCCAGCAGTATATTTTCAGGTTTCACATCACAATGGATGACCCACTCTGAACACTCGTGGTGAAGATACACCAATCCTCTAGCCACCCCTAGCGCAATATCAAATCTTTGCTTCCATCCAAGTAAGATTTCCGAACTCTTTCTGTCAGATAAGAATTTATCCAATGAACCATTCTCAAAGTATTCAGAAACCAATATCCTGTGTGGACCATCGGAACAAAATCCCCAAACTCTCACTAGGTTCATATGATAAATCCTGCTAATCACAGTCAGTTCATGCTGGAATTCTTCTTCACTTTGGTTTATTTCTGCCAATTTTTTCACAGCTACTGCCCTGTTGTCTTGCAAGACCCCTTTGTATACAATGCCTGATGCTCCCCTCCCAAGTTCATCCTTGAACTTTCTGGTCGCCGACACCAACTCTCTGTAGGTGTACCTGCGAAAATGATTAGTTACCATTTCATATCCAGGCTCAGCTGGCCATACTCCTCCCAGTACCATGCGTTCCCTCCTCAAAATAAACCATCCTAATGCAACAAACATTATCTCTGCCAGAAATATTGCTGATAAGAATCCATAGAAGTACAGAAACTTTGATTCACTCTGCTGTCTCTTAAGCATATCCAGAAAATCTGCTATGAAGTACTTATCTGTTGTAGTACAGTCAGGACCATACTTGGGACCAAAGGGTTGTGATTGCGGAATTGAGGCCTCCAACACTTCTACTCCCTTGGGAAGCTTGATGTACATGGTGCCAGTAGTACCAATGTGATGCAGGGTTACACCACCAACAAGAGCAAGCTTTGGATAGCAGTCGCCGATTCCTTCCCAGTATGCAAAACCCTTACAATTGCAGTCATGCAAGCATTTGTTCATGCAAAAGTCAAGAGAAACAAAACGAAGGGCAGCCATATCATACCCAAAGAAATCAGTGTGGGGTAGCTTAGCAAATTTCACCATCTGTGCATCACAACTGATGTTGGTCTTTGGTCTGCAGCCTTTGCTCTGCTCACTTGGGTCGATGACTTCAAAACCAGGGGCACACGCACAAGCTGGCACAGGAGTATACACACATATTCCGTTTTCGCCACACAGACCGCGTACTTTGCAAAGCTGAGGAAAGGCCATCCATGTGACCGACCATGTTCTGTCTTCCATATTCAGACTGTATAATCTGAGGTTACCATCATAATCCAGTGTTAGCCGCCTCGTGATCCCAGGACCCCAATCAGCAGCTGTGAAGGTTGCATTGTCACTTCCAAGGAAATGTCCCCAGGTATCAAGAGCCCCAGATGTACTGCTATTGAATGGCACTCTAAGCTTCTCCCAGATAGTCCTACTTGGATTTGGCCAATAGATAAAAGAAATATTTTTCTCATCATCAAACAGAGAAAGAAGGTACTGATCGTCAAAATGGAAGCTGTAGTGGCCAGGAACAAGTAACCTGTTAGTAGAGACCAGCTTTGTAGGAGCAGTAATTCTCTGAGTGGGTAACAAGGTATCAGTAGGAGAATCAAAGCTTTGCCACAGGATGGCACTATCTTTGCCCTTCACAACGAGGTTCCCGGTGCCCAATAGCCGAGCTTGAACATGCCCAGCATCCGAAGCGCTCACATTGTTGGTCCACACAATCTGGCCATTGTAATCTTTTAGAACCATGCTCCCGTCGACATCTAACTCGACTCTGGATCCCCAGGTGTACACAGGGTGGAGAGGATTCGCGCTCCAGATGATGGTTCTTTTGGATGATCTGGAGAACCAGATGGAGAAGGTGGAGGCATTGGGAGAGATGCTGTAGAAGCCGCAGGTGAAAGTGCCATCTGGCGAGTGGAGCACATCAGAGCTGTGCTCTACGGAGAGAGACGAACCCGCTGACAGGAAATCATAGGCTGAGACAAGCGAAAGCAGATGAATCAACGTGAGGAGGAGAAGACTGGCTAAGCTCTCATTCATGGTAGATGCTGCAGCTATTAATGATCAATTGCGTGGAATCAGATGAATGTTGATCAGGAGAAGCAGGCGCAGAATCAGGGTTATCTTAAAATGGTGGGATATGCGCATAGGATTCAGGTTGCAATGCATTATCATCCATGGACTGAGCTATGGGAAGGTCAGGTTTGGAGTTTGGACAAAGTGGTATGTTCACCATTAGGCAAGTGCGCTCACATGAGTGGTTTGGAAAAGAACAGATTTAGAATTCGTGGTGATATGTTATGGTTACACACCTAATCATTTAAACTTTTGTACAAGTGCTTTATGGAGTATATCCAAAATGTAACCTCCTGTGCGAACTGAGCATAGGTTCCTTGTGGTGGCTTGACGTGGGTGCTCGTGTTTTACCGGATTTATTCGTACCATCGTGAGACGGAGCACAGAATCAGTGTGAAAACAGATCATTCGGTCGGAGGATATATATGACGCTTAATGTCTTAGAAACGTGGAGTGTAGCCACGATTTTGGACTAGTACCGAGCCATTGTCGAAAGGTAAAAGCTAGCGTGGCCGTCAACCACACATGCCGAGACCACAGACCAGTGCGGTGCAGACCACCAATTCTGCACGAGGACGCGATTGAACTGAACGTTAAGAAACAGTTCATTATATGGGAGCAGGGTAACCTCTAACCTTTTTTTTCTGCATAATAATAGTAGCCGGAGACCGTTCGTCAGATGTTACCGATCGATCGAGGAGTCGTCTGTGGTCCAACAGAGACGTAGGGCTTGTTTGGCAGGGCTCCTCTTCGGCTCCGGCTCCGGCTCCTCCAGAGGAGCCTGCCAGACGTTTTCTTGGAGAAGCCGTTTTTCAGTAAAAAACAGAGGAGCCGGAGCCGTTTTGGAGGAGCCACAATTTGTGGCTCCTCCAAAACGGCTCCGGCTCCTCCGGAGGAGCCCCTCGGGAGGAGCCGTGCCAAACAAGCCCGTAATTGTAATCAGGGTTGGGCGGTTGGCCAACGCAGCAGATCGAAGGTGCCGGAGAAAGAGACGGCCACCACACCAGTCCATATACACAGAGACGTGACGCCGCCGCTGACATATCGTCGACCGGTCGACGGCACGAGACGAGACGAGCGTCGGCCGGCCGTGTGAACGCAGGACTGAATTGGGATATACATTCACTGATTAGCATTCACGTCGACGGGATGGCGCGGACGGATGGCCGTCCCTCTCGACCTCCGCAACGCAATCATGTCGCTCACCAACTTTGTTAACACTCTGATGAATTATCGTCACTCATCTCATCTCACCAACTTTGTTAACACTGCAGCAGATGCCACCAATGCAACAGCCTGCCGGTGTGCGCGTGCCTCTCCACCTGCGTCGTCTCTATCATGCGCCACGTACGATGCGCTGCCCCCGGATTCTTCTTCTCCTCGTCATTGAAGATGCCCCAGTCTGCCATGCATCCTCTTCCTCCACCAAAAGCATGTGTGTTCATCGCACGAACGGACACATGTTTCGGTCCTGATTCCAATTTTCAAACACCGGATTCGAACTATACTATTTCATGCCAAATTCATGTGGAAATCCTGTCGAATTCCTGTGATTCGGCGCTTCCCACTACCACAGGAATGGTTTCTAGGGACGGCTGGTGGGGCTTTGTAGAGGCGGCTCAACCAACCACCCCTACCATACCGTCTATATAAATTATGTATTTGTAGAGGTGGTTCCCAGACCGTCCTTACAAATCGATTTATAAAGGTGGCTGGTGTTATCAGCCGCCCCTACAAATCGATTTGTACGGACGGCTGGTAACACCAGCCGCTCCTATAATACCTGTTTAACCGCCCCTACAGTGTATTTTTCACAAAAAAAATCAAATTTATAATTAAATTAGACCAGAAAACACACACACACACACACACACACACACATATATATATATATATATATATATATATATATATATATATATATATATAATTTAAATCTGACCAGAACATATATAATTCAAATCTAACCATAAGCACAAAAGCATTATATAGACTACCATTACAAGTTCAATTCATAAGAATATATACAATCCATCATTAAAATTATCAATCAATTTAATATACATATTAACTTAGGCAATAGAAAGAGACAACAAAGTCAAACACACATACAAATTATCAACCAATTTAATATAAATATTAACTTAGGCAATAGAAAGAGACAACAACAGTCAAACTTATAATCCACATGACTAAAAAATTAATAAGAATTTGAAGGCATTTTACAAACTTCAACATTTGTAGAGCAAAGTACTGTCAAGTTCTTTCATTTCCGAGAACTGTTGAGATACGGATACAGATACTTGACGACATAGAAACAAATAAAAGGAAGGTTCAGCGAAGTGACAGCTGAAACCTTGCTGAATATATGTGCTTAATCTTTGTGTTGCTATCGACCTGCAAGCATAACTGAACCAGAAAAAGAGTTGTTCAAAGACAATCAAATCTGAACTTTAGTAGAGAACTGAAGCAACCAGATAGACTACTACGTAGATGAGAATATAGTCAGAGATAGTCAGACATCCTAGGCGTTTTCTGTAAGCATCCATGTATATCTGCAGTAAAAGGTTCACAATTCAAAGGGATCAAGCTTCCTGGCATTATACCAACAAATCATTTACTCATCTCACTAGTACCTTTTTGGTTGCTATTGCAAATTGAAAGAATCCAAATCTAAAAACAATCACACAAAAGCATGCAAAGAACATGATTCATGAGGCTCCCTGAAAATTGCATGTATGCAGAAATCTTGCATACTACAGCATATTCATAGTCTTCAGAGAAGCTCATAAGAAACAGATTATATCCTATACTTCTTTTTTATTGCAGCCTTGCAATTTATACTGGTTTTAGCACAAACAAAATGCACTGACACTCAGCTAGGCATGAATCTTGTGTAGCGAGAAATTTAACTAACCATTCACTGGACGACAAGGTTTTTATAATAAAAAATAAAAATTTGTTGCCAAAAATAAGTTTGCCTTTTATAGTAAGAACATGTGGAAGTGGAACCTGACAAATTATTCATCAGTTGACAGATTCAGTAACAAATTTACAGTAAGATATTTCCATTCACTAGACAAATTCATTATATGTACTTAATTACAGCAAATCCAATATGGACTAATTTACACCAAAAATAAATTAGAAATCCGCAAGATTAAAATAGATTTCATTGGATATAATGACATCCCTGTGGCACTGTATATCATATAAAGTGGTATGAAAATCACAAATGGACACCACTCAGGTATTAATAGTGCACAGATTTAAATTTCATTTCTAAAAAAGTACCTATGTAACTTCACTGCTGTGTTGGGCTGAACTTGCGAAAACTAATATACGATACTCCACTGCATTCATACATTTTTCTTCTCTTATTTAGTAAACCTAGGAATACATCAGACACACTCATACTCGCAGGCACTGCTTCATAATATTATATTAAATGAAACAACAGATGCAATCTTTGTTAATATATCTATTTAACTGATTAGATATAAATGGATCTGATGCATGGTGATCAAAATCGAAGCCAAATCATATGGATTAGGGAGGGAGGAAGAGAGGGGAACCGACCAGCACAGAGATGGGGTTCGCGCTGCCCGAAACGACGTGGAAATGACGCAAGGAAGCCGGATCCGTTGCTGTCGCCTACCTAACCTCACGCTGGTGCCGAAGGAGACGGGGGCGCTGCCACTTGGGGGATGCGCCGTCGAGGGGCAAGGGAGACGGATCCGCCCGTCATTGCCGACCTCGCCTCAACGCGCCACTGCTTGTGGCCAGGAGGGAGGGCGCTGCTTGGTGACCGGGGGCGCCGTCATGGGCCGAGGAAGACAGATCTGCCGCCGCCGTCGCAGGCCGAGGAAGGCTGATCTACCGCCACCATTGTCGTCGCTGGCCGAGGAAGGCTGATGCGCCACCGCCGTCGACCTAGCCTCGAGCGCCATCGCTTGGGGGCTGGGGAGGGAACGTCGCCGATTGGGGGCCAGGGTGCGCCGCCGTTGGGGGGCCAGGGAGGTTTGTGGTGGCTGAGAGAAGGGCTAGGGTTAGGGCGGGCCCTTTTATGCGCCCGCTTTTGGGCCAGCCGAAAGGCCAGCGCAGCCCAGGCCCAAGTTGGCTGCGCGGCTCAGGTTTCACCGACCGTCGAAATTAATTTCTCTATCGCTGATTCAGCCGCCCCTACTGTGCCATTTGTAGGGGCGGCTGCTGTGTTGGAGCCTGAGCACATCACTGTAGGTGCTGCTCTAATGTCAGCCGCCCCTTAAAAAAAAGCCCGTTGGTACAAACTGTTTTCACGTAGTGTCTGGATCAGGTTGGAATCGAATGGTGATCCTGAAGTGAAGCTCAGCCGCCCAGGCCGACCATGGCATCTGCGCCCATCATGGGCACCCCCAACAAATGGACCAAATCATCGGTTCGCCCTGTCCCAGTTCCCAACAAAACCACCTCGCGGTCACGACGCCGACGACCCAAGCTTCACATGGGCACGCGGTGCGCCCATATGCCCCCGCCCGAATCACACCAATTCTTTATGCACCGGCAAAGGCACACAACACCACCTCACAGGATCACACACCCACATGCGAACCATCAAAAATTGGAGTAGCTCAACTCAAAGGCTTCCCGAAGGACCAGCGTCAGAACAGGAGGGAAAGTTGCACCAAGCTAAGAACACAAGAACAATAGCCCTAGATCTCAATAGCTGCTGCATGCATATACCAGTAAGATCTAACCGTCGCTCAAACCTCAAAGCATGGATCTGGATCAAGAAACCAACCGACCCAAAAAGAGGAACTAACCTAAAAAATAAATGGTGTATATCGAGTAGCAAGCTCATATGATATGACCCTATCAGTATAAACATGTGCACTCACTCACAACCATGGCCCAAACTTTTTTACAGTGGAAAACAGATGCAGCAACAACGTACATACGTGTTGCTATGCCATCACTTCTTCCTGGGCTTGGACTTTGGACTGGCAGCGTGCCTTCTGGCGCCGCCAGAGCCCTCGCCTAAGATGGTGCAGAGGATGCAGCTGTTAAATTGATCTCCACTAGTTGGCCCAACGGTTAATTGGGCCCTTGATCCACACCTTGATCGGGGCGCCCAGCCGTTCTCCTAACTGATGGGCCCCCGTCGCGCAGCGCTATAAAGAGGAAGGTGGGGACCAGGGTGCCAGGTACGAGGTTCACCGTAGCCGCCAGCGCCCCACCGAGGTTCCTAGCCCTAGTCCGATCTAGAAGGGCACGTTGTAAGCGACGGGAAGTCCACACCGCCTTCACCGTCGCCACTGGTCCACGCCTACGTTGCTGCTACCATCGATGACCTAGCGGGCACCTGCATGGCTTCCCCTACACTGACACGTCGCGGCCATCTTGTTAGCGAAGGGCGCCACGTCCGTGACTACACTCGACGAGGTACATTACCAAGTCTGCTTATATAAGTTAAGAATTTCCCCACTGATTTGCACCTAGAGGTGCAATAAATCCTATCATTGGTACCAGAGCAAGGTTGGTGTGAGGATCTAGTTTGGGGTAGTCTAAGTTTTAGAAATTAGAAGGAGATGAAAGATTTCCAAGTTTTCCCAAACCCTACCCCTAGATCACAAGAAGAGAAAGGAAAGGAAGGGGGTTTTCCTACCTAGGAACCGCCCACACTGTCACCAGCGCCGGCCGTCGCCTCAATGCCGCGCGGGAAGTCACCCCGAGCTGCCACGGGCGCGAGGAGAAACAGTCTAACCTAACCCTAACCCTGGAAGGGGAAAGGACGGAAAGGGGAAGGAACCTACCTGGGTTTCCAGCACCGCCGTTGTACGGGATGAAGACCCCGAGCACCGCCGTAGCATGGGAAGATCACCCGAGCCACTGGCTCGCCGGCGCTCCACTGAGCCGCGCACACGCGCTCAGGGCACCATCGCTAGACCGCTCGACGGCGCCGCCGCCATCTTCTCTCCGACTGCCATGGTTCTAGGTGAGAAAGGAGAGAGGATGCCGGCCGCCGCAGCGTAGAGAGAGAAGGGGGAGGAGAGAATGAAGCTAGGGTTAGGGGAGGGATGGCCGTGGTGGGTCTTTTTGTTACACCGAGATGCACGGACAACCGTCCGATTGGATCTGACGGCCAGCGTTGATTGGGCTGCTTTAGGCCCAGGTGGGCGAATCGATTCCCTACCCAGGCCAAGGTTGCGGCCTGGGCATGGGGGAGCACGCGCGCGCGTCATGCGAAGCAAGCCGTTGGGTCGAGATTTGCCGCTGGGCCACCATGTTTCGCTGGCCCGCGCACTGCTGTTACGGAATGGGCCATGGATTGTGTTCCCCAGGCCAGGCCAAATGAATAGTAACACTGATTTTAAGTTTTATCTTTTTCAGAAGCACCATTTTGATGAATTTTGATTAGTTTTTCATCTCTATTCAATTTTGAACCAACGGGATAAATTGTTTAGGGAGTAGATATGTACACAGTAAAATGCTTCTGAAAAGTAGATAAATTATTTTTTCATGTTTCCGCTTCAAAGTTTAATGCTAATTATATTCTAATTAAATTCGAACCAACGGTAGAATTTAATTTGAAGAGTAGTTACTTTTAGTAAATTATGATTATGTTTATCCTCTAATTAAATTGAAACCAACGGGAAAATTTAAATTAGAGGAGTAGTTCGATTTGTTTATGTTAAATTATGGTATTGTTATTTTCTGATCAACGTAGATGATAATAATATTATAATGAGTTCAAGGTTGAAGATTAAATCTCTAATAATTTTTATACCAACATGATCAATTTTTTAGAGAGTAGATAAAGACCAAGAAATGCTCCTGAACTAATATAATATACTTTATTATCGTGTTTCGCTGCAATGATGTTGATTATGTTCTAATTAAATTCGAACTAACGGAAGAATTTAATTTTGAAGAGCAGTTATATTTCTTTCGAGTTAATTTATAAGTTTTATGCCTTCTATTTTTTGCCCAACGGTGATGTAGAATTGATGCAAAAGCAGATGCATCTTATAAGTTTTATTTTTTAACCAATGAGATCACTCGGCTGCATGCCAACGGACTGCAATGCTGGGGTATGTGAATGAAAAGGCTTGAGTCAATCCAGTTCAGGACAGTTTTTTTGTTAGTTTACTAATTTTCTGATTAAATTGGAACCAACGGAAAGATTTAATTGAAAAATAAATTATAAGTGAATGTTTTAGTCATCATGACTAAATTTTTCGTTACGGTAATTTATATATAGATTTATCCCGCATGGGAAGAAGTTTGGCATAGTACTTATGCTAGTCAATCCTACATGGCGAGAGAAGTTTTATGATGATTCATATGTTTTTATATCCCGCATAGAGAGAGAAGTTTGGGTAGCTCTTATGCTATCCTAGTATTGACCATGACACAATAGAAATGCACCGTCATAGTCAATACTAATCAAAGGACAAGAAAAAGATGTAAACTTGACTTGCAAAAGTACAGTTAATAAAAGACCTCATTGAGTTCTTGAAGTGGAATGAGGAAAGTGTACTCCTATACGGATCAAGAAATAACTTTATTTGCATGGCATAATCATGTAAATGAAGTAAGTCATAAGTGTCTCCTTGTTCACAGTTTTCTAAATAGTTCTAGAAATTATGACAGTATAGTTCATGCCATATTTCGAGGGGAAGAATTGTGAGATGAATTAAGAGTAAGAATTAAGATCAATTAAGAAACTACTCTTCATTAAGAGTGAGATAAAGATGTTGATGAATGTGTGAACTACTCTTCATTAAGAGTGAGATAAAGATGTTGATGAATGTGTACTCTTCATTAAAAGTGAGATACAGATTTTGTAAGAAACTGAGTGAGATAAAGATTTTTATGAATGTGACCGTCGGTCATAACAATGATACCCCTAAGCAGAGAAATAGCTAAATTCTTGTATTTTTTAAAGTTCCAAGAGAAAGATAGCATAGTCACCATCAAAGATATTAAAGCGGTGCTTAAAGCGCCATATAAGGTTTTAACAGATTGAACCCAAATAAGAAATTGGAAGATACACTATCTTTATAAAAGATGGGATAATCTGGGGGAGCACGGTATGTTGAGACCTATGATTTGAAGAGAAGCGAGACTGCGTGCCCACTTCAGTAATTCAAAACAACAAATTTCTCGATACCTGCTGATGTTGTATGACTTATACAACACCTATTGTTGGCTCTTCGAAGAAGATAAATAATGTAAACAAGGATCTTGTGATATAGGAGCCTATAGAATCAATTGCCTCTTAGCAATGAAGAGCAACAACAGCCCCACATGAAAGTACCAGTAGCTGAGGCTTCAGAAGGTCTCAAAGAATTAGTAAACCAGTTTTCTGTTGACTATGAAATCTATGTTAGTGAAGAAATTCAAATGGAGGGTGATCCCACCTCATTTGAAGAAGCCATGAGAAGCGTTTACTCGTTTGAATGGCAAGAAGCTATAGAAGTTGAAATAAATTTGATGAATACCAACGATGTTTGGGACTTAGAAGAAATTCCTAATGGAGCCAAAACAGTAGGCTGTAAAAGGGTCTACAAGACAAATGTGACTCCAAAGGAAATGTGAAAAGATATAAAGCATGACTTATAGCAAAAGGCTTTACGCAAAGAGAATGAATAGATTACGATGAGAGTTTTCTCTCTAGTCTTATGCAAAGATTCTTTTAGAATCATAATGGTGTTATTGACACATTATGATTTAGAGTTACATCAGATAGATGTAAAGACGGTATTCCTCAATGGGGATTCGTATGAAAACGTTTACATGGCACAACCCAAAGATTTTGTCGTGAAAGAAAAAGAACGTATGGGATGCCGCCTGTAGAAATCCATTTATGGGTTAAAACAAGTCTCTAGACAGTAGCATTTAAAGTTGATGAAATGATAAGAAAGTTTGGGTTTAAAGAAAATGAGAAGGACAATAACGTTTATGCGAAGTTCTAGAATGGAAAATTATTTTTTCACATCCTGTGTATAGATGGCATCCTACTCACTAGTAGTAATGTTAATCTGCCATTGGAGAAGAAAAAGTCTTTGTCCTCAAGTTTCAATGTGAATGATCTTGGAGAAGCCTCATTGGTTCTAGAAATTAAAATCCACCGAGATAGATGAAAAGGGATATTAGGACTATCGCAAAGGCATACTTAGAAAAGATTCTAAAGAAATAAAGTATGCATGCGAGTAAACCTACGCCTGCTCCTAAAGTCAAGGGTAATAGATTTGGGAACTTTTAGTGTTCCAATAACCGATATGAGATCGATCAAATGAACATGGTTCCATATGCTTCAGCTGTTGGAAGCTTAATGAATGTACAAGTAAGAACTTACCCTGACATAGCTTACATATTCGGGATATTTTGGTAGAAGTCTAGTCCAGATATAGATCACTGGAATAGAGTTAAGAATGTCTTGCAAGTTTTGCAAAGTATCATAGGCCTCATGCTGAGTAAGAAAGAACAAGTACTCTCAAATAGTTGTGGGTACAAATATTAAGTTTTGGCGAGATGTGTAGTGAAATCCATAGTAGTTGCTAACACTCGCAGTTGGAGTATTATTATGAAAAAGCTCCAATAAAACAGTTGTGGTGTCATCAATGATGCATACCATAGTATAGCTTGTCATGAGGCCTCAGGAATAGGCAAAAGTGGTTAAGGGAATATATACCCAGATTTAACAATGGTAGTCAACAACAATAACCATTTAAAGTAGTTAACTCCTAAGACAACAGGTCAAGTGTGTTGCCAAACACATTGACGTTAAGTTATATGTTGTAAAGGAGAAAATCTAGAATCATTTTGAAAGCATTGAATATATAAGTACCAAGCAAGTACTTACGGATTCGCTTACCAAAGGCTAACCACCCAGTGCGTTCAGAGAACACACAGTCGACATGGATTTATGGGAAAGCCTATGATTTCTAGATACTAAGGGTCTAGTTGAGAATCTGTTTTAAAATAGAGATGTGCATTGTAGCTGTTTAATCTAATGGCAACTGACTGTGACGATGAGACATGCTGTGGGGGGTATGACCCCGGATACCCACGACAGACCACATAGGCTACGCCCTCAGGGGTGGCCCAGCCCACAAGACAAAGCCTTGCGGGGCACGACTCTGGTCGACGCCTTCCTCAAGATATCTGGAAGATATCCTGAAGATACTACGAGATCTATTAAGATATGTATGATCCCAAGATTCCTGTAATCAGTTATTACTTTTCGGTTATCTCTCAGATTTAACCGACTTGTAACCCTACCCCCGGACTATATAAGACGGGCAGGGACCCTCTCCAAACACACACAATATCATACGATAGCTATACAAACCAAAAGACCACAGGAGTAGGGTATTACATCATACTGACGGCCTGAACATGTCTAACTCATGTGTCTTTATTGCCTTCTTGTTCTTGATCTCACGCTTCTCTGCCAATCAATCTACCTTCATGGGATACCCCTCGGAGGACTGTCGATGATATTCTATCGACAGTTGGCGCGCCAGGTAGGGGACTGCGTGCTATTTCCTTGTCGAACAAGATGGTTTTTTCCGCAGGCTCTTCGTCTCTCCCGTAGCCCGGCCAGATCTTTACGGTCGGATCGATCTCCTAGATCATCAACGCTAATGGAGTCGAAGAGCTCCTCGAGCCGACGCAGATCATTTCTGCGCCGATCATCCCCGCATCTGTGACTACAGATCCAATCTCAGAACCACCTCTGAGGTCGCCTTCATCAGCAACTCGTTGCTCGCTTTCTCGCTACCAGAGGAGGCAGATCAATAATGACGATCTGGTCGAGTCTATCGATTGGGTCAGTCTGAATCTTGTCGATTGCCTCTCCATCACTGAATCGGCCCTGGACACTTTGGTTCAGCACCGACCACCCTTTGATCCAAATCTATCGGAGGCTGCTTGGAAAACTCTAGGAGTTGCGGCTATGCCCTTCGGGCTCACCAACGTCGCCGCTACTTACCAAGACGCCCCGAGGGGAAAATTCGCCAACTAGGTGGGAGACGCCCATCCACTCGCCGACCAGTTCACCGTCCAGCCTCCGCCAGGCGTCAACATGCTACACATAGGCCGGTGCCCCGGGGCGTCCCTCCAGACCATCCCAGAGGAAAATCCAGGCTCCGAGTCTTAGGGCTCTATGGAGACCCTCACCGAAACCTTCACCGAGCAACTCCTTCTCCCACCCTTCCGGGGTGGCATGATCTTCAACATCAGCGTCGATAGCCCTCCTCAGAATGGCAAAACCGAGGAAGAACGTGTCGCTCATGAGAACCAGAACATCAACCGCACGTAGCGCCGAGAAAACGAGGCAGCCATTGCGAGGGCCGAGGCTGCTCGAAATAATCGGCTCGACTCACAAGAAAGGCCACTCCCGCTCCACCGTGACCTCGACAAAGAATTTCTCCTCGTTGACGGCCATGACGTCTTCAAGACTCCAAGCGCCAATCTGGCAATGGCTGCCAACGAGCTCGCCCGCCTCCCGTAGACGCCCGAGCTCACCAAGGTCGCTGCCATGCTTAAAGCGGCACACTATCAGGTTAATGAGATCCATGAGGATCAGAGCCCTTCGTGCTCTACGAGCATGATTCATCGATCAGCTGCGCCGAGATCCAATCACTGCCCCAGTCAAAGCCGTTTCGTAGACCAGTCACTGCCTCTCTAGGGGGGAGCCAGGGGCCACCACGCCGAACATCATCGCCAACATGACCAGGAGGTCGAATAGGACGCTCGAGTGCACCTCATCAACCTTCGAGATGCATGATGACGTATCGAGCAACGTTGCTTTGGTCGCCATGAAGACGAAGTACACCGCCACCAGGAGTACGAGCAGGAGTACAAAAACCTGGACTTAGCTCTCGAGCCGGTCGATGCTGGCAATGCTGCGGCCAATGCCGACCACAACCCTGAAGGGCCCCTAGCGTTTACGAGGGCACTCCAAACACTTCAGTGGCTACAGGCTTACGCCACCGCTGTCCGCGTCGCCGAAGGGAAGGATGAATCCAACACAGTGGCTATGGTTTCAAAATCACTGGGGTCGAGCCCTACGAGGGAAGGATGAATCCAACACAGTGGCTACAGGCTTACGCCACCGCTGTCCACCGCACGCGGAGGAGACACCAGTGTCATGGCGAACTATCTCCCCGTCATGCTCACGCCACCCGCCATGAGCTGGTTTACTAGCCTTGCCCCGGACTCCATCGGATCCTAGGAAGAGCTAAAAAAGTCTTCACCGACAATTATATGGCTACGTGTACTCAGCCGGGCACCAAGCATGATCTCAACCACATCAACCAGAAGTCGTCTGAGCTCCTCCACAGCTACATTCGATGCTTTTCTAAGATGAGGAATTATATTCCCAACATCACAAAAGTTGAGGTCATCACCGCCTTCATCCGAGGACTCCACCATCGCGAGCTTCGCTCCAAGTTCAACTGCAAGCCACCCACAGTCATTGGCGAGATGATCACTACTGCCAACCAGTACGCCGACACCGAGGAAGCCAAGGTGCGCTTCAACGAGGATGCGGGCACTCATCACCCACCTCGCCGCTACGACGACCGCCCTGACGACCGACGCCACAATGACCGCTGCTTCGATGACCGTAGTTACCATCGTGACAGCGGCAGTGATCGAACAGAAGGACCCAAATTTGGCCAAAATCACCACCGCCGGCCAGACCACATCGTTGCCACCGTCAGTCAACCTCGCGCTAAGCACAACTATGATGAGCAGTACCAAAAGATCCTCAACGGCCCGTGCCCTCTTCACAAGAACGCCAAACACAAGATGAAGAACTGCCTCGGCTTGGCTAAGGAGTTTCAGGACAAAAAGCTAGAAGACGATGCCAACGACGGAGCCGAAGGCCGCCGACCACCTGGGGGCAACAACAATGCCTTCTAGGACCATGACAAGATGGTCGCCACCATCTTTGGGGGCCTCGCCTCCACCGAAAGCAGAAGAGAACAGAAGCTCGCCACACGGAGGATGCTCTCCGTCCCTACGGAAGACGCCACCGCCAACCCCAGTTATCGCCCATGGTCCGAGGTACCCATCACCTTCAGCAGGGCCGACCAGTGGGCGGACATCCCCTACATAGGGCATTTCCCCCTCGTCCTCGATGCAACAGTCCAGAAGGTGCTTTTCAGAAAGGTGATCGTTGACGGTGGGAGCGCTCTGAATCTCCTCTTCGCCGGAGCCTTAAAGGAGCTGGGCCTCGGGTTATCAGATCTCACACCCTCCGACTCTTCCTTTTGGGGTGTGGTACCTGGCAGGGCCTCCAAACGGCTTGGAGAGATCACCCTACCAGTACAGTTTGGCATGGTAAGCAACTACCACGTCGAACACATCAACTTCTATGTCGCTGACTTTAACACCGCCTACCATGCCATACTTGGTCGGCTAGCTCTGGCCAAGTTCATGGCTATACCGCACTACACATATCTGGTGCTAAAGATGCCTTCGCCTGCAAAAGTTCTGGCCCTACGGGCCAACCTCTCCATCGCCTATGCCTGCGAGACAGAGAGTCTCGCTCTCGCCGAAGCCACCGACCTCTCATCTAGATTCGCATCCACATTTGCTTCCGCCGCCAAACCCCAATCACATCTAAGAGATGGCGCCGAAGAAGGGAGCTGCCAAATCGAAGAAAACAAGCCCCAAGAAGGCGAGCACCGGCGCCCGACGTGACGAAGAGTGGGTACCATCGCGAACGGGAGAGGCGGAGCTTACCAGATTGGTGGAGGCTGGTGTACTTCCTGACCGTGCTACCGCCGAATGGCGGCCGGCCCTCGGTGAGTCCTTCCCAACGCCTCATACCGATGAAGTGATGGTATTCGAGGATTATTTCTGGCGCGGGTTGGGATTTCCTGTTCATCCATTCCTGAGGGATCTATTGGAGCTCTGGGTGGTTAGTCTGTGCAACCTCCATCCCAATACCATTCTACACATCTCAATCTTCATCCATTTCTGTGAGGTATATCTCGAAATCCTCCCCCACTTCAACCTCTTTCGTCACCTGTTCTGGCTGAAGAAGAGAGGCGGCGGTGGTTCCAAGGTGGTCGGTGGGGTGTACCTTCAACTGCGCAATGGGATGGAGGGAGAGTACCTTACTGTGCTGCTGAACACATCATTGAGGGGTTGGAACGCCAGGTGGTTCTACATGAAACAGAGCCACCCAGCCGTCCGCTGCGACGCCGACCACATCCTGGAGAGCCAGAGGAGCTGGTCGGAGACGCCGAACAATGCTGGCATGGAACAAGTGAGGGAGCTTCTTGCCTTAATAAAGGGTGTGAGGACCAACGACGGATTGGTAGCGGTGAGCTTTATAGTACGCCGTGTTCAGCCCTGTAAGGAGAGGGCGCACCCAGCCTTTGAGTTCAAGAGGGAGACCGACGGTACCTGGGAGAGGCCGGAGACGCTGTCGAGGAACGTTGTTGGAGAGCAGGCTGCAGAGCTATTCGCTCTGTTTGCCTCATTCAACATGTCAAGATATACGAAGCCCTTCAACTGTAAAAATCTGTCTCCTCAGGTAAATATCTCAGTTATGCATTCCTGATGCTTTTTATCCTTTGTTATTGCCGAGCAGTGGACTGATTCACTTATGCGAAGATCCACTCGCAGGATAGGGCGGTGTACTTTTTCGGTGTGCCAAAAGGCGATTGGCCGCCAGCGGTGGATGCACGACCACCGGCTCGACCTAACGAAAGTTCCGTCGGCGTTTTTTTGGAGTCTAGAGGTATGGACGCAGGTCGAACGGAGAGTCCTCCCCTGGTGGCGGAGAAAGCCCAGGGGAAGAGGGCAGCGGCAGAAGAGCCGGCCTAGAAGAAGAGGAAAACGGCGGCTGCTGCTCCCTTCAAACCAGGCAACATCTCGCTTGGCAATGATCAGACCACTCGAACGCGAAGGACCATGGTGTTCGATTGGTCTGATGACGATGAAGTTCCGACGGCTCCTCCACCGAGCACGAAGGAGCCTCCGCGCAACACGCACGCGGGGGATCAATCAAGGGGAGGCGAAGAAGTCCCTGAGCAGCAGACGAGGGGAGTCCCCGAGCAGAGGGAAGTTCCCGCACAGCAGACGACGGGAGTCCATGCGGGGCAAGCGACGGGAGTCACCGAGCAACAGGCGAAGGCAAACCCGGAGCAACAGGCGAAGAGGGCCCCAGAGCGACAGGTAGAACAGAGGTCGACTGTGGAGGAGCCGAGACCTCCCCCGCAGAGCACGGGAGGCGACCCCACGGCTGCACCTGGGGGCTCGGGCAAGCACCGTCGGTTCAAGAAATTGAATCGGCAGACCAAACCGTAAGTATCCTTGTCTTGGAGTCACTTTGATGTAGTTTCTTAACTTTTGTGGTGACTGACGAGCTGATTTGATGCAGTGCAAGGCGTACGACGGATCCAGCCCCGCCCGTCCAGACTGACGAGCAACCGAAGGCTGGCCCCGGGTCGGAGGAGATGCCGGTATACCCCATCCTGGAGTCCCCGGGTGCTCGGCAGCACGCGGGGGAGCCAATCGCCGCCGTTGGCGGACTTGGCGGTGGCGAACAGTTGTCTTCGACGGCGAACGAGTTGGCGACAGCATCCTCGGTAATGGCGGGCACCACCAGGTCGTCAGGAGTAGAAGCTGTAGTTACCGGCATCGCGCCGGAATACGACATGGAGATCCCAAAGCTAGAGTCTGCGATGGAATGCGAAAAAGATAAAGTAAGTTAAGTTTAAGTCATAAGGTGAGATCAAGGGAGAGAATGTTAGATTGATCTCCACCAGTTGGCCCAACGGCCCATTGGGCCCTTAATCCGCGTCCTGATCGGAGGCGCCCAGCCGTTCTCCTGACTGATGGCCCCCCGTCGCGCAGCGCTATAAAGAGGAAGGTGGGTGGGGGGGGACACCAGGGCGCCAGGTACGAGGTTCACCATAGCCGCCAACGTCCCACCGAGGTTTCTATCCCTAGTCCGATCTAGAAGGACGCGCTGTAAGCGGCGGGAAGTCCACACCGTCGCCACTGGTCTGCGCCTACGTTGTTGCTACCATCGACAACCTAACGGGTGCCTGCACGGCTTCCCCTACGCCGACACGTCGCGGCCACCTTGTTGGCGAAGGGCGCTATGGCCGCGACTACACTCGACGAGGTACATTACCAAGTCTGCTTATCTAAGTTAAGAATTTTTCGACTTATCTGCATGTAGAGGTGCAATAAATCCTATCAGCATCCGGACACCCTCGGCGAGGGCGGGTCCATGTCTGGGGCCACGTCCTTGATCCGGAACACCTGCTGCTGGTTGTTGCCCGCCTCCTCCTTGTGCCCCTGCTTCTGCTTCTTCTCCTTCGCCTTCTTGCTGTCGCTGTCCCCACCGCCACGGTGCAGCATGCCGATGCTCCCGACACTCCTGGAGTGTCGGAGCTCCGGTTAGGGATCCTTTTTTGCGCCATCGCCGACCTTCGCCTCGGCGTCGGCCTCAGTCAGGAAACGCTCGTCCCAGACCAGGCCCGAGGAGCCGGACCTTCTGAACGTCGTCGCCGATCTTTGCAACCCAGCCATGCGTGCCGCCTATCCACCTCCCCTCTCTGCGAGAAGGACCAGTTTATCTGCAGGTGTGGAGAACAAAGGGTGAGGACGAACTGGACGGTGTGCTTCTGCTGAGTATTGCCTCCTTGCCCGCTTCTGCAGGCCCCCTGCGTGTTATATATGTAAAACGGACAGAGACTGCCATTAGTGTGCAGACAGCAAAGCAGTCAACAACCGGTGCCAATGGAAAGGTGCCTGGGGCCTTGACTTGTTTTCCAGTAACTAACTGGGTTCTGCAGAGATTATATTTAATCTGCATGTAGAACAGTAACAAGAAGTCATCAGATTAGAATATTAGGCACATGCCACAGGTTTTACTTCACACCGTGAGCATGTGGAGGAAGAGAAGACAAGTGCATAGAAGCAGTGAGATACACATCACCAAACGCACTACAAGTGGTAAATAATTGCCTGAGAGCTACCAGAAAATATGCATGCATCAGCTACCAGAAAATAAATATGCATCCATTCTTCAACAGTTTTACATTCCACTGTAGAGTTTGACAATGATATGATGATAATTGATAGAACATGAATCCATTAAGATTTAAGGTGTATGATGCATCAGCATGATAACGTTAACCATATCTGACAAAGATTAGTTACAAACCTCTGATATCGACCATCTCTACCAAAATTTGGTTAATGATGGACTAGTACAAGTGAAGAAAAAGTCCAGACTCCAGAGGGCCCAGGGAAGAAACAAAGGCAAATGGCAATTGTACTCAGCTCTTGGTACCAGACTATCAGTTGACAGCCAAACAACTTTATACAGGTCTGAGGAAAACAAAGACTACGGTAGTTCATAAAGATTTGACATATAAAGTACCAATTATTATTGTCTTGTTCTTTTCTTGCATATCGATCCTCTTGCGTCTCTGCTAGACTCACTTCTGGTATACCCTAATCACAAGAGCCTCACAAGCATTTCTGTTGCTTCATACCTCACTACAAAGCTGTACATGTTCCCATATGCTACCAACACCTCTACAACATGTATACTGCTAAATAGTAAAGACTTCATAACGATAACAAAAGATCCACCATAGAGATAGAAGAGATATAGTCCTAAATAAGTGTCAAGAGATCTCTCTGGATGCACCTACCACCTGATCAATGAAAATTATTGCCTACCATCTGACCCTGTTAATGCAATGACCAGTCCTTAGTGCAGACTCATCGACCCGGAACTCTTTTATTGAAAACAGCCAGATATTTCTATCAAAGTTAGGTGCTGCGCGGTAGCAGAGGCAGAAGTACAGACTATAACTGACCTACCCAAAGCCCAAGATTCAAGCAATTATATGAACATCGAATCACAGCTCTGAAAACAGGTTTAGTTGACCATATACAAACAAAAAGGGTGGCGAACTGCCAGCTAGTCACTATATAATTAGCTAGTTGGACCACATAATTGGTTGGTTAGGCCATAACACTACTTCATGCTTCTTATGCATGGTATCAGTTACGCTGTCACTGACTCTTCCTAACAAAATATTGATTGTCACACAGCTTCACTTTTGGTTCACCTAAAGACTAATACTTGGGATATCTTGCATCCCTTGCATAAAAATAATAAACAAAATACCAGGCACATGTCCTACAGAAACCAGGCTACGACAAAGATCATGTGAAATGCCTAGCTCCCCAGCAGAGAGTTGATCCAAGACAAGACTGTGCAAGAATCGATGAGCATTTATCATTCAACATTTCAAGATCTGGTCAAAAGACCTCAAAGTAACTTTTACTGAAGCCAATAGTCAAAATAGTGGTCCTGAGTGAAGCCAATTGAAATGCAAGTGACAGTTAGGAGTTGTACTGATCTGATAGTATTACAACAACAAAGCCTTTTAGTCCCAAGCAAGTTGGGGTAGGCTGATCTGATAGTATTGCTACAGTCTAAAAGATACTTCATGTTGAGTTTGCAAAACTTGTCATACTTTAAAAGCTCAAATTTACATGTTCGTAAGGGTTCCAAGTGAACACTATAACAAAGGTTTATCTGAAGAAGTTATGAACTAGCACCAATCTCAGATAGGGATCTCTTGAATGCAACACGATGGTCAGGGACCCCATCTTGTTCCCTTCTATCCTCAAACCACTTAACAATGGTCTTTCGTGGAAGGTTTGTCACTTGAACTATGCTGCTGATCATTGTATTCTGCATGAAATGCAATAAAGTAAGTGAATGATAAGCTATTGAGCAGTCTGGACGATCTTGATGGAAATGTTAGTTACCTGTGGGCCGTTTGCTTCGCAGGTAGACTCTTTCTAAGGTCTCAAGTTGCACCTTTTTCAGTCTTTTTCGTGCAGACCATTCTGCACTCATGACATGCACTGGAAGCTCCAACTGTGGTTTGATTTCAGTGGTATCAACCTCGTCAACAGTGGTTGGACTAGGGGGTTCTAATTCCTTCACTTCAGATTTAGAAGGGGCTTCATCAGGCAAAGAATCAGACATGAGTAGAAGCTTCGGTGGTGGATTTCGGAGCATTTCAATGACCAAACCCCTATCTAAACCTAGCTCCCCTGCAAGATTCTTTATCTGCAATATAAAAGAGCACATGATGAGAAAATGCACAGTGTTCAATAGTTTATCTTAAAGCTTTGCCTATTCCTGAAACAGTGCCCAAACATAATGTATATCATGCTGATTTCCAACATGGAAAGCAAAAAAGAGGAAACTCAAGTGCATATACAGCTGCTTACACTAGTTTTACGCCGACCAATTTTCAGTGCACGAGCCAGTCTCCGGAGTTGCCAGGTTTTCAGCTCTGGTAGTTCGCTTCCATCTATTTGCTCATCAATACCATAGTCCCCAGAGTTCAGCAACGAACCACCTGCTGATTCATCTACGCCACTGACATCTTCAATTGCTTCTGCCAACTCCTTTTCAAACCTTGCCATATCTTCTTCTGATATACCATCATCATCGTCATCTACAGATAAATCATCATTCTCAAGATCTTCTTCCAGCTGCTTGAAAAGTGCTTCCAGTGCACCATCCTCGTCATCATCATCATCCATGACATCTTCTGCAGCCACCACATCCTCCTCACTCTGGATTTTAGTCTGTAACAAGGAGAAAATTTTAGCCTTCCAATTACAGTTCACAGCAATACATAAAGGAACATAAAGAAAACAAAAAAATCAAAACCTAGCTGTAGATAGTATGTTACGGTAGAAGATAAGGTCAGAAGGGGTAAAAGAACATAGCTAAATCCTCCAAGGCAATTTTGCAATAACTGACACTCTGACAGCATTAGCTCTAATTTTACACTAACAACTCCTCAAATAAGTGCATGGCCAAGGACAACTGCATCATAACATCTTACCTGCTACCCCAACTATTACTTCCCCCAATCTTAGCCTCTAAGGGCATTCATGGTTCATCCAAACAATAACTAAACCTAGACGAACTAATCAGGGACAGCGGGGACATGAGACGAGGTAATTAAGCAGCACCGCGACGCGAGGCTTGGTTACCTTGTACTTAGAGGGTCTCCGTCGGAGGGCGCAGGCAACGCCCCGCGGCGGGCTGTGGATGCGGAATACGCATGCGAGTTCCGAGGAACGGCACGGGAACTAGGCCGCCGGAGATGCAAGTCCTCGGCGAGGCCGAGGCCGAGGCGGCGGCGAGCGGCAGCACCGTCGCCATTTCCGCGAGCTCTTCGGATATTTCGCAGTCCTCTTCTACCCTCGACGTGGGTTCTGTTGCTTTTGCGAAATCCTGATGGGCCGTGTCGCTGCACGAGTGCGCGTAGCCCTCATGTGGATCACCACGCCGATGGGCCGTGTCTTCTACCCTCGAAGGCTTTTGAACCCATTACCTAGCCCGTGAATCAGAGAGGCCCGTGTACATTTACTCCGGCCTTTTGGTCATTTGGTGGCCCGTCCCCAATCTTACTACTCCTGTCCCTGTCTCGTACTTCGTGGCGTCAGCACAACACCTCCCCTCTCCCTCCTCGAGACCTCGCTCCTCGCTCCCTCACCTCACCAGCTCGCGAGGTCGCTGTGTGCAGCTGCGGCGGCGGCGGCGGCAGCGTGGATGCTGCTAATGCGGTGCTGAGTCAGCTTCGTATCCTCCATCCTGTGACGGTCCGTGCCCCTCTTCCGCTTTTACGCCCCGCCCGTGTACCTCGATGTGGTCCGTGTAATCATGCGGCGCTTCCTCTTGCGCTTCATGCGGAATTGTTTGCGCATTTGATTCTGGGGGTTTAGATTCGATGTGTTAAAGCCTTAAAGGCCGCGGGGGGTGAGGGTTAGGGTTGAGAGCGTTCTAGGGGTTCATATAAGTTTAACTGCCGTGTACTTTTCAGAGTCCTCGCAAAAAAAAAAGTTGTACTTTTCAGAGTTGCTTCATGCCTGCTTGGATACATATAAGTTGGGGAATCGAGTGATTAAGCCATGTAACGAATTATTCACTGGTGAATTGTAGCATATTATGAATAACATCGAATTTGAACTTGGGCCTAACTCAATTGGTGGGTACAGCCCTCTTTGACTCAAATTTGAGTGCCTATTTATTCATATTTATTACAATGCTACCTAGATTCGTTCTAGGTTAGTCAGTTTTTTTTATTTACTAGATTAATGCCCGTGCGTTGCACGAAAAAATAATAATGGTTGGATAATTTAGTTGAACGAAAAGGTTCAACCTAATTTCTCACATGTGGTCCCCTATACTAACAGGTTCGTAAATGTTTTTTTAAGCACTCAGCCGTTATTTAGAGAAACAAACATAACATTTCTGATCCTTTTGAATTTAAAAAGGTGAGGACACACACTAATCTGCGAGTGCTTCTTCAATTAGATTTTGAAGGGACCGATAGTCTGTACACCTAATATATGGGATAGTATGTAAGTTAGTAGAGCTAACTATCATTTGAGTTTGATCAATTCATCAACAATGCATCTATGCAGTTCGAAGTCTGAACACTGCCGTGGAGGAATTTGTGGATGTACAAGTAACTACAAATTAGTTAACCAAGGTATTGGAAAAAGAAAAGGAAAGGGAACCTGATCGAGTCCCTCCTCAAGCTACTGTGCGATGATGCTCGATCTTCTCGACGTCTCGTCATACTCCGGCGGCGCTCGGCATGCCAAGGCCGAGTTCCTGTCCGGGTGATGCTCGTCGTGCTCCTCAACATCATGGCGCGCTCCAGCGGCGCTCAGCGTGCCAAGGCCGTGGAGGTGGGTGCTGTCTGCGTGCTCGTGGAGCTCCTTCGCGATGCTGTTAGCCGCGTCACCAAGCGCTGGCTCCTCCTGCTCAAGCGCCAGTGCAAGTACCCGGAGGGCTAGTTCGTCTTCACGGAGCACACGCTGGCGGTTTCGGCCTTGTCGTGGTCCCGGTTTTTAGGTGTAGAGAGCCGAGTTGGAGACGTGGGTGGTGGCAGAAGGATCTCGTCCCGACACGGACTCCGCTTCCGTTTCGCTGTCGCCATGGCCTCTTCCATCTTGCAGCATTCCCCATGGGCCTTCGGATCCGCGTGGAAGGAGGTGCGCCCGCAACGCACAGCGCCGCCATGCACGCTCGGACCCTCGCTGTCCCCCGTGCCTGGCCCTGCATGATGCGGACTCCGAACGACGCAAACTCCGCAGGAGCGTGGCCACGCGCTAAAGCGGGGCGACGGATACAGAATTGCCTTTCCTTTTTCCATATGCAAGTGCTCGTACGTATACGTTGCAACCGGCCACAAAGACGTAGAGAATTGCCTTTCCAATATGCAAGTGCATACGTATTAATGTATTATTCCTTTCAATTATGCAAGTGCATACGTATTCCCACCGGCTTGTGTTAGAGCTATCTCCAAGAGTATCCAATATTTTTATTCTGAAAACTTTAAGTTTTGCAACTCCTAAAAAGGTATAGGGAGGAATAAATAATGCCATCTCCAGGAGTTTTCAATATTTTTATGTCAATTTTTTTTGTGCGACACTTTTTTTTCTGCGAACCGGTTCCAAATTTATGATGTTTTGCATCAAGAACCCTGAATTTGTTTCCATACCCGTTTAAAGCCCTCCCACCAGATCTCTCTCTTGCGCTTTTCTCACCTGGAACCCTGTCTTTCCTCCTTTTCTTTCCCACCCCTTCTACTTCTCGACTCGGAGCGGGGCTACGTGCAGGAGCGGGGCTATGGGCGGGACAACGCAGATGATACCCCTACGTATTTTTTAGGTGTACTAGATTCATAGAAATATCGAATTGGTAGTTTGGTTTCCAGCCCAAGCACAGTTATTTGTGCAATTAGTGCTGCTGAAACGCACTGTTGGAATGTGTATGGGGTTTTACTGTTTTACAAACTTTTCGTCTGTGAAAGAAGGCTTTGTATTTACTGCTAGCTGCTTAAGTTGCTCTTAGGGCCTTTCTTCTTTCAACTAAATTCTTTCGGTTCCACCTCAACCAGTACGATGAATTTCTTGGTGCATACTAAGTTACCTCTATTCTTTCTTGGAATCAGAGTGAAGCTACTCGATAGCTTCCATTTCATTATCTGCTAGGGAGTCCTATAGAAGATGAAAAGAAAGAAAAATCCCTGTATTTTCCTAGATGTGTCGATTGGTGATGATCATGCAGGGAAAATGGTTTTTGAGGTATGGTCCCCTCTAAGTGGGTGTCTTATGGTTTTCCTCTGGAATTTTTCAGGATTTAATTGATGTTCGGTCTAGTGCCTAAGTGTTTAATAAGTGTCCAATTACCAATTCTTGTCCATAGAGGCCTCAGATGTTGTTGACCTTATTCACTTAAGTTATCACTGGGCGATATGTACTATCCACTGAGTCCACTCTAGCCTTAGTTTTCATAGGTCTCTTCTGTTATGAAGCCTCAATGCTTTTCAGTTATCACTGTTGTCAGGTTTTTCCCCTGGCTAACAATTAGAAATGCCATTGCTCCCATTGCAGCTGTTTGCTGATGTTGTTCCGAAGACAAATGAGAACTTCCGAGCAGTATGCACAGGTGACCTTCCTTACCTGTTCAGTTGTCTGCTCCTTTTCATTACTGCTGCGGCTTATTTTAAGTGCAGCCAAACATTCTTAAGGATTATATGTTTGCCATTTACAAATGTCCGTAATGAAAAGTCTTGCACATAGCTTTGAGCCTCTGAGATAAGATGCTCCAAGTGGCCTGCCTGCATAGCTGTTTGGAACCTCATCTAGATGCAGCATTTTAAACCTTTATACAAACTGTCTACTCTTTATGCCAATTCATTCAATTTTTTGGCTTTAAAATTCCCATATTATTTCTTTCTTTTATATGTAATTCTTGCACTATTCCTTGTACTGATTGTTGTATTGTACATTAGGAGAGAAGGGAGTTGGAAAGACAACTATATCGCCGCTGTATTACAGGGGCACAAGATTTCACAGCATTATAAAGGGACTCATGGCACAGGTATTATGCCATTTTACTTGTATTTTGAAATAAACATTTTACTGCCATTGTCTCCTCCATTCCTCTTAGTTTCATATTTCTTTTTCTACAATGGTCTTTACTCTCTAGTTTTTAGTAGTTTAGTGGTTTCTTTTCACGTGATGTTTCACAATATGTTCTGCTCCATTTGGGTTTGACTTTAACCTGACCATCTGATTGGCATGTTTTATGTTATTTATGGTGGTGACTTCTCGAAAAACAATGGTGAGTGATATGGTTCCATGCCTTTCTTTGCTTTGTTCTGTGGATAGAGATTGTCGTGTGATAAATTATTTAATTATGTGCTAGTTTGCAGTTCCTTTGTATGTTTTGGCATGTTTTTCTGCTTTAATCTATTATATAAGTAGAATTTGTCCAGTGCACGTTTTCTCTGTTTGGTCTAAGGTTACAATGCTCTTGTATATCTTCTTGGAAGTTTGAACCTAAGGAATCTGTTGTGGTTATGATAGTGGAGGGCTGTGGAATTCAACAATACCCATTGAACTCTTTCCTTTCCATGTAATTCTTATAAAGCAAACTTTTATTACACTCATTTTATTTTGGTTTTATGAGTCTCATGGCTAGTAGAAGCAAACAGTAATTCTTATAGTGTGACAGGCATGAGGTTATGACGTTATGTTGTTCAAGTTTTAATATCGTGGTACTGTGTTATCAAGACATCATTTTGTTTCTTTATGTACCACTGAGCTTTCTTTTTCTTCAGCATGGCAACAAGTTACATTTGCTATTCTTATTGTGCATGTTTTTTTTTAACCATACTCCCCCTGATTCCAAATAAGCCGTTTTAGGATTCTAGTTGGTCAAAACATCTTTAACTTGACCCATCAATACATAAAAACTTCCATAGATTGCCACCGCATGGTTTGGAGATTCATCATGAAAAATATGTTCACAATATATTACTTTTCTATTTAAAACAGTATACTTCTACAAAAATTACAAGTGAAGTATCACATTGGAGACCATGTCGATGTCCTAAATAACTTGCATTTGGAAGTTGGAACCAGAGGGAGTATTATGGTTTTGAAACAAGGGTAAGCTATATTATTATTTTTTTCGTCATCAAATGATGACATATTAAAAGGCATCGTAAACTTTGTTAGTTTATTTTCTGTAGTCAACCTTATTTTGTACCTCACTGTGACAAAGATTTAGTTTTCATATTTCAGATGAAAATTTTGTCTTACTCCATGATGATCATGGTATACTATCGATGGCAAATACTGGACCAAACACAAATGGTTCCCAATTCTTCATCACACTAGTACAGTACAGAAACAAGCTGTACTCCCGGTTGGGAAACCCCTTCAGTCCCGGTTTCCCAACCGGGAGCACGAATCCGGGACTAAAGGGCCCCTCCTTTAGTCCCGGTTTCTCGCCCGTCCAACTTTAGTCCCGGTTGGTAATACCAACCGGGGCTAAAGAGGCCTCCCGGCCTGGCCACGTGAGCCGGTCCTTTAGTCCCGATTGGTATTACCAACCGGGACTAAATGTTTTTTTTTATTTTTTTTTGTTTCTATTTTCAATTAATGATTCGTTTTGGTTTTTGAATAGGTTTTCGAATACGCATTCTACGCCCACCAGATGCAAGAGAACCAAATTGAGGACACCCTGCAACAGATCGAGATCAAAACAAGAGCATAGATCTAATCAAGCTGAACAAATCCAAACCACCACAGACAACTAGATTGAGACCAAATCGAAACCACCATGAACAACTAGACCAAATCGAATAGAAACATACTGAGTCATAAATCAAGGAAGCATGAAGGTGGGCACAAATCAAATATGAGCGGAGACCAAATTACAAATCCCTAGATTCCCTAATAGACGAGCACGCGGAGGCGTCGAGCTTGGCCAACTGCTTGACGCTGCGGGGACCTCGTCCGCGTCGGACCGGAGCACTCCTGGTGCCATGCCGAGCCATCGCCGGGCTGCCGCGTGCGAGCAGTTGCAAGCCTGCCACCGTCTGGCCGCCGTGTGCGAGCCGTTGTCGGCCGCCCTGCGCATGCCGCCGCTGGGCGCTCTGCGCGAGCCACCACTGGGCCACCGCTGATTCGAGAGAGGCTCACATGGTTTTTGGATTTTGGTCAAGAAGCAAAGAGGAACGAGGATGCTTGCCAGCACTTGCGAACTTCAGGGCCTGGCTACCACACAGCAAGCAGATAATAGAGAGAAGCCACGGGAGGAACAAAGGGATAAGGACAGGGGTCACTGGAAAAGGCGATGGACTGAGATTATGGACAGTGAATCAGCTCGCGCGGCTCGGGGAGGAAGATATAGGAGGGGAACTTTAGTCCCGGTTGAAGACAGCAACTGAGACTAAAGGTCTCTTTCTAGTCCCGATCGGAGCCTCCAACCGGGACTTTTACTCCCGGTTGGAGTGACCAACCGGGAGTAAAAGTTAACCTTTAGTTCCGGTTGGTAGCTCCAACCGAGACAAAAGGTCTCCTACAGCAAAAGTCTGCCGCAGTAGCCGTTGGGCAGGGACCTTTAGTTCCGGTTGGAGCTACCAACCGGGACTAAAGGTTTATCTAGTCCCGGACGCGAAAAATATCGGGACTAAAGTCAAATTTCGAAGTGGATCAAAAGTCGTTTCTCTACTAGTGTCATGTACAAGCCTGCCCCTCATCTTGACAGGTTCATTTCTATGAATTTGTGTCGACAGAATATCGTCGGCAGTCCTCTGAGGGGTATCCCACGAAGGTAGATTGATCGACAGAGAGGCGTGTAATCAAGAACAAGAAGGCAACAGAGACACACGAGTTAGACAGATTCAGGCCGTCAGTATGACGTAATACCCTACTCCCGTGATCTGTTGATTTTGTATTGACTATCGTATGATATGACAGATTTTGGAGGGGGTCCCTACCCGCCTTATATAGTCCGGGGGCAGGGTTACAAATCGGTTAGATTTAAGAGATAACCGGAAAGTAATAACAGATTACAGAAATCATGGTATCATATATATCCTAACAGATCTCGTAGCATCTTCAGGATATTTTTCCAGTATCTTACGGGAGGCGCCGAGCAGAGTCGTGCCCCGCAAGGCTTCATCTCGTGGGCTAGGCCGTCCCTGGGGGCGCAGCCCATGTGGTCTGCCGTGGGTATCCGGGGTCGTACCCCCACAACTAGTCTCCGAGCGCCTTGTACCCATTGTGCAACGCCGTCTTGAGCTTGTCCGAACAGGTGCGAACAAAGCCAAGCAGTCAAACTCATGGTCCGACCACCGTGATGAGTTGCCGAGCAGTTGCCGAGCAGCGTGAACCGTCGCCGAGCAGTGTGAACCGTCGTCGAGCAGTGTAACCCAAGTACGGCTTGCCATAAGGGTGTAAGGAGCTCAAGTTCAGAATCAAAAATTTCTTTGCGGTGGACCAAGTGTGCCCACTTAGAGTCCGACCACGAGAAAGGGAGATAGTCTTCTTCAGCTTCAAGAGGCGCGGAGTCGTCTAGATTAAAGCAAACACACTCACCGTAAGATGAAGTGTGCCCGCTTAGTCCCGAGCCTGACAGTAGATGACGTAGTCATGTGGTGCCAGGGTCCAAAGTAGAAGAATAGTAGAAGACCAGCCGAGTAGGCAGCCAGTCCCCGAGCGTAGCTTTGAAATGAGAAAAAGCACATTCACCGCAAGGTGGAGTGTGTCCACTTAGTCCCCGAGCCTGACAGTAGATGACGCAGTCATGTGGTGCCAGGGTAAGAAACAGTGGTCAACAGGAGAAAGCCCCCAGTGCGGTGAGGACCCGAGACGTAGTGCTGATGCAGTCCTCGAGCCACAAGAGAAAATCTTGGAGAAATTAAATCGTGGAGAAAATACTAGAGTAATGGCTGTACAATAGTATTTACTGAGCCGTAACGGTTGGCGGAGAAGTCGGCGAATATTCAGCGAGCCGTAACAAATTACGGAGATATATGGGCGATACGGGCCACGGTTGCGCGAAAGCCTAGGTAACGGCCCACCTTGCTGTTGTGGAGAAATCGGAGAGGCGCCAATTGTGGGAGCGGTTTCCCAAAAACCCTTGAATGCGAAAAGGTGGGGGAAGTGCTTTATAACTGCGCCGCCACACCCCGCGCTCCCACATTTGCCACTTTGCTGTTTCAACTTCTGCCTTAGCCCTCGTATTTCTAGATTCACATCCACGTGCGCTTCCACCGCCAGTCCCCATCCAGAACTAAGAGATGGCGCCGAAGAGGGGAGCTGCGAACCCAAAGAAGGCGAGCCCGAAGAAGGCGAACACCGAAGCTAGTCGTGACGAAGAGTGGGTGGCGTCGCGCACGGGGGAGGCGGAGCTCAACAGATTAGTGGAGGCAAGTGTTCTTCCCGACCGCGTCACCGCCGGATGGCGGCCAACCCTCAGTGAGCCCTTCCCCATGCCTCATACTGACGAAGCTGTAGTGTTTGAGGATTATTTCTAGCGCGGGTTGGGGTTTCCTGTTCATGCCTTCCTGAGGGATTTGTTGGAGTTCTAGGTGATTAGTCTGTGCAATCTCCACCCAAATACCATTTTGCACATCTCGATCTCCATCCACTTCTGCGAAGCGTATCTAGAGATTCTTTCGCACTTCAACCTCTTCAGACACCTGTTCTGGTTGAAGAAGGGTGGTGGCGGTTCCAAGGTGGTTGGCGGCGTATACCTACATCTCTAGGACGGGATGGCAAGCGAGTACATCAATGTACTATTGAACACTTCTCTAAAGAGGTGAAACACCAGGTGGTTCTACATGAAGTAGAGCCACCCTACAATCCACTGCGACGTCGACCACGTCCCGGAGAGCCAGAAGAGCTGGTCGAAGAAACCGAGCAGTGCGGACATGGAGCAGGTGAGGGAGCTCCTCAACCTGATAAAAGGCATGGAGATTAACGATGGACTGGTGGCGGTGAGCTTTCTAGTGCGCCGCATCTAGCCCTACAAGGAGAGGGCCCACCCAGGCTTTGACTTCAAGGGGACGACGACGGCACCCGAGAAAAAATGGAGAGGCTGACGAGGAAGGATCTTCTCGAGCGGGCCGCAGAGCTATTCACTCCAAATGTCTCGTTCAGTGTGTCAAGGCAGACGAGGGCCTTCAATTGTACAAATCTGCCTCCTCAGGTAACCATCCCAATTGTATTGTTTGTGATGCTTTTTATCCACGATTGTTGCCGATTAGTGAACTAATTCACTTATGCAAAGATCCATTCGCAGGAGAGAGCGGTGTACTTCTCGAGGGTGCCAAGGGGTGATTGGCCTTAGGCAGTAGACGCCCGGCCACCAGCTCGGCATGAAGAAGATTCGGCCAGCGCCTTGTCGGAGTCCGAAGGCACAGACGCTGGTCGGACAAAGAATACCCCCTAGTATCGGAGAAAGTCCGGGGGAAGCGGGCAGTGGAAGATGAGCCGGCCCAGAAAAAGAAGACAGCGGGTGTTGTTCCCTGCAAACTAGGCGACATCTCGCTTGGTGGTGACCAGACCACTCGGACACGAAGTATGGTGATGTCCGAGTGGTCGGATGATGACGGGGCTCCGGTAGCTCCTTCTCCGAGCACGGTGACGCCTCCGCGCAGCACACGCGCGGAGGAGCAACCGAAAGGAGGGGAGGGAGTCCCCGAGCAGCGGGCGAAGGGAGTCCTAGAGCCATAGGCTAGGGAAATCCTAGAGCGGCAGACGGAGGAAAGGCCGACGGTGGAGACTATGGGACCTCCACCCCAGGGCACGCAAGTTGACCCCAATGCCACGCCTAGGGGCTCGGGCCGACAACGCCGGTTCAAGAAATTGTACCGGTAGGCCAGCACGTAAGTATCCTTGCCTCGGAGTTATTTTGCTGTCATACGCTAATCTCTTTTTGGCGATTGACGAGCCAGTCTGATGCAGGGCGAGGCGTACAGAGAAATAGACCCCGCCCGTCCAGACTGATGAGCAGCCGGGGGCTGGTTCTAGAGTGGAGGCAATGCCGACGGCTCCCGTCCCGGAGTCCCCAGGTGCTCGATGTCCAGCGGAGGAGTCGACCGCCCCTTCAGCTAGACTTGGCGGTGACGAACGGTTGGCGTCGATGGCGGACGGGTCGGCGACAACGCCTGAGGCAACGGCGGAAACCGCTGGGTCCTCAGGAGCAGAGGCTGGAGTTGCCGGCGTCATGCTGGAATCTAGAGCGGAGAAGCCTGCGGTGCCGGAGGAGTAGACGGCGCTCCCTGAGGCGTCGAAGGGCGTGGTCGGACATGCTATCCGGCCACCGAGCCCCCAGGTGGTGCCTCCAGCTATGGCAGAGGAGGACGAGGTGGAGGAAATCAAGCGTAATAAACCTCGACCCTAAGCTGTCCGAATCCTCCGAAAGCGCGGCGACGAGGTGGTGGTTATTGAGTAGGAGGACACCACTAGGGAGCTCAGAAGACTGGAGTTCGCCCTTGCTGGAGTTATGAAGTAGATCAAGGTTAGCACTGTGTCTGTAATGCTCGTCTTTGATGTTGGAGATCAGAGTTCTTCATAGTCATTGTGCATTTTTAGGGGATAACTCGGACTACCGAGCAACGGCGCCAGCTGATCAAGAGGATGGAGCCCCTCGCCGAGGAGAATGAAAAACTCAAAGAGGCGATGAAGCTCATGGAGAAGAACAACCAGAGGGCCCAGCGCGAGCGAGACCTTGCTGAGTCCAACGCGCGGGACCTAGAGTACCAGAAGGGCGTCCTATCTGCGCAGCTGGCGACCGTGTCCGGGCAGCTGCGTGGCAAGTCTGAGCAACTAGCCACTGTCTCCGAGCAACTGTCAAGTGCTTTCGAGCAGCTGGAGCGGAAGTCCGAGCAGCTCAAGAACGTATCTGAGCAGAAAACAGATATGGCGTATCGGCGAATGTGCTTTGTATTATCGAATAGTTGTATGGTTGCTGACGACTGTTGTGCTTGTAGAGCAAGATGCAGAGCTCGGCCAGCTGCGCCAAACCGTCGAGCAACTCCGAGAGGAGAAGACGAAGGAGTCAGGGTGAGCAGACAAACTGACTGAGGAGCTGAACGGTGAGTACTTCTTAGTCGGAGTTACTGTTGGAGTAATTTCCTTGCCTGATGAAACCTTGTAATGTGTGCAGATTATCGTCGGAGGGTTAAGGCATAGTTCGATGTGCTGGAGCAGGATGCCCGGACCCAGAGGGACAAGTTTGATGCCATAGTTGCCGGAGTCAAACCGGTGCTGACTGCGTCGACCTGGAGGTGGCTCCTTAGCCCGACGGTAGACCGTCGTGTCCGGACACCGTCATCAAAAGGTGTAGGGCAGCGTGGAAGAACTTCAAGAGCTTCAACCGCGACGCCATTGTTACTGCCGTTACTCATGCCCTTGCAGTGGTCCGGTCCCACTACCCAGTCGTTGACCCTCAAGCGATAGGGGCCGTATTCACCGGAGGGATGGGCGAGGCAAAGCATCCGTAGCTGGAGGATGAGGTGGAGGACATGACGAAGAAGCTGGCCAGCGACATCGACCTGTTCGGCGAAACGGACGGCTATGGCGAAGCTCGGAGACCTGCTTGGAGAGTTATGCTGTATGGACTGGAGAGAGTAGTTAGAATGCGCAAGGGTGCAAACAGACATTTATGTGTATGTATAAATGTTGACATGTGCATGTTTATGCAGTTTGTTGGTATTGCGGTGAAAAAAATCGTTATAGTGTTAATCCTAATGCAATTATACGCAGTATAAGTAGTGTCCGAGCAGTTAGTACATTACTGAAATCTTTGGTCTTAGCTAGCCCATAGTCCATAACGTCGAGCGCGGAGCCCGTGCATGTGTAGGAGGAACAGGCGTGACCAAGGAACTGCGGTCGACCACTCATAACGCAGAGTGCGGAGCCCGTAGCACGTGTAGGGAGAGATTGGAGACTGGGTCTTCTCCATAGAGAACAGAGCGAAACGTGTGCTGCTCAGCGGTTGGCAAAATAACTTGGAGATATGCGTAGTATTAGTGACGTCCGAGCAGTTAGTTCTCTACTGTGCTCTTGACCTTGGCTAGCCCATAGTCCATAACGTCGAGCGCGGAGCCTGTGCACGTGTAGTAGGAACAGGCGTGACCAAGGAACCACAGCGACCACCCATAACGCAAAGCGCGGAGCCCATAGCACTTGTAGGGAGAGATCGAAGACTAGGTCTTCTCCATAGAGCGTAGAACAAGACGTGTGCTGCTCGGCGTTCGGCAAAATAGCTTAGAGATTTGGAGAAACGTGGTCGGTGATTTGGAGAAACCTGTTCGGCGAAATATGTTGGAGATTTGGAGAAACATGGTCGGCAATTTGGAGAACTGTTCGGTGAAATACGTTGGAGATTTGGAGAAACGTGGTCGGCGATTTGGAGAAACCCGTTCGGCGAAATACGTTGGAGATATGGAGAATCATGGCGGAGCTGTTATGGCGATCTTGTATTGGAGTTCGTTAAGGAGTAGCTTAGCGCTCGGCGACTGTAAGTGGAGATTAAATCATAATGGAGAAAAAATGGAGACAAATTATAGCGACCAAAACTTTATTCATCATGAAGTGGAGAATACATATCTGGAGCATTTCAAGGATAGAAGCGTATAAGGTGCTCGATGTGCCATAAGTTGGAGACATCGATTCCGTCTAAGTCATGTAGGTGATAAGACCCTGGTCGGGTAACCTCTTTGACGACATAAGGCCCTTCCCAGGGGGAGGAGAGCTGGTGCATCCCTTTGGTTTTTTGTTTTCTGCGGAGAACGTGGTCGCCGACAGCAAATGAACGACCTTTGATGTTGCGATTGTAGTACTTCCGCAAGCCCTCTAGGTATTTGGCTGTGCGGACGCAAGTGATCATGCGTTCCTCCTAGGCCCTATCGATGTCCTTTGTCCGAACAGTTGCGGCTTGCTCTTCATCATAATTTTTCACCCTAGGTGCTCGGAAGGCAATGTCCGCCGGTAGTATGGCTTCTGAGCCGTAGACCAAGAAATATGGAGACACACCGGTGCTGCGACTAGCTTGAGTGCGTAGTCCCCAGACCACAACTGGTAACTCTTTGAGCCATCTGCCCGGATGCTTTTCTTCTTTCTGATAGAGCCTCTTTTTGAGGGCATCAAGGATCATGTCGTTAGCCCTTTCGACCTGGCCATTGGCTCTGGGATGGACAACAGAGATGTATTTGATGGAGATGCACCGGTCTTTGCAGAAGTCCCAAAAATGATGACCAGTGAACGTGGTTCCGGGGTCGGTGATAATGCTGTTGGAGAAACCAAATCTGTGGATGATATCTTCAAAGAGCTCGACTGCTTTATTTACAGTAGCCGGAACAAGCGGTTTATACTCGATCCACTTGGAGAACTTGTCAATGGCAACATACACGTACCGAAAACCACCTAGCACTGGCTTGAAAGGCCTGATCATATCTAGTCTCCAGCAAGCAAAGGGCCAGGAGGCTGGGATGGTCTGCAGTTCTTGTGTCAGCACGTGTATTTGCTTGGCGAAAAATTGGCATCCTTCACAACAACGGATGAGGTCTTCTGCATCGGAGATGGCCGTGGCCAGTAAAAACCAGCTCGGAAAGCTTTGCCGATCAGGTTTCTTGAGGCCGCATGATTGCCGTAAGAACCAGAGTGAATTTCGAGAAGTAGCTTCACTCCTTCTTGGGTGATGCATTTCTATAGTATCCCTTCCTTGGTACTTTTCCTCATCAAGTTGTCGTCCACCAGCACGTAATGCTTACTTCGTCGGATTAGGCGTTCAGTTTCAATCTTGTCGGCGGGTACTTCGGCGCTGGTGAGATACTTGATGAACTGTTCCTTCCAATCGACGACCGGCGAAGGTACCGTAAGTACCAGCTGCTCGGCGGGGGGAATTTCCTAAACTTCCTTCTCTTCCTTAATAGATGACGCCAAAAGATCTTGAACGAAGACCCCCGACGGAATCGCGACGCGAGAGGAGCCTAACTTAGATAGGTGGTCGGTGAGCTGATTTTGATCGCGTACCACGTGGTGGTACTCGATACCGTAGAACTTCCCTTCAAGCTTCCTGATTTCAGCGCAATATGCATCCATCTTTTCGCTGAAGCAGGCCCAGTCTTTGTTGAGCTGGTTGATGACCAGCGCGGAGTCCCCATATACCATGAGGCGTTTGACGCTGAGCTCGATGGCTATACGGAGTCCGTGGAGACATGCTTCAAATTCGACAGCGTTGTTGGAGGCCGAAAAATGTATCCGGAGAACGTATCAGACCTTATCCTTGGTCGGCGTTATGAACAGAATGCCCACACCAGCACCATTGATGCTAAGGACACCGTCGAAGTACATCACCCAGTGCTCGGGGCAAGTAGCGGCGATGGGCTCTTGAATCTCGATCCACTCAGCGACGAAATCAGCGAGCGCCTGAGACTTGATGGTAGGCTTGCTTCGAAATTCGATGGAGTAGGTGTTGAGCTCGACAGCCCACTTGATGATGTGACCGTTCGCCTCTTTGTTGCGGAGAATGTCCCCTAGAGGGAACTCGGTGACCACGACGATCTTATAATACTCGAAGTAGTGGCAGAGCTTGCGCGACGTAATCAGAATGGCG
Organism: Miscanthus floridulus; assembly: GCF_019320115.1. NCBI lineage: Eukaryota > Viridiplantae > Streptophyta > Magnoliopsida > Poales > Poaceae > Miscanthus > Miscanthus floridulus. The sequence continues at coordinate 99,673,634 of NC_089597.1, forward strand.
TATAGCAGCTTTTGGACTTGAGGATACCGAGTCTTGGGCTCGTTAAGGACCTCGCTGATGAAGTATACCAGACGTTGCACCTTATAGGCGTGCCTGGCCACCTCGCGTTCGACGACGATAGCTGTGCTAACGACGGGAGAAGTGGCGGCGATGTAGATCAGGAGAGTTTCGTCTGGTCATGGCGCCATCATGATCAGAGGCTTTGTTAGGAACAACTTGAGCTGCTCGAAAGCTCTGTCTGCCTCCTCCGACCAGGAAAAGCGCTCGGAGGCCTTGAGGAGTTTGAAGAACGGTAGTCCCTTTTCGTCGAGGCGATATGAAGCGGCTTAAAGCAGCCATCCAGCCTGTAAGCTTCTGTATATCCTTGACGCATGTTGGTCGTTTCATGTTAGTGATGGCGGAGAGCTTGTCGAGGTTGGGTTCAATGCCGCGTGTGCTCATGATGTAGCCCAGGAGTATACCGGATGGAACTCCAAAGATGCACTTTGAAGGGTTCAGTTTCTATCGGTACCTTTTCAGGTTGGCGAACGTTTCTTCGAGGTCGATGATAAGATTATCGGCGGTCTTAGACTTGACGACCACATCGTCGATGTAAGCTTCGACGTTGTGGCCGATCTGTTGATCGAGGCACATTTGGAGGCCCTTTGATAGGTCGCCCCGGCGTTCTTGAGCCCGAAGGACATGGTGGTGTAGCAGTACGCGCCGAAGGGCGTGATAAACGACGTCTTGATCTGGTCTTCTTCCTTGAGGGAGATCTGGTGATAGCCAGAGTAACAGTCGAGGAAGGAGAGCAGTTCGCAGCCGGCGGTGGAGTCTACAACCTCGTCTATCCGAGGTAAATCGAATGGGTCTTTAGGGCAGTGTTTGTTAAGATCAGTGTAATCAACGCACATTCTCCATTCTTTATTCCTTTTTGAACGAGAACAGGGTTTGCTAACCACTCAGGGTGATACACTTCTTTTATGAATCCGGCAGCTAGGAGTCGTTTTATTTCTACCCTAATAGCCTCCTTCTTGTCTGGCGCGAATCGACGGAGTTTCTGCTTGGTCGGTTTGGTGGTCGGCGAGACATTCAAGGAGTGCTCGATCTTCTCCCGTGGTACCCCCGACATGTCTGTAGGTTTTCAAGCAAACACGTCGGCGTTGCCACGTAGAAAGGAGACAAGCGCGCTTTCCTATTTGTGGTCGAGGTGAGCCCCAATCTTCACGGTCTTGGAGGGGTCGTCGAGGCCGAGGCCGACCTCCTTGGTTTCCTTGGACTTGGCGGAGGCGTGAGGATGCTCCAGTGATGGGATCTCTAGGTCGTCGGCGGGCATCGTCTTGGCATCGGTGACCATACTGGCCATCTGGATGGAGAGGTCGGTGGCTTCGGCGAGGGCGAGACTCTCTGTCTCGCAGGCGTAGGCGATGGAGAGGTTGGCCCGTAGGGTCAGGACGCCTGCAGGCGAAGGCATCTTCAGCACCAGATAAGCGTAGTGCGGTACAGCCATGAACTTGGCCAGAGCTGGCCGACCAAGTATGACGTAATACCCTACTTATGTGGTCTGTTGGTTTGTATTGGCTATCGTATGATATTGCCTGATTTTGGAGGAGTCCTTGCCCGCCTTATATAGTCCGGGGGCAGGGTTACAAATCGGTTAGATCTGAGAGATAACCGGAAAGTAATAACATATTACAAGAATCATGGGATCATACGTATCCTAACAGATCCCATAGCATCTTCAGGATATCTTCCCAGTATCTTGTGGGAGACGCCGAGCAGAGTCGTGCCCCGCAAGGCTTCATCTCGTGGGCTGGATCGCCCCTGGGGGCGCAACCCATGTAGTCTGCCGTGGGTATCCGGGGTCGTACCCCCACAATTTGGTTTTAGTTTTTCTACATGTCTATGGTGGATAATACATTTAACTTTAGTCCTGAGCATTGTGTGATTTAGTTTGGCTTTTGTACGAGGGCTACTGCAACCAGCTTAACATACTTATAGCTAGTATAGAAAATGTGAAGGTTTGCTTGAGAATCGTCAAGACTATTTCTTTAGTGTAGATCTCAAGATATCTCAAGTAGTGTCCAGTTTCATAAGATACTCATGACGCATTTTCCAGGAAGAATGTTGTGTTTGGCAAGCTTATTCTTGGAGATGATGTCCTGAAGAAGATTGAATGTGTTAATGTTGATGGTTCATCACCTCTTGTTCCTCCTGTTCGTGTGAAAATAGTGAATTGTGGTATGCATATGGAGATCAATGACCATGGATCTGTGGCAAGAAAAAATGGTAGGACTCTTTAGCAATGTGGTACAACTATAGATACGCTATCGTAGATTTCAGAATTAAGGATTTTGGACTTTAATTTCTGTATATATTTTTCTTAAACAATTTCTGTATATAGATTACAGATGAGAAATATCTTGCTTCAAGTTATTTAACACTTCCTATTGCATGATTGTAATTTCACAGATAAAGTGAAAGCTGGTATTTCAAATCTCTCCAATTATATAGCTTCTGGCGGAGAAAATAGCGAGCAGAAGCTAAGGAGTCATTGTAAGAGGTCTTCAAAAGGTAGAGATAGTAGCATTAGTCCAAGGAGAGGCCCGATCAAAAGGTCATCTATCCACCCTGTAGAAAGCAGTAGAAGCACTAGTCAAAGCATGAGCATAGGCCCTCGTGGATAAAACCCAGCAAGAACTCATCTAGAAGAGATAGCAGAAGTCTGGATACACCACTTTCTAGAAGCAGAAGGAAATATACTAGTCTCTCTGATGCTGAAACAAGAAGTTTCAGACGGACATCACGAAGTCACTTGCCATGTAGGACAGTAGGAGTCAAAATGCAAACCCAGAAGTATCTCCTGTGCAGAGAAGAATGAGCAGAAGCCCACCTGTGAGCAGAAGAAGCACTAGCCTAACTAGAACTGTTAGCAGGAGCCCTGCAAGGTGCTTGAACAGGAGGCGAAACCGAAGCCATGGGAGATCATCTGGAAGAAGTTCTGTCCGTAGCCCCACATCGCTTCATCGACCTGATAGGAGCAGCAACAGGGGTGGTAGTCAAACTTGCAGTCGCAGGGTAAGATCACTCTCATCTGATCGTGGTAGAAGAGTGGTTCTTCTGATGGAGCTCCAAAGCGTATATGAAAGGGTCGTGGTTTTACACATTGTTACTCCCTTTGTCCCAAATTGTAAGGCATTCCTATTTTCTTAGAAAGCATCTCAAGTTTGACCAAATTTATATAATAAATAATAACATTTATGATACCAAATAAGTATCATTAGATTCTTTATTAATTATGTTTTCGTAGTATACCTATTTGATGTCACAAATCTTTGTAATTCTCTCTATAATTTGGTCAACTTTGAATGCTTTGACACTCCAAGAAAGTTCGAATTACTTATAATTTGGAATGGAATGAGTACTTTGTAAGAAGATACAGATCACCCACTGCTGATCATTTGTCCATTACGTCAGACCATTATGGTGAGAGAAGCAATCGTGACAGGTAATCAGGTGGATCTATACTCTGTGCTCTTTCTTCACTTTTGAATAGGTATTGAAGTTTCATTTTGCAGATACACGAAGTATCAAAGCTCCCATAATCACAGACGGTATAGAAGCTCATCCAGAGGACGAGAATCACCTAGGTAAACTAATTATTCCCTCTGGTTATAATTAGATGACTTTTTGGTCAGCAAAAAACAATTATTCATGATTTGCTGTCCCAAAAGTCATCTAATTATGACTGGAGGTCCCTTGTCAGCTTTCACCCCCCTAATAGCAGAGGTTGATCGCTACTTGGCCAGGTGGAAAGCACTGCTGCTCAGCACTGCCGGCAGGGTAGTCCTCATCAACGCAGTGCTATCTGGACTCCCTACATATGCTATGGGCGCCATGATGTTGCCGCCTGGTGTGAAGGAGGCAATCGATGCGCGGCGTCGAGCGTTCCTTTGGACCGGAACTGACAGCGTCTCCGGGGCGAAGTGCCTGGTAGCGTGGGAGAACGTTTGCCAGGCAAAGGAAGATGGAGGGCTCGGGATCAAGCGTTTGGACGTTCAGGATGCCTGCCTGCTTCTGAAACTTCTACACCACCTCCACCACGCAGAAGGATCCGCCTGGGCCGGCTGGATAATCAGGTGCGCCGACCTGTCGGACCTCAGCGGTGACATGGCCGGAGCTCACTGGACGGCCCTGCGCAGCCTGCTACCGGCCTACCAGCGAATCACCACGGTGTCGGTTGGGGATGGCCGGGAGACGGCATTCTGGCACGACAACTGGCTGCTCGATGGCCCTGTAGCAGAGCTGATGCCAGCGCTGTACAGCCACTACACAGGCGGTGTGGTGTCGGTGCACGACGTCGTGAGCACAGGTCTGCGTGCTCTCCTTCAGCGACGCCTCACCACCCAGGCGTCCGAGGAGCTTGCGCAGCTGGAAAACCTTCTTCTCGGAGTTAATCTAAGCGAGGACCCTGACCAGCGCTCCAGCTTCTTCAAAGGAATCGACCACCGTCTCAGGTCTGGCCTCATCTGCAAATCGTCGACGCGTGGTGACCACGCAAGCCCCTCCTTCGAGTTCGTGTGGCGGAACTTTGCCCCTCCCCGAGTCAAGTTCTTTGGGTGGCTCCTGACCCAGAACAGAATCCACTCAAGAACGTCGCTCGTCCGGAAGAACATCCTCGATGATGCACGATGCGAGGTATGTGGGGCTGAAGACGAAACTGCAGACCACGTCTTCTCGGGCTGTACCTTCGTGCAAACATTCTGGAGCCGAATTGGCTGGGCTCCTGGAGGAATACCGCCGGTCACTGAGCTATGGAACTCACAAACCCCGCCCCGCGTCCACAAGAGCGTGGCGCATCCCCTGATCCTCCTCTACTGTTGGGAAATTTGGAGACACCGGAACGATGTCGTATTCAGACATCTGGCGCCGAGCATAGACCGCCTGGTGGCTGCCTGCAAAGAGGCAGCCAGGTCATGGAGTTGCAGGATACCAAACAAGAATGAAGCCTTGAAAAGGAATTGGAGTAGCATAGTTGACATGTAATCTCATCCCCTCTTTGTTACTATTGGCTGTAATCTGTAAACTGGAGGGCTCTGCCCAATCCACCCACCGGTCAGGTGAGGATTGCTTTTGATCCCCCCCCCCCCCCCCCCCCCCCCCCCCCCCCCCCCCGAAGCTTGACCTCAAAAAAAAAAAAGGCTTAAATGAGATATGCTTCATTAAACTGTGTCAGAGTAGTCGTATTCTGTAACTGTTGAAAAGAGTCATATTTTGTACTTCAACACGAAGAACTGAACCTTTATATTTTCCTTTGGAAATGAAAACTTAATTTTGTGAGCAATACAAGGTATGCAACTTATTTCAGAGCATGTGGCATCTTTTCATCACGAGCAAGTTCTTGCGAATTGATTCACGAGTAACTAATTTCTGCTACTTAGTGCCCAGCTCTACCATCTGGTCAACTATCTGATGCCATAATATCCGTTGTTAACCACTAATTGGAATTGTGCAGGTGGGAGCCGTAGCTGAAGTATCTCATGCGGCGCTGCTGATTACCTCATCAAGGCTAGAGTTTCAATCAGCCTGTTCGGCTGAGGCTGAAACGATCGTATACGATTGTGGATTATTATTGCTGGCTGGTTTGGTGTGAGAGAAAAATATTATTCTGACTGAAAATTTACGATCGTTTATGACCAAGCGAACAAGCTGAGTATCTACAGCAATAGCTTGGTAGCTCATCTGCCACCATCTACTGAGAGATCAAGATCATATGAATATGATGATGATTGTGGACAGCCAATCTCCAGGATCTTGCCCTTCTAGGTGTTGTACGGTCACCGTCATCAGTACAAGGTTGCTTGTAGACTCTCTTCTGTCACTAAACAATTCATTCCACTGTGTAGCGGTTGTTGGGGGAAGAGCTGTCAAAGTTCCTGCTGGGAGGTATCGGAAGATGTACACCGTACAGATCCACATGTTCAGAATGATGGTAGAGAATCCTAGAGATATTATACACATGTTTATATATATATATATATATATATATATATATATATATATATATATATATATATATATATATATATATATATATATATATAGCGTTTGGTGGACCCGCCTTGATCACAGAAATGACCTCCATCCTGCGCTACAAATGCTCTGGAATACCCACCCCGCTTCTGCATTCCTAACGGTGACAAACTTTCGAAATGTACTCCGTATATATTTTCACACTCGATTTAGCACGCAAGGAAATCATGTGGAGCATGTGGAGGCCTCGGATGGGGGAGTCTGGACTGCTGTGCACCCGATGGACCAGCCATCCCCGCGCATATTTTAGCGAGGGAGATACGCCCTGTCACCTGATAAGTTATGGCTGAAATTACCGTTGGCTGATTTGTTGTGAGAGAAAAATATTGTTCGTTGGTAGAAAAAGTACAGCTTATAAGCCAAACGAACAGGGCGATACTTATTGATCTTTGTTCAGTTCAGTGCATCCTTTTGTCTAGTCCACGCAAGTAGACTAAACAACATGGCCAGGTGCCCATGTTGGTTCGAGCTGATCCACCGTGCAACTAGGATGGCTTCCGGCCTATTCGCTGGTTGGTTTTTGTACTGGTTTGGACTGGCTAATGTTGGTTTATTGTGAAGAAAAAAAACACTGTTGGTTTAGGCTGGCTGGTTTAGGCTGGCTGAAACCAACAAGCGAATAGGCTGTTCGTCTTCTCGGAATGAACCTATCTGTAGAATCGCCTTGAACGGGTGGAAATTAAAGCCCTTAAACAAATATTTGTCCTAAAAACTTATTTGTTTCTTTTGGAAACGTTGCTAGAATAAGGATGAATACGGGCCCCTAGCCTAAAAACAAGATCAAGATCACGCAATAACGGACAATATATACCTCATCTCGCCTTCTGCCCCATTTTTTTATTTTTCTACAAATATAAAAATATAGTCGGGATTAATATAGAAAGTAGAAAGGGATTCCCGTCCATTTTCAACCTACTTGACTACTTGTTTGCTCGTGGGAGCATTGTGCAGCTGGTCTTTGTGAAGAATACCTCTAGTCAAACTCCAAGTCTCCAATCAGATGATTTCGCAAAGGAAAGCACTTTTGGCTCATCCTTTTATAATAAATGAAAAAAAATTACCCCCTTAACAATTGTTGTGGTTCGATTTTTCATCATTTTATAGTTAAAAAATATAGTAAGTATCTGATAAGTTTTTTAAACCACGAAAAATATCTCTAATCTTATAAAAATTCTGAGAAAATCTTAGCATAACTAGGACAAGACAAACCCAAATAAAACATTTTGAACCACACAACGAATTCGTTATTCCTAAGCGAGTCATGAAGGGGGTGACAAACATACCTTGTCTCCACGTTGGATCCAGAGGGATCAAAAACCGCTAATTCTTAATAAAACATTTTGTACTCTTGAAAATATATCTAAAAGTTCCCAAAATTACATTTAGGTCTAGAAAAATAAGAAAAGTATGCATAAAAATATAAAAAATTCTCGAAACATTTCTAATCGATATTTTTTTTCTTCTCGAATACGCACAAGTGTGCGTATCATTATATTAGAAGGAAAAGAGTTTCAAATTACAAGGGTGCCGCTCCCGGTGTTAGTGTTTTGTTACCGACTACATTTTGAACCTTACATCCATGGCCGGCGCGATTTCTAATCGATATTTAAACTTGTTTTGGAAACTTTCGACAATAAAACACACAAAGATGCAACTAGCAAGAGTGCATCTTGCATTCTTGTCGGTTGAATCTCATATTTTTGTTTTAAAAGTGCATTTTGACATCAATTATAATGTTTAGTGATTTTTCAGATTTTTTCTATTTTCCTAGAGTTGAATCTATTTTTAAGCTTTTAGAGATATTTTCACTAGCTCTAAATATTTGGGTTCATCATGTCCTAGTATCTAGGATTTTTTTTTGGTTATCTTAGAAAACTGTTTTATGGGTTTAAAAATGGTATCAAGTATTTCACCTAATTTTTTAGAGTAAAAAGAAAAGATTGAAACCCATTTTTAAACGGATAGTAAGGTAATTTAAATGGCTTTAGTTAAACTGTAAGACGTCTGATTTTAAAGTTTGAGAAGTTTTGTTCGAAAAAAAAAAGTTTGAAAGGAAAAAAGTATGCCACGTCAATGTAGTTCATGGACGTGTAAAAGATTTTGAAAGAAACACGGTCCGTGGCCGCGACGCGGAGTGAATGAATGGGACCCGAGCGTGTAGTAGTCGAGCCAACGCGAAGCTGCGCGCCTGCCAAACGCTGACGCGGCACCAAAAGCACCGCGTCGGGTCGTCAAAGCGGCGAAGCGCGCGCGTTCCCCTTCCCCCACCACGGCACCCGCAACCCACCCACCCCTTTGCCTAGCGCACCACCTCTCTCCTCGCCGAGGCCACCGTCCGTCTCGCCGGGCGCGGGGATGAGGCGATCGTCGAGCGGGGCGCGCGTGTCGGACAGCGGCGTCGTCGTCGTCAGCGGGAGCGAGGCGGCTCTGCCGACATACGACCCGCTGTCGGCGGCGGGGAGGCGGGAGGCGGCGCGGACGCGGGCGCTGGGGCGCGCCGTGCACTGCATCCCCGTGGTGCTTCTCCCCTGCGCCCTCCTCCTCTGGCTCTCCGCCTCCTCCCACACCCACCTCGGTAAGGTTCAGACTGCCCTCGCCCTAGAATGTTATGTTACTCCTCTCCCCCAATTTCCCTCTGAGTCTGCTCCGATGGTGAATTGGCGATTGCCTAGGGGCGGTAGCTCGTGATTTGAACTCCGTCGTGTCCGGGGAGGTTTTTATGAAGTGAGATCATTCAGCTGGAGGGCGATGAGCTGGAAATCTCAGTTTCATACCTGCTGCAATAGGAACCATGCGAAATTAATGAGAAAGGGCATGAAAATCTAAGCTAAAAATGAGAACAAAATAAGATGAAGTTGAAGAATGTTAGCTCCCACCGACTCTCCTGGTCTGTTCAGTCTTGCAAGTTCTGAGGACACAGGAAAATATTTTTGCCTCGTAATTAATCTAATTACAGTTTTGAAAGTATTCGTTCTGCTTTGTGACCTGGATGCACTAAAAAAATGTGAAGGCATACATAACCTTAATTCCTAGCTGTCACCATGGGGGAAAGTATCAGGCACCACTGCCCTCAGAACATGGGCTAGCGTATGGTAGATTGGCATCTTCAGGTTTGTCGACATTGTTAAATGCAGGCCACTGTCCTGTTTCCAGCAATCAGTCTCCAATCTCTTTTCCTATATCAATTATACTGAGCCATTGTTTCCTTCTGCCTTGGTTGGCATAAATTTCCTCTATCCCACACGTTTGCTTCTTGCACAATACCTGCACCGAACATGCATTCTTGCAGACTTGTAATGCTTACAAGAGGAGGTCGATTGCACATTTTCTTCAAATTGTATTGTTGTGTATGCCAACGCTGCAAGATCACAAAAACATGTTCACGTTATCACTACCCTGCCCCAAACTCATGAACTGATTAGAAATGATCGGTTTGATTTATGTTTCTGTCTCCGGTCAAAATGTCTTTTGAAATGCACATCAATCGTATTGGCATTTCTCAAAGTTTTTTTTTCTCAAAGACGCAGGATAGAAAACATTGCTCAAAGTGTCTTTTGAAATGCACATCAATCGTATTTAGAAAAAAAACATCATTTCGATTTGGATATCTGTCCATGCCCACACACTTTCCTTCACAGTTATGGTCTTTCAACTTTCAAGTTGCACAGTGCATTTGATGGTGTCACTCACCACTGACAATAAAGTTCTGCATAGAAGTGTTCTTTTGTGCTGCTGAAACACTTTCTGATGTAAGTGATTTTGCTGTGTCTATACAGATTGAGAATCAGTGGGGATCGTGAGTGAACCTGGCAGGTTGAGTCTGGTTCTGTTATACTACTACAACTGAAGAGTTCTGAGTTCAACAAAAAAGAAGAGAAAGAAAACAACCAGACAAAAAAAGGTTAGGCTAGACATGATCAGGCAATACATAGGTGGGGATTCGCACAGAAAGTAGTTCATCTACTAGCAGGTTTTCGGATACACATTCTTTCAAAGTTTTCAGGCCATACGGAGTGGAGCTGATTGGCTCAGTGTTATATATTGTATACAAATGACATGTATTCTTTCCCAACACTATGCATACAATACATGTTCTAATATTCTTTCTGTACATGCTGTGGTATGTTCTTTGGACATTCTATACAAGTATACATGTGAATGTCATAGTCTCATGAAGAGGCAGAGCTTGGCCTAAAGCCAGCAGAGGCCAATCATTAAAGTTCGACGCTATTTTTAAATTTTTATCAAGCCAAATGGCTGCAACTGATGGGGTCCATGGCCTATGAGAAGCTCCACCACTTGATTGGTAGCGCAACCAAATCGCCGTTTGCTTGCTTGTAGTATTTGCCTCAAAGAAGCACCCCTGTATTTCTAAGTAATCCACCAGCTTGTACTTTGCAGAGCTAGCTCAGAGGTGTAAGTGAATTGTATCTACGCATCTAGGTGTAAACGAATTAGCGATAATATTCTTGCACTTGTTGATTTCAGCCAGGGCTTATCAGCTAGCCAACAGTGTTTTCCTCTCACAACAAACCAGCACCCGTCGGGCTTATTAGGCCAGAAACCAACCAGCGAACAGGCTGCTAATCTAAACCATTTGTGATGTGTACTTTTATATTGCACATATTTTACCTTTTGATTGACACGAGTTGTACGTATTCCATATAGCAATAAACAGTAGGGTAATTTGGTGGGAAGTGATGCTTCCAAAACGTAAAACCGCGTCTGTTCGAAAACCAGTACGCCCGCTTTAAAACGGCATCAATTTATAATCATAACGAAAAATATCTTGAAATGGTATTTCTTGAGCTAGAGGTTGCAGCCGTTTCGTTGTGTGGTGCTCTGCTCTGCATTTTAACAGAGAATGACAGGGAGCGACGTGATATCGTCAAATTTAAGATGGTCTTAAGACGTTACATCGTCGAATTTCTCTGCGTTTTGACAGAGAGGGGCGTTTTGATAGAGAGGGGCGTGATATCGTCAAATTTCTCTTCTCAGCATTTTGACAGAGAGTGACGGAGCGCGATGGCATTAACATATACGGAGTATACGCTGAACACGAACAGCGACCAAAGAAACACTGAAACAGTCGGTTGTCATGGTCCAAGCACCCCTGAACCGATGCTTCAGGTACACGAAATCTTCAGCCAGCCTTGTCCCTTTTCCAAGATCACATACGAAATTCTCGATAGAACGAAGCTTGGTATATCCATCATATTCCACCCGAGGGATAAGATAAGCCTGGCTTGTTGCATGCGTGAAGCAAATCCGCGCGCCTGGACTGGACACGTGACCACCAAGATTTCTGAATCCGGGACGCATGCGATCCGATCCCTGGCGGATTTTCACGCCTCATTTTCAGCGGTGCAAATCTAGACGGAGGTGTCTCCGTCTAAAGCTGGCCCTGTCCTCATGGACAACCGCCTCCAAGAAACGCAATGCGCGGTGTGGCCAATGGCAGCCCAGCCACTCGTTGCGCCCAACCAAACCATGACCTGAAAGCTACTGGTGCCACAAATGTTTTTGAATAATCATTAATTACATGAGCACCCTTTTTTAAGCGATGCTGTACTGTTTTGTTAATAATGAAAAGAGGTTGTCTGTCTCTTATGTGCTGATGAGTGTCAGATTTTTTTTGCATTGCTTTTGTTGGGTCGTCTTTCCGGCACGCAAGGAATATGAAAGCAAGGTAAACAAGCAAAGCGAGCAGCTAATTCGAGAGAAGAGGGGTGGGGTTACGTACGGCAGCGGCTAAAACGTGACTAGCTGCCAAGCCATTAACGCTGCCACCGGATGGAAAAAAAAGGAGTATGGCTTGGCAGATGACAACTTGCACTTGCTAGAGCTTCTTCATGCCCACGAAAACTAGGGGGGGAGAAATACTAGTTGTAAACCGTCAAGCTACTCTCTCTGGTAAGATAATTGTCTTCTTTAAAACACGTGTAAACTCCGTTAAGACACGTATTAGAAGTTTTTTTTTTTGGAAATGATGCACATACGCAATGCGAAAATAGTTTTCTAAAAATTCATATGAAAATGATAAATTTCATGTGCGCATATACTAGAAGAAAGAATCATGGGAGTCTTCAAAAGTTTTAAGGATTTTTCACAACTACACTAAATGAATGGTTTGCACCAAATGAATGTTTTGCCGTCTAGAACAACCGTGCTCAAGTTAACTAACTATTTGATTTTTTTTACATTTTTAAAGATGGTTTGTCTTCTTTTTTTTTAAAAAAAAAACAAAGCGCAAACACATAGCTCATACACACTAGCACACATGTCTTACCCTATGGACAAACCCTATGACACTAACACCATAAAATCTAGAATAAATCCATGTCGAGCCAGATAGACATGTTCTATCGTAGAGAACCTAACCAGCCGAGCTACGCTATGCACCGGGAAAAACTCCATGACTCGACTAACAACAAATGTAAGAAGCATGATAGATAATTTAGAAGGTACTCCCTCAATCTGAAAAATATAGGTCGATCTAGTTTGGCCCTTAAGTGCTTAAAAATTCTGTGACTAAGTTTGTAAAAAAAATTATAAACACCTAGAACATCAAATTAGTTCATGAATCCATCATGAAATAATCCTTTGTGCATTTATTTGGTATATGATATATAAGAGATTGTTTTTATAGTTTTGGTCAAAGTTAGAGAAGTTTAACTCATGACAAAAAAATTTGAAGGAAGCTAAGTTCTGAAACGAGAGGGAATAACAATCATTGCCGATGATACTCATGCGATTTTCATCATTGTCCTGAGCTGTAGCAGTTGATGAAAAGGGTTTTTTTTATATGGCAAAAGATCTCGGTAGATCACACGCTCAACTAAATCAGCGCACTGCCACCCAAAAACCGGGTATGAGTGTTAAGGATCATCCTCAGCTAGGTTAAAACCATTGCTACGCTCCGGGAAAAAAAAATCACAATTGGGCAAGTAGGTTAAACGCGAATAATTTGGACAAAGGGGGTAAACGCACACCTGACAAATGGGATCTCAGCCGTCAAATGCCAAACAGACGGTCAACAAGCGATGGGCTGGCCGAGGCCCAAAACAAGGCTCCGAGGCCGTTTCGATCCAACCGTCCAATGGCAGTGATGACTTGTCGCCTCGAATCGAACTCGGAGCGCGACGCAGGCCCACCATCCCTCCCCTGCCCTGACCCCTGTATATAAACCGCTTCGGCCGCACAGGTCCGAATTAATTGATTTTTTATATAATTATAAACCGACTGAATTTGCTTATTTCCGGCTCTTGAAATCGCCCCCTGATTCCTCCGCTCGTCAAATCCTCGCCGTGCCCGCGTAGCAATTCCTTGCGTTGGCGAAACACCGCGAGCTCCTCCCTCTCTCCGGCGGCAAATCGTAGAATCGCCTCGCTTGGCCCGGGGCCGCTCTGAGCCCGCCGCCAGCCTCCTCGTCTGAAGAAGAACGGCAGCCGTCGTCGGGCTCCGGTGGTTCCGCCGGACAACGGCAGGTAGCCAGTCGCGCTCCTCACGCCGGCGACTCGATTGGCATTGTATCTGCCTTTCCGTTTGTTGGTAAGCATCTTAACTTCGCTTGGTGATTTTTTTTTCTTTTTTTTTCGGAGACTTATTTGTTCGGTAGATCGATCTCTTTACTTACTACTATGATCAACAATCAGATCGAAAATTCTGGAAAGAGGAGCGAATCGGGATTAATCCGTTGCAGATACAAAGCCCGCTCCTGGTGGATGTGCGAGGCCATGTTTTTGTTGCAAAAAACACGCCCAAGCGATTCACTTCGATTTCGTTCTTGTGTTCTTGTAACGGATCAAAGCACTGATGTTCCTGCGCTGCAATGGCTCCTTCGCTCGTTAATCTGTTATATTCTGTTGTCAATACTCGGTTATATTCTGTTGTCAATACTCGGCTGTAGTCAAGGATGCGATTTCTTTCAGTCAAAATCTTTTGGGTGCTCCTGTAGAATTTGGAAATCTTCGTATTTTGACTCCTGTTAGTCTGATTTATGTTTTGGCGCCCGTTAATCTAGTTTGTTCGACTATTGACAATATTTTTTATTTCTTGTTTGCGACAGAGTTCCCGAAGCAAAACGATCCTATGAGATTCTTCAAGGGGAGCAAGGTGGAGGTACTGCAGGAGGCAGAGGTGCCATTTGGTTCTTGGAGGCCTGGTGAGATCATCTCCGGCAATGGACACACCTACTTGGTGAGATATGATGAAAGTCCCGTTGACTCTAGCGTGGCTGTTGAAAGGGTGCCAAGAAGGTTGATGAGACCTCGCCCTCCTGTGGATGATCCTGTACGCTGGAGTTTGGGTACTATTCTTGAGGCCTTTGACAGCTACTCGTGGAAGGTTGCTGAGGTGGTGAGAGTGCTTGGAAAGAATCAATATCTAGTCAGGCTCCTTGGGTCTTCGCTGGAGTTGAGTGCACATGCATCGGATCTTCGATTGAGGAAGCTTTGGCTAGATGACAGATGGGTTGTGACTCAGAAGGTAATGCTTTGTTCCTTCAATTCTCAAACTACATTAGATTATTTTATAATAAGGAGATCAATAGAAAGATGTTTTTACTTATATACATTAGCTCAATCAAGCAGTTAACATGGTCTAACTGTTGTATTTTCAATAAAATCTAATACCATAATTTTGAGGTTCTTTGATGTTCACTCATGAGCAGTTAGATTTTGTTTCAAGTATTAATGGGAATGCCCTAGATCCTAATGAGACTTGTCTTTCAATCATTTTCAGTATTCCGCAAGATGCTTGGATGGTGGTGCATTCAGAGGCCGATCAAAAGATGGAAATTTGGACCATAACCATAACTTCAGAATGGACAGGCGTATTCAACTTGAGAACCTGAATGCTTTTGAGGGTGATACATCTAGAGGCATCAAGAGAAAATCGTCTGCTATGTCAACACATCCTCAATGCAGTGAAATCACTAAGAGATTGCGGACACCAAATAGAAAAGGAAGGTACTCAAAGCTGGTTGATAGAGGTTCTTTCCCTTTGGCTGAAAAGGTAGATGCTGTTGATTCCCCATGCTTTATGCTGGGTGGGAAATACATGCATGCTAGTCATAAAGGGCATACTAGAACAACTGAAGAATTTAGTGACACAGAGAGTATCTCATCTTCTGTTGGTAGTTCTAGTCCTAACAGTACCCCCCATAGATCACAGTATTATAATTTGGTCTACCAAAGTGGAGATACCTGTAGTAGAACTGATGATGATGAAGCTTCTACATTTGAAAGAGAAACATCAGAACATGATAACGATGGATTGAGGGAAGAAACCCATTTGTTGGAAGAAACCCATTTGCTGGAATTACATGCTTATCGTTCAACAATGTTAGCCTTGTATGCTTGTGGGTCAATTAGCTGGGAGCAAGAGGCTTTGTTGACTAACCTAAGGTTAACACTGAACATCTCAACTGATGAACATCTAGCTGAATTGAGGAGTTTGGTTACCCATGCTGTTACTTCCAGATAGCTTTTGTTGTTACTTTCCTGGTGACATTTCATATCTTTCTAATTATTGTAAGTTGGGAAATCTCATTAAGGGGTTGAGGTGTTGGAGTACTTCATGTGTAGAATTTTACTTGTGAAAAGAGTCGGTTGGGAAATTTTGTACTATAGATATCTCAAGATTTCTGAAATTTTGCGACAGGGTCTTGAATTATTAATGTTTTTCATACTGAAACACCTCTGTTTTTCTTTCATCTTTGCCTTATGTGGATGTTTAACACTGTACTACTCCACCAATAGTCCTGTCTCCTTGATTGTGTTTGTGATGATTGATGACTGAACTTACAATATTTTGATCAAAACATGTACACGGTGCTGTTAATGAATATCCTTAAGGAAGTTTAGTTTTGTAAACGATTATCTTTGTAGTGTCGTGCTATATAAGTATGCTTTTACTATAGTCGTGCTATACTTGTCTCCAGAGGTGGTGAAAAATTGCGAGTATGGATTGTGAAATATCTGTATGTCTCCTCTTCACATTGTGTTGCCTAGTGGGCTGACTAATTGGTAATGTTTTTTTGCTGTTAATTTAGTAGCAGCTGTTGTGCATGGGCAGAACTTTAGTATTGTTCAATTCTGCAACAGCAAAAGTTTGGGGAAAGGAAATCTGATATTTCTCATGAACTTTCCAGGGCCAAGGTTGGAGGCTTGTAAAGCATCCTTCCATAGGTTCTGTAAATGGAGTCTGCCACATGTTTTGCAGTGCGATAAATGTGGCAACATTTCCATTGAACTTCCATTGGTACTAAATTTATTTTCAATATCTTTTTGCTTTTAGGATCATTATATTTTTTCTTCTAGCATAGTAGTTTCCATGTGAGCTGTCATACCTTATGCTCGCAAATAATAGAACAAAGGCCTAAGGAGCACTCAGTTTGATTTACTTATAAAATATATAAGTATAATAACACAAGGGCTGCCCCGTGTGGCTACTTGTATGTGCTCACCTCAAACTTGTATCAAAGATTTATTTTGTTCTTTTTGTTCGTAATTAAGGTCAAGCAGGGCCAAGACTGTGGTTCCAGATTAGCACTGGTTGCTGGATAAAAGGTCAAATTGGATTCGTTTATGATCCAAAGACAAAAAGGTGATCTGTTTGTTGTGTGTGATTTTTCACAGAACAAGCATATTCCCTCTTTGGTAAGTGCTCCTGGAACTCTTGGTTTTATTTAAATCCTTTTTGAGGAGGAAGATTTGAATGATAGTGACAAGGTAAACTAAAATATATTTTGGTCACTGATGCACATTTTTTCCATGTAAAATAAAGCAACCAACAGTCGTAGCTGTATTTATTATATGGATTTATGATAAACACCTCTCAAAATATCAGCAAGTTAAATTGCAATTGATACCTACCCTTAGCACAAAAACAACAGTATTTTAGGTAGGCAATTATAGGTCGCTTGAATAGACTTTACAGATGCATTGTGTTGAAGTTAAGAAATATTCAAGATATATGTTACGAGTGCAGATTGCATAGACTTTACAGATTCATTGTGTTGAAGTTAAGAAATAGTCAAGATATATGTTATGGAGTGCAGATTGTTTTGAGTTAAAAGTTATATATATAGGTAAATTATATATATAGGTAAATAAATATGGAGTAGGGACTAGAACTTAGGGGCTGTTTGGTACCTTTGCTGGCTACTGTGTAGCCTCGCCAAGCAAGGAATCAGAGCACACAGCTTAATTGGTTGTCTGGCGAGGACATATTGATTTATGCGCGCTGTTAAGATTTTCCTTGCTGCTTCGAGTGAGCCAATTTGGCTCGCCTGGACAGGCAAGATCCTCGTGGCTTGTGTGAGCTAAGCAAGGGGAGGTGGCTGAGAAACCAAGCAGCCAGCCCCTTAATACCTGAACCAGCTATCTTGTGCTTATGGGTGTTACACCTAAGAGTCTTGCATCAAGACAAGGTTGCTGTTTATCATCATACACTTGAAATCTTTGTTAGATAATGGAATAATAATATCCCAGATGTTTTTGAAATATATTTGAAGATCTTTGTAAGTGACCACATCCACAATGACTTTGTGTTCCATGTTTTGCTTTACATGTTTTGTGTTGAACACTTAGGCATTTTAAGAACTGTTTACTGCTTATTTGCTTTAAAAAACTACTGTTTGCTGCCTAAAATTGTTATATACCCATGCTTAAATAGAATACTATATGCATAGATGGAATCTTAGGCAACTGGGGAACATGCTTTACAGTGTGCAAGTTAATACTTGTAATAATTAGAAATTGGTGCAGATTCTCATGTGCTATATCGTTGCTTCCATTATCTCCCCATTGCAGACAGATATTCAGTCTGGGATATGTAGTGCTAATTTGTTTGTTTACAAGATTTTAATAATCACATGGTTATTGTAAAGGACAATCATGAACAATTTTTGGCTTTATGAGCTTTCAATGTGCAATCAGCTCAAGTTCATTTTGGCCTACGCATAAGTTGATGCACACTGCAATTATATAATAGGAAGTTATTATCAGGTTAAAAGAAATGATTTAGGTGAAATGGTGTGAAACTCAAACATAAATTCCCAAAAGTTCTCAGAGAGGAGATATAGTGCATGCCCCCTCCCCTATCTGATGTTTTCTTTTTGGAGAAATTGTTTCATTTTCAATGCAATATGTTACCTAGTATGCTGGCATATGTGGAAGTAGGGAAGGCTCTTTTACTAGGAATTTTGTAAAAGCATACAAATGTGCCCTAGTTCAGGACTTGCAGCTGATTTTCCATGTACACACAAAATGTTGGGATTACATGGTCTGGCCTTGCATCAAGAAAAACTTGCAGGTATGTCTGTACAGTAATTTGTCAGTCGTCTTATACATATGATGCATACCTTTTTATCTGTTCTAGTGTTTTGTAATCCAGATATTGTAGCTGGTGTTCTTCATGAAATATGATTTGCGCCAGTCATGTCAGCGAGACTATGAGACTTATTTTGCTGGAGAAGTATTTGGCCACCTTACTTTTGTGCTAAAGCCAGCTGCCCTTCAATTTTTTCCTGGGTGTACTATGTCACTTAGGTTTGGTTGTTGTGCAATTGAAGGAACATGTTTGAAATACAATGGATAGACAATCACATATTTTCAGAAGTGAAGTGGCTAGGCCCTTGTTGTTCTGATGAACAAGCAAGAAGCTGTTCTGAGGAACAAGCAAGAAGCTTATTTTATAGTTAAGTACAAGTGAAAAGTTTCTCCATGGTGTATTGAAGTTGTTCGGCTGATAAGCCGGCTGATGCTGATTTGTTGTGAGAGAAAAACAATGTACCATGTGCCTTCGATCTCTTTACTTCCCATTAAACCTAATGCTGTTCTTGCGTGTTTGGAAATTCATGTACCGTGTTTTTTTTATAACAATGTACCTTGTTGTTGGCCTTGGAAATTCTGCTGATGTTGTTGGCTTCGTGTTTGACAATAAGCTTGTATTGTTTCTGTGTTCACCTACAGTTTTTTGTTCAATCTTTGCCTGTGACAAAGCGAACATTTACGATAATGTAAAGTTGTAACAGCGAGATTGCCGTCAGATCTGTGTACCAATTTTCAGTATACCAGCGATAATGACAAAGTGAATCGTTGAGATTTCACCAGTGTTTGAAGTGGAATGGGTGCAAACTTTGTAGGCCTGAGCTAGAAGCCTACAAGTAATGGGCCCACCTAGCTGATCCAGATCTAAACCCACCAGACTTTGTGTACCAAAAAGTTTAGTTGCTCATTGTTTTTAGTGTAAATAAATTAGGTTCCTACCTTAAATTCTTGTGTTCAATCGAAGCATGATGCTTCTAGCTGCAACATCATCCATCCTTTTGTCAGTACTCAACCTGATGGAATCACCCAACTACTTGAGCATTCTTCTTTTCTTTCATCAAGTGATGACGATCTGTGTTTAATGCCATGAACTGATGGTGTTTCTGCTTTGGATGATACACGTATGATTGCAGCAGAGCACCAAGGATCGGATACGTAAAATCAATCTCAATTTCCTTGGAAGGCTAAGGCCACCAAGGCCAGTAAACGAGCCAAGTAGAAGGGCCTGTTCCGGGAAGGCTCTGCACTCTGCAGCCTGCATGTGAGATGAATGAGCCAAGCCAATTATACAAGCTGAGTCCTTGTTTAGGTCCAATTTTTTTTTTCCAAAAAGTATTATAGTACCTATTACATCGAATCTTGCGATACGTGCATGGAGCATTAAATGTAGACAAAAAAAACTAATTGCACAGTTTAGTTGGAAATTGCGAGACGAACGTTTTGAGCATAATTAGTCTATGATTAAACACTAATTGTCAAATAAAATGCTACAGTAATCTAAATTCCAAAATTCAGCCAACTAAACACGCGCTGACAATTACTATCCCATTCTCCAGCCGATTCAGAGAAGCAGGGGGCCACGCCGGCGCGGGATCCGGCGACAGCGGCGTGACCGGCTCGGGGTCGGGGACCAGGCTGCCGCTCCGGTCCCGCGGGATCCGGCGACAGCGGCGCGACCGGCTCGGGGTCGGGGACCAGGCTGCCGCTCCGGTCCCGGTGGTGCCCTTCTGCCCGTCCGCTGCCTGCCGCCACTGCCGCGCCGACGACAAACAACGTCGTCAGCCATAATGATCGGTATGTCGTCGCTGCAGAGTGCAGACCGCACCGCAGTGCTGCCACCGCCCTAATGAACTCCTTCCTCAGTGCTGACCCGTGCCGCATTTGCAGTTGCAGTGCGTTATGGGCCTGGGATGGCTGCTGATGCTCTGGGCACTACCACTACTGAACCAAAAGCATAGTAAGGCCCCGTTTAGTTCCCAAAAAATTTTGCATAGTAACCGTCACATCAAATCTTACGGTACATGCATGGAGTACTAAATGTAGACGAAAAAAAAACTAATTACACAGTTGGTTAAGAAATCGCGAGACGAAACTTTTGAATCTAATTAGTCAATAATTAGACACTAATTACCAAATACAAACGAAATGCTACAGTGAGCCAAAATCCAAAAAATTTTGGATCTAAACGCACCCTAAAGGCTTTGTGCCCAGCAAGCATTGATACCAACCATGGCAGAACAGAATGGCAGCGCCAATATCCTTCTGCTGCTGCTCTGCACATGCAGAGTACACTCCGTCAGTACTGCAGGAATGTGGCTGGCAACGCTGGCAGTTTGTGAGGATGCAACATCTGTCCAAGAGTTCCTTCGTCTCAACGTAAATTCTCCAGCCTCAGTCTCTGCACCAACCAGTTTATAATAATATTGTTCGAAAGATTAACCTCTCGATCTACTTGTACTCTAACAGTTACAGTTAACCATGGGCAAGCCCATGGCTTTACTGACAAGTCCAGTAGTCCACCCCGATTTTTTTTATTTTTAGCCTTTTTTTTGAAATTTTTTCACAGATATGCCCCTGGAGGAAAGATTTCAGAATCTGTATCCTTAGCTCGGCGCCATCATTGTTGCCGCCGAGCTAACACTTCTCGGCGTCAGCGCCGGCGCCGAGCTCTTGGGCTTGAAGCCAACGTGGCGTGACATGGCAAGAAGCTCGGCGCTAGTCACCCTGACGCCAAGCTCGGCGCCGTAGATCTTGGCGCCGAGCTGACGCCGAGCCTTTCTTACGTATGGGTCCCAATCCTTTCTCTCTTCCTCTCCCTCTCTCTCTCGCATCTCCCTCGCCCACGCACGCACCTCGCTGCGGCCGCCCGCCCGTGCCGCACCACCACCGCGCCCGCGGCCGCCCCGCGCCTAGACACCCGAGCCTCGCCTCTACCACGGCCGCGCCGCGCCCCCGAGGCCGCGCAAGAACGCCGCGCCCGCGCCCACACCCGGATGGCCACGCCGCGCCGCCACCGCGGCCGCACCCGCGCCCCGGTCCCCTCGCCGGTCCCTGCACCCGCGCCGCGCCCTCGCCTCGCCCGACGTGCCGCCCGCGCCCGCCTTGGCCGCGCCCCGCCGCGCCGGTGCCGTGGCCGTGACCGTGCCGCCCGCCACCGCCGACCTAGGGCGCGCCCGCCCGAGCCGGCCTCGCCGCGCGGAGCGCCGGGCATCCCGCGCCCCCCGCCTGCCACCGCCGTTGTCGGCCGCGCCCCCGCCGGCCCCGGCACCTGCAGCGGCCGGCCGTGCCACCGTCGGCCCAGCTTGTCAACCTGACCCACGCTCGGCATCCGCTGCGACTCCATCGACGTCCGCGACTCCGTCGTCGGACAGGTAAAAATTATGAATTTACAATGTGCGTACTTAATTAACTTTGATTGTAGTGTAGTAGTTTTGACATTTGTTATTTACTAGTTAATGTGATGACTCAGGTAGTTGATTTAGTTAGTGATCTAGTGAGATATATATGTAGATAGATAGAAACATAGATACATAGGTACATAGATATAGTTAGATAGCTACTTAGATCGGTAGTTACATATTTAGTTAACTAAATAGGACCTAGCTATTTAGTTAGTACAATGTATCTATGTATGTAGTTATTATCTTATTTACTTAGTTTGTAGTTAGAAAGTACTTGTTAGGTACTATCTATCGCCTAATTTGGACTAAAAGGTCATGTGTTTCGTTATGTGTTTAAACTAGATAGACAACCTAGTGACCATATATCATGGAGGCACTGTTGAATACGATCGCTATGGATATGTTGAGTTTGTTGATATACAAAGCGTGCCTGTGCTATTCAATGATAGGCCTTCATTTAGTGAGATGGTTGCAAGGGCTCGGGAGGAGCTGCATTACCTTGGAGATGATGGCATTGCAGTTGAGGGTGTATTACACCTAGGTTCTTCTCCCAACATCCTCAGGCGAATGATCCCAATTGGGTGTGCGGATCAGTGGGAGAACTATATGAGATCGGCTATGAAGAACTAGCTGCAATGTTTGAACGTGGTTGTGCGTCGGGTGTTAGTTGATCCCATCCCTCATGGGTTTTCCCCACCAATAGGTCAGCAGGCACACATCGACCTTTCCATCCCGGAACCTGATATGGATGTGGAGGTTGCACCTACGGTTCCCGATGCTCAATCTGCCCCCAATGCGGTAGTTGGAGATGCTTATCAGACTCATGTTGTTGTGGCACCTTACCGAGAATCTACTCTGGAAGGATGGTGTGAAGGGTAACTTTGATCTATTCTAGGAGGCTGCTCGACAGCTTGAGGACAAGTACTTTTAGAAAAAGTTAGAGCAAGTCAAAACCGCATCAAATGCAGAAGGTAGACAATGGCTCATAGGTTTGATGAGGGATTTGGAAAAATGGATGAGAGCTCACGACGCCGGTGGATGGAGGTACGAGTTTTAGTGCAACAACATGGCAGAGTCATTCAATAAGTTGCTATTGGGGATACGTGGTATGCCCGTGAATGCAATAGTTCAATTCACCTTCTATAAGCTTGTTGCCTGGTTCAACGATAGACACGCCCATGCATTGAAGTTATGGAGTGATGGAGAGATATGGGCTCCAAAACCGAAGGCACACCTAGAGAAGACAAATGAAAGGGCTGGCACACATGAGGTTACATGCTTTGGCCACGCCACAAGGACTTATCAGGTCAAGCATAGGGGCGGTACAACGTCCGACGACGAGGTCCGAGAGTCGAGGATGCACGTGGTTGTCCTCCAAGATTTCAAATGCACTTGTGGTAAACCAAGATAGTACCACTTTCTATGTTCCTATTTGGTGGCAGCAGCTTGGCATCGCAACTATAATATCGAGAGCAGGATACCTCACGAGTTTAGTGTCGACATGCTTGTGCACACATGAAGCCCCCTATAAAGAAAATGGACCCTTGGCCCATTTACTTTAGATTTTGGTGTTTGATGATCAACACAACCAAATTAGACTAATGAATTTGCAAGTGATTGTTTTGTAGTTCAATAAGATGCAAGACGTGACTTGGACGAAGGCAACGTGATGATCCGATGATCAACACCATAAGCAAGACCATAGAAGCACAAGAGAAGACCTAAGATATCAAGCAAAGTCCAAGCATTAAGATAGGAACCAAGCCGTATGCAAGATCACGAAGAAACGAGCTCACATGAGTGACCGGACACTGGACCGGACGCTAGTAGCACAGTGACCAGACGCCCTGATCAAGAGGCTCAGCAGCAGCAGTGATCGGACGCTGGTGACAGATCGACCGGACATAGGACAGCAGAGTTCGGTCAAGTACAGAAAGGTTCCAGAGCGGCGAAAATGCGATCGGACGCTGGCAGCGTCCGATCAGTTGATCGCAGCTCTAACGGTCCGGACGACCGGACGCATCTGGTCAGGACGTGATCAGTGTTCGGTCAGTAGCAGAAAAGCGGGATTTCGTCCCCAACGGCTACTTTCTCAGTGGGGCTTATAAATAGACCCCCAACCGGCCATTTGAGGAGTGTGGAGCTAAGGAAACATATCTAGGGTGTTGATGCACCATTTTAGTGATCTCCACTTGCATAGTGCTTAGTGTTTCATCAGGTGATTAGCATAGGTGCTTTGCGAAGCGCTTAGGTTGATTAGACCACCGCTTATGCGCTTGCTCTAGGTTTAGGCCTAGTGTTTAGTGAGGTTTGTATACCTCTTACCACTCGGTGCTTGCGCGCACCATTGTTGTACATCGGAGGGGCTTGTAGTCTTGTGAGATCACACCAACCGTGTTTGTGGTGTGGCTGCCACTGTGTACCGGAGGGAACAAGGCCCACGGCGTTTCGACCGAAAGCTTAATAGTGAAGGCGGCGGGGAGCATTCAAGAGAGGCTTACCGAAAGGTACGTCGGAGACCCACTTGCGCGTGGGGAAGGTTCGAGGCTATCTACGGAGTTACCCAACTAGGAGCTTGGCCCTTGCATGGGATTCTTTACGAGGGGCTCCAACGAGGACTAGGAGGAAGCTTGCGCGCTTCTCGATACCTCGGTAAAAATACCGAAGTTGTCGACGAGAGTTCACATATCTCTACCTTGCTCTTTAGCTTCCACATTTACATTGATTGTATTACTCCTTTTACGGTAGAGATAGCAATACACTAGCAAAACTGTAGTTGCAAATTTAAATAATTTATCTTTTGCATATGTTTGCTAAGGTTAGAAAAAGAGGCCATAGTTTAGAGTTAGAATTTTAAGTTGCCTAATTCACCCCCCTCATAGGTGTCATGGTTCTTTCACCCTCGCTTCGTGCCTTTCTAGGACCCTGGAGAGTGGCCTCCATATGATGGGCCGAAGTACATTGCGGATCCAGCTTACCGTTGGAATAAGCGTGGATCAAGAAAGAGGACAAGACACAGGATGGTTATGGATCAGATACCTAGAAGAATGAGGTGTGGGAGAGGAACCCCATTTGTTACTGACCTCAAGCAGTATGAGTGCGGTAAGTGTGATAGACTGGGCCACAATTTATGGAGTTGCCATTGGCAGATTAGTGAGGTGCGATTAGTGGTTGATTATATTATTTAATATTTGTCGTATTTATTTAAATAATTATGCATGTAATTATGTCAATTACTTGCACATTTCTAAGTTCATGTTTCATTGCATATTGAATTTCTAATTCATTGATTTTTTTTGTAGGATGGCGCAATTCCACCTGCTAGACCCGACGTACGAGGCGACCCACCGATGATGTCTCATAGCGCTAGGACATGTAATAATCTATACGTTTTGTTCAAATTTTGGTGAGCGTACATGTGTTCGTGAAGTAACAGGAGACTATGTTTTATTCCATACAGGAACTTCTGCTCCTTCATCCTAGAACCCATAATGGGTTCTTGGACATGCGGTACGACGACAGGTACACTCCTTTCTTGCAAAGAGCTGGCCTGGATGTCATCTCTTTTCAGGTTCATCATGGGTTGCCCAAGTTCAACTCAGCGGCCATAATTGTGTTGGTTGACAGGTATTATATTTAATCATTGCCACTATTCAAGGCCATTTGTTCATGCACTTGCCTTTGTGACATGTAATCTTACTTTGTCTAAAATATAGGTGGTGGCCGGAGACTCACAACTTCCCCCTACCTTTTGAGAAGATGACAGTCATGCTCTAGGACTGTCAGAAGATGCTAGGCTTGAGGATTCATGGCAACTCAGTCACCGGGTAGTGCAGGTCAGAAGGCTAGAGAGCATGAGTGGAGGTCTTCCTTAGGCGTGAGCTTGGTGAAAGCTCTAGTTTGGTTTTGGTTAATTGATGAAGCCCTAAGTGCTAACCTAGTTTATCAAAGTGATCATGAGATAGGTAGCACTATTCCAAGTGATGAAGCAATGATGAAGATCACGACAATGGTGATGGCATGGTTATGATCAAAGGCTTGAACTTGGAAAAGAAGAAAGAGAAAAATAAAAGGCTCAAGGCAAAGGTATAAAATGTAGGAGCCATTTTGTTTTAGTGATCAAGACACTTAGTGAGTATGATCACATTTAAGATAGATAGCCGTACTTTTAAGAGGAGTGAAACTCATATCGAAATGCGGTTATCAAAGTGCCACTAGATGCTCTAATTCATTGCACATGCATTTAGGATCTAGTGGAGTGCTAACACCCTTGATAATATTTGTGAAAATATGCTAACACATGTGCACAAGGTGATACACTTGGTGGTTGGCACATTTAAGTAAGGGTGAAGGAGATAGAGATGATAGAAGCCCAGTCTCGCTGTTTTACAACTGACCGGACGCTGGTCTCAGGAGGACCGGCGCATCCGGTCAGGCGTGGCAGTGATAACCTGGCATCGGTCATGCGACCACGCTGGGCCTCTGACTGACCAGACGCTGGAAGGCTACGTCCGATCAGAGCTGACGTAGCTGCACATAAGTCAGGGTAACTGACTGGACGCTGGCTGTGTCCGGTCAAGTGCGACCGGACATGTCCGGTTGAAGAATTACGTCTCTGGGAGCTTACTGGAAACGACCAGACGCTGAGATCTAGCGTCCGGTCACTTTCTAACTGACGTGTCTGGTCAAGTCTTGACCGTTGAGATTCATTGGATCCTGTTGAACGAAGAATGACACGTGGCCGCCATTGGGCGATCGGACGCTGAGCCCTGCGTCCAGTCAGTAGGACCGGAGCGTTCGGTCACCCCGATCAGTGCCCAGTGAAGGGGTACAATGGCTCTATTTCGTGGGGGCTTCTATTTAAGCCCCATGGCCGGCTCAAGCTCACTCTCTTGCACATTTCCATTGATATAGGAACCTTGTGAGCTTAGCCAAAGTACTCCCACTCATCTCCATCATTGATCCATCATCTTTATGAGATTGGGAGAGAATCCAAGTGCATTACTTGAGTGATTACATCTAGAGGCACTTGGTATTCGTGTTGCGCTTTGGATTTTGCTTGTTACTCTTGGTGGTTACCACCACCTAGACGGCTTGGTGCAGCGGTGGAGGATCGGCATGAGTTAGTGATTGTTCGTGGCCGCCTCTGGTGATTGTGATGGGAGTTGTACCTTCCCTGGCAGAGTGCTGAAAGGTAACTCTAGTAAATTGCTCGTGTCATTGAGTTACCTCACTTGTGAGTAGGTTCTTACGGTGTCCAATTGTGTGGACGAGGTTTGTGAAACACCTCTTAGCCGCCGAATCACCAAGTGTTGGTCGACACAACGGGGGACTAGCGTGTGGGCAAGCACGTGAACCTCGGGAGAAAATTGGTTGTCTCTTATCATTTGTATTCTCCCGGTGATTGGCATAATCTTCATCTTGTGATTGGTTTATTCCTCTACACGGCGGTATAATCATCCTACTCACTCACTTACATTCTTGCAAACTAGTTGTAGCAAGCTCTTTAGTGTAATTAGAATTGAGAGCTTGTATTGTTATTCTAGTTCATCTAGCTAGTAGGATTGCAAGTGGTGTGTCAAGTGATCATTGCTACTAGAATTATTGGATAGGTGGCTTGCAACCCTTGTAGAGCTAGAGCAAGTTTGCATTTCGCCATTTGTCAAACTAATCAAATTGATCTAGTTGATTTGTAGAATATAAATAGGCTATTTACCCCCCTCTAGCCATATTAGGACTTTTCACTTGATGAGCAAGGGGCTCACACTTATGGAGTTCTCATCTCCTGGCTCTGGCAAGAGTTCGCACAGTGCTCCAAGGAGGTAGATGAGGAGATAGTTGGGTACTACTGTAGGGCATGGATCCTACACCTGTTTGCCTACGTTCTTTTCCCCGACGCCATGGTGACACTGTGTCCTAGATGTGGGTCCACTGCCTTAGTGACTGAGACCAGGCGGGTCACTACAGCTTGGGCTCTGTAGTCTTGGGTTTTCTATACCGGTAGCTATGCGAGGGGTGTCATCGGACTTCGTCCAACGTGTCACTTGGTGGATGCGTGTACCTGCTCCAACTGTGGATGTGGGCTCGTCTTCCAGTTGATCGTCCAGAGATTCTGGCTCATCGTGAGTAGTTCCAAGGTCAGCCTCCAAGTTAGCAGCTGACGTGGGCGTACCTTTGGGACTAGGTCAGGGTTCCGTACGTGAGGTTAAAGCGGGCATACATTGAGTTCACGAATGAGCTAGACACGCTAACGACGTCTATTGTAAGTAAATTTTATTTCCCATGCTGGTTTGAAATGGATTAGTATACCATCTAACATCTTGTTTGGACATGTTGTAGGTGGAGTGGGAGCCGTACGATGGAGAGAGGGCACTTCCTTTTCAGTTGAGCAACGTTTGTGGGTTCGACAATGACTTCTATAGGATGAGGTGCCCTCTAATCTGCTTCTATGCTGTGGAGTTCCACCTGTCAGATAGAGTTGCACGCCAATTTGGAGTGAGACAGCTTTGGCCTATGGCTCCATTCTCGACTGGTGTTGACTTACACAAGTAAGTGTTTTGCTATTTCAAATGTCTCGTGATGGTCCATTTCTATTAATATGGTGACATGTACATGGATTCAAGTAACAATGACATACGTGCAGGTTGGATCATCAGAAGAACAGAAAGATTTTTGACTAGGAGAAGCACCACCAGTCCTACATTGAGCAATGGGAGGAGATGCACGACAACGTGGATGAGAACAACGAGCCACACACGAACCATGAGTTCAGGTGGTACCAAGCTTGGTACCAGCATGCGACACGTTGTAGGCTGAGGGTACAGTGGACAGAAGATGACTACGCCAACATCGAGTCCTCCGACGATGAAGACACGGTGTACGACCAATCTACTCGTGCAGGAAGATAGGTGGAGGCAGCACCGATCTTGGACAGAGTGGTAAGTCAATTGCCTTATTTTTCTACGTTAAGTTGCATACCAATACATTAGATGTTAGAGTTATCTATTTTAGTTAGTGCCACCTTCGAGCCGTATCATCCTTGTAATACGTTAGATTCTTGTACAAAAAAAACAAAACCTATTGCTATCTGTTTAGAAGTATTATTACTGAGAACTTTATTGCAGGGTAATACACTCAAATGCTTCGTTGAAGAAATTGAGCGTGTTCGGTCGAGAGTCAGGGATGACTACATTCTTAGCTTCCTAGACGTAAGATTCAAAATATTCTTTCAAACATATTATTAATACGGTAGATTCTTTTAGATAACATAATTTTGTACAACAGTGGCTGTCACGTCAGCTACGTCGTGCGGCTGCTCGTTGTGGTTGAAGGACAGACACGACGCAAGACGTGTACGTTCCTTCCGTAGGCAGAGGAGGCTTAGGTTCCTCTAGCCAAGCAACTATAGGGGACGGGGACGACGACGACGACGATGTGGACCAGAGGCACGAGGAGCTTGGCCCCTCTCAGCTCCATGATGCTCCCTCGACTCGGCCTACACAACCTCCAGGCACTAGGCGATGTCGTCCACGTGACCCTTACACTCTAGGTTCGAGCGCTCTCGGTCACAAGGGTAAGGGTAAGACTAGGAGGCAGTGAGGGTTGTGGTAGATGTTAGTATGCACTATTATGGATTTTGTATTTACTTTCCGGTAACTATTTGGGACTGTATGGACATTGTGGACTATTTAGACTGTGAAGGACTTGTTATGTTGATTGTGATGTTCGTTGTGGTTGCATTGTGCTCTTTGGATGGTTAAATGTTTGGATTATATAATGATGTCTCTGTTTGTAATTGTGGATGCTCCTAAAACAAGAGAAACTCTTGCGATTTTTTTCCATGAATCATTAATCATACTACACTGCTAAAAAGGCACAAATGTAGTACACAGATTAAATGTATCGTACAGACTTGGGTCGGGACTCCCGACTTGGGTCGGGACTCCCTACTTGGGTCGGGACTTCCGACTGTCGGGAATTCCGACACACGTCGAGACTTTCGACGTCCACTGTCAATGCGCAGGCTAAGTGACTGGGCGCCAGGACTTCCGGCATTAGTCATGACTTCTGACTATCGGGAGTTTTGGCTTACGTCGGGACTTTCGACACCAACAATCACTAAAAAATATTCTACGTGCCCATGGAGTGCTAGAGTGTCTCTCTTTTGACTTTATTTCTATGCTTGAGCACTCTATCTTCCTCAGACCAACTAAGTTTGCATCCCTCTTTATAGTGCGGCGGATCCTAAACTCAAAACCAAAAATAAAACCTTTGGAGAGCGCATACTGAGTAATAGCTACGACATATCTCATTAAGATCACATTAGTCCCTAATTTGAATGTCATCAATATACCAAAACCCACATAGGGGGCAAATGCACTTTCAAATCCTCAGTCTGAAACATATTGAGTAAGCAACTCATCATCCGAGTACCAGTCCTCTACCACAACCCTGTTGTTGTGGCTAGTCTCACCTGCATTGCTCTGACCTGCCTGTCGCCTGTAGTAAGCGGCCTTCGCTTCATCTGCGGCTTCTGCGGCCTGAGTGAAGAACGCGTTGTCATCCTCCTCCGCCTGTAAGCCCACCTCTGCTAGAGCGATGAGCTCGCTCAGTCTACCAGTGTCGTCCTTAGCCTCCTTCACCTGCAAGCCTGCCTCTGCTAGAGGGATGAGCTCGCTTAGTTTGCCAGTGTCGTCCTCAGCCTCCTCCGTCTGCAAGCCCGTCTCTGCTAGAGCGATGAGCTCACTCAGTTTGCCAGTGTGACATTGCTAGAGTGATGAGCCCACTCAGTCTGCCAGTGTGACATCTAGTCACTGTAGGGGCAGACGCCAAAGTCAGCCCTGCTATCACATCTAGTCACTGTAGCAGCATGGTAGCCTGACATGTCTATGCACTAGGATTAGATGGGTAGAGTTGTATATGTAGCTTCCCACTGTAGCTCACTGTATTTAGTGATGCATACATGGCAGGGAACATCGACGGACGGTGGAGCACATCTGGCGTGCTCGTCTTCCTCGGGTCGGCTCCAATCTCATGGCTATCGCTGAAACAGAAGGCGGTGGCACTGTCCACGTGCGAGGCAGAGCACGTGGCGGCGGCCACAGCGGCATGCCAAACTGTGTGGCTGCGTCGGCTGTTGGGCGAGCTGACCGGTATGGAAGCTCACCCACCAGCACTGATGGTGGACAACCAGCTCGCCATCGCCCTCGCAAAGAATCCAGTTCTCCACGACCGGAGCAAGCACATCGCCATCAAGTTTCACTTCCTCAGGGACTATGTCGATAGAGGGCAGATCGTCATTGAGTTCGTTGAAACTGGTCGGCAGCTCGCGGACGTCCTCACCAAGCCGCTTGGCCGTCTTCGGTTCACGGAGCTGAAGAAGATGATCGGCATGATGGAGGTTCTAGGGTTAGCAGCAGGATTAGAGGAAGAATTGTAAAGTAATCTACTGCTCTCTCCTGTGTGAACGCGTGGCAGAGGCAGGCGCCAAAAGGGCTCCCTGATGCTGCACTGTAGCCGCTGCAGGGACAGACGCTGAAAGGCTCCCCTGTCGCACTGGGACAGACGCCAAAGTCAGTCCTGCTGTCACATCTAGTCACTGTAGCAGCATGGTAGCCTGACATGTCTGTGCACTAGAATTAGATAAGTAGAGTTATATATATAGCTTCCCACTGCAACTCAGTAAAGAGAGCAAGTTCAATTTTGCTATCTCCTCTGCAGAGCTCTGGCCAACGTTGGCACTTGTGCTGTGTGTGCGCACGCTCTGTTCTTCCTCTCTTCTTATACCTCTAGTCATAGTGAGTGGTCGGCACACCTATACGAAAGATCCATGGACCATCAAAGGCAACAAAGAAACTTACGAGGTGCTGCTGTGGTGGACCTGCAGTGTTTCTAGCTTTCGTTCCTAGCTAGCTACATCCATGATGAGTTCCACTTCACCGGCCCATTTGGAGCAACTGATGTTTCTGACGAGCCCCCCTCGTCCCTATCTTGTCATGTGCCCGGCCGGCATGTGATGATGGGCATGGAGATAGAGCTCAACACTCAAGAGGCTGCTGCCTGCTGCTGTTGTTATGATTACACACTTGATTGGAACGAGATGATCGTTTGTCATCTGACTGACTGATTCTTTGTGAATCTGATCAGCTGATTGCTTTCGAAGTAGTGTTGATTATGTCACATATGCATGATTGTGCTAGCAGAGCTGCTACTCTTTGTTATGATGTTCTTGACTTTCTGTGAAGCTCTAGGACTATTGACGTTTCTTCAGAAGCTGCAGATTCCATGGTTGTCCTGGGGCTATGATGCTGACACACAAGGTAGGAATGCTCCTTTAGCAAGGCAATAACGGAGCTCTGGCTTTCAGGTTTCAGTTAAGGTCATCAGCTCATGTGTCTGCAATGAGCCAGATGCTGTGTAGATGTGCGATGGTAAATGCAGACCAGGTGTATCATCACGTACTAACTGCTCAACCAGCTCTAGTACTCCAAAATATTTTGATGACAATTTACTGATGGTGATGGTTTCCTAAAGCAAAGGTTTGATACCTCTCCATGTTCTTGTGATACCATTGAATCATTGAATGATTCATCCAACTGATACTCTCGTAGGCGCATAGCTCATTGTGTTTAGCCTCAGAGTATATATAAATGTATATCGTCCGTGTGATTAATTTCTTGTCAACGCAGCATGTGTTCCTTGGTGAATGATAAGCAAGAATCTAGGCTAAGCTACCCCCACCACACACACACACACACACACACACACACACACACACACACACACACACACACACACACACACACACACACACACACACACACACACACACACATATATATATATATATATATATATATATATATATATATATATAGATAGATATAGACACACACACACACAGAGAGGCTAGGGAATCAGTACCAGTAAACAAATCAACTGAACTATGAGTCATGTTATCAATTAAGTTGTGTTGTACTAGCTAATTGTGCATGTGACCTATTACTGTATTTATATAGTACAACAAGCATTGGCATGGTGATTTTGATACTGCAATTTAGCAAATAAGTTAAACCATGGTCAACCACCATTTTGTCGGTAACCCCATTCCAGCTCTTTCCAGCCCCTTTGGTGTAGCACTTAGTGTCATTATATATGTCAGGACATGTCATGCCTACAACTATTTTTGCTCACTATCATGTGCTGATGATAACTTAAAGTAAGAACGGTCAAGATAAATACTTGTCCTTGGATCAAGCAGGACTATTAATGCCTTAGTTTGTCAGTTCTTTTTAATAGGGAGTAGTCAGTTAGTACCAAGTTGTCTTTATTTTGGTGTGGTTACTATAGCGATGAAGAAGCATGCGGCCTCTCCCGCAACAAATATCTCATCATTATCATTCCCAGTGCATCTGCTTAATTCATCCTCATGACTGGACCATGAGTTTCTTTCGCAGATGATTGCGTGTATTGGAATTCAGAACTTGTATCAACTCGACCCTTAATTGCACATGATGATATGCCACGTCTCGCAAGTTTCATGTCAGAGTCATGGGACTGCCAGATGATCCAGAGGCAGAAGGGAATGGGGCATCCGCTTGAGAAGTGAGGACAGTTGTTGGTACAAGTTTGTTCTCATCTTCATTCATAGCAAATAATTCAATCCATGGTCGTATGGTATGCGAGTTATTTCACAATAATTCTAGAGGGGATTGGTTTTTCATTCATCCTTGTTTTCAGAGTTATGCACTAGTTGGTTTGTCATGCAAGATATCTCATCATTCTGAATATTTATTTCTTTCATGAGTCAGGCATGTACTCCCTCCATTCCAAATTATAAGTCATTCCAAAAATCTTAGAGAGTCAAAGCAACTCAAGTTTGACCAAATTTATATGATAAAATAATAAAATTTATGATCTCAACTAAGTATCAGTAGATTCTTCATTAAGTATATTTTTATAGTACACCTATTTGATGTCACAAATCTTTATAGTTTTCTCTATAATTTTGGTCAAATTTGAGATGCTTTGACGTTCTAAGATTCTTGGAATGTATAATTTGGAATGGAGGGAGTAATATACACCATCAGCCTGTTCGCTTGCTCGTAAACGATCGTAAATTTCCAGCCGGGAACAGTGTTTTTCTCTCACATCAAACCAGCCAGCAGTAAATAATCCACGATACGATACGGTCTCCCAAACAGGCTACATATTGTTCAGCTTTGCCTATATATATATATATATATATATATTTCAATAATGTAAACCCAAGCTTTAGGATTGCAACTGTGACTAGCAAACTAGAATGGAATTAATCATGTGACGCTAGTTGTTGAACTTTTAAAGGGCCATATGAGATGTTTCCTCGGCACACAATTCTAGGGTGGTGAAGGTAGGCATTGCTTGAGACATCAGAATCAAAAGAGAGAACCACATACGTTGGAAATAGCTGCTTGAAGGCACCAAAAGGGATCTCTAGCTACCTGCCATGCTGCCCCCCCCCCCCCCCCCCCCCCCCTCCCGCGAGAATACGCAGGAGAGTTTTTGTTTCAAAAAAAAAGCAGGAGAGTTGTGTATCATATTTTCCTTTGAATGAAGGGCCATTCTTTGTCCTTGCACCTAAGTCATATCAACTCCAGTTGGCAAAGGTTTTGCTTGTTCTGGTGGGTGGGTGGGGTGGAGGTCTGGTCGTGTTTTAGTCACAAAAAAGTTTGTTTGTACTTTGAAAACAAGGAATAGTGAGGTGTCTACCAGCGTAGGGATTGAAATGAACCCCTTCAGATCACTGTGACGAGAGAGCACCTAGGATTTGCTGAAATACATTGGTCTTGGCAACGCATTATTTCAGAATTGAGTCACATTGGTCTAGGACTATATAACAGTTGAAGTACATGTGAGTATGTGACTATGAAACGTTTGCCCATCTCGTCCATGCATATATATAGCACTCCCTAAAACTAGCTAGCTAGTGGTAAAACAACTGGATAATAGCCTCTAGAGGGGGCCCCTGCTGCATGTTTGATGGCTGTATGCATTGCAAGTTACTGCTGAAAATTAACATTATTAGTTGCAGTTAATCTGATAGTCATCCGATGGCTTCCCTTTCTTCTGCACATCACAGTATCACAAAAGTGCATTGCCCAGGAAAGTCCAGCGCTCTTCTTCACATGGTAAACTTCGGTCAGGAAAGGCCAGCGCGTGCTGCAAAATAAGCCGCGTTGTTGAGTGAGAGAGACAGCACTGCACCAGCGCTCTTCTTCGATCGCAGTGGGCCGGCCGGGCGCAGCGCTCTAGCCTCTGCCCGGTCAATCATTATTGATGCCTGGATCGATCGAATGGACCAGTGATTTTGGCGATCGACGCAGTGCCAATGCCATTGCCAGGACGTGCGCCTTTTCCGTGCACTGCTGCTAGCTTCCAGTACTACTCCATTGCCGCGGTCAGTCTTGGTGGCGGCCGCGGCAGGCATGCAGATAACGGCAGCCGATGTCCGTCTTTTAGCAACCTACTCGTGGGTAAATTCTGCATTCTATGTCGTAGCGACCTGTAGCCGATCAGAGATCTGGACATGGTATAGCTTGGAAATTAAACATCGTCCATCTCCTATAGCTAGTAACACGTTTTTTTTTTACCTAGCTGCTCCACGAGCTCTAGCAGGGCTAGACCGCTAGAATCATTATTATTTTTACAAGATCCGGTACAAGCATCAAGCTGACGCTATAGCTCCTTATCAGTAGTAAGTACGTTTTGTTTCCCATCGTTTGTCGTTCTTATACGCAGAGGCCGAATAATTCTGAAACCATGTTGGTTTCTATTTCCATGCATGCAGAGCACCAACAAATTTAGCGTCTAAAGTTTGTTTGGTGCAACTCAGAATCACATGTCATCAGTCGCAGAATGTGGAGCTACTGTACCTAGCATAGCTTTGTTGGGAAGACGTACGACAAAATTTTCTTGGCGCATTGACATGTGCAGCAACAGAAAATCAGGAGATGTTACCTGTCTCACTCACCATCGACGACCTGGGAAGAACAGCATCGATCAGGTACAAAAATCAACAGCCATGGCAACGAACAGAGACTAATCGTACGTACGTGTACCATGTACTAGCGTCATCCATTGGAATTGCCGGCCTGAAACTGATTTCCCGCTTGGCTCTCTCGTCTACCGCTGACGCGCTAGCTGCATGCCGATCAGAGCCTCGGAAAGTCCGGCGAACAATCTGTCACGGCGACGACCAGGCCATAGTGACCAATGAGCGACTACTTGGACGCTTCATTTCCACGTTCAGCAGGTCATGCGATAGTCGTCACTCTCGAGCAACACACGGTCAACCTACCGAAAACTGCACGCCCCGCGCCCCCCGGGCCCGATCGGGGAGGGGAGAATGGAGCACCGGACGGCGGGCGCCACCCGTGCCTTGAGACGCCGACCGCACCCCGACCCCGATCCCACTCGGACGTCCGAGGTCACTAGCCGCCAGCGGCGCGACGACAAGGACGGATGCAAGCCAGCCGTCCGTCCCAGCGATGTTCGGCGATCAACTGGAGGCAGCGTCTGCGCCGCACGCACAGGCAACAACGCCAGGGCCCAGGCCACTGGCCACCCCACCCCGCGCATGCGGAACACATGCCGCGGCACCGGCAGGCACACTGGGCGGCTGGGGTCCCCCGGTCCGGTCTCCGCGGGCACGCCAGGGAGGAAGGGAGGGGGACCCGGACCCGGTGCGTGTCTCGCAGCGGGAGCCGCGTCCCGAGCCTAGCCCATCTGCAGCTAGCGACTCCGCAAGTCCGCACCCCGCGCGCGAGCGGGACCTGGCCGCCCGGCGGCCCCGCCGGATTTGGTGGCTGCTTGCGCCGGCGCGTCGGCCAGGCCACCCCATGTCGCGTGCCCGTGCCCCGACGCGCGCGCCTGCCTGGCCGCTTGCGCGTCCTGCCCCGTCCGAGCCGTCTCGTTTCGCCATCGAACAAAGGCTGCCCGCTGCCGTGCGCAGCGCTGCTGGCCTAGTGGCCAGGCCGGGCCGGCTGCCCTCGAAGTGGCTGGCTGGTGTTTGGACGTACGTACTACTGCCACCACGGGTCCGTGAGTGACCGCGGCCGGTCTCTGCGGATTTTACCGGTCACGGCAGTATGCATGCGTCAGGCCGCTGCCGCTCTGCCGATCGATCCGGATTCCAGGCCCAATCTCCCCGTCCCCGGCGTACGTAGCGTCCTTTCCCGTGTCCTCGCGCTCCAGCTTTCCTCCGCCTTTTTCCCGGTGGAGATGAAGTGACAGAACACGGAGTTTGTTTGCTTGTGCAAGCATAAAACATGACATTTCACATCGGCGCGTCCCGTTTGGGACGCAACGCAGCTCCGGTACAAATCTTGTGGAAACGCACAAACGAATCACTGCATGCATGGTTTTTGTGACTGAGACGGAGTACACTCACCAATTACAACAACTCAACTTTACCTACTCTTGATGCATATCAGTATTACGTACCTGAAACTGTAACTGATAATCATCCGATCAAACAAAATCAAATATTAATTCAGATGTAACTTTCGATATCTGAAATAGTTCTCTACTTTTATTTTCTTTGTGATAATAACAAATATGAATGGACTCTTTGATGTGACTCTATATACTCCCTTTGCCCACAAAGAAATGCAATTATGGTATCTGTGTCGGTCAAACTAATTAGTGTTTGACCAAGTTTATAATGAATAGTATTAATATTTATGTCTTCAATAAAATTTATTGCAAAAATATACTCCATAATTAATCTAGTGATATTTATTTTGTATCATGAATGTTAGTACTTTTTAATATAAATTAAGTCAAAGTTTAGAACAATAGACTTTGGTATGTCATGCCAATGCTATTGGGCAACCGATATATTCATATTGCTTCTTTTAAGAATAATTTGGAACCGTGCAATGCTTGAATGACCGCTATACGTGTCGTATATAGATATTGTTTTTACTCAATATTTGAAGAAATGTTCGTATTCGACTCATCCGTATTTGCCACACCCTTATTCATATTTGTAACTAGGATCATCCACATTTGTATTTGTATTTGTATTTGACAACTATGTGTCTGACTCTGAATTTGGGGCGGAGTCAGCCTATTTTTATTTGTAACCAGGATCGTTCTATATTTTTTTAAGTAATGTCATGAAACTGTCCACTTAAGATGACCTTAAGCCAGCTAGTAGGGCGCTGTCACTTGAGTTTTGCAGAGGATAGCCGTCTAGTAAGGTAAAAGTGGATGTGTCAAAACGATGGTATATCAGCGATATTTTTTTTCTCGAATATGCACGAGTGTGCATATCATTGTATTAGAAGAAGAAATTTTATAATACAAGAGTGCCGCTCCCGGCCGTTAGTTTTTCTTTAACGCGCTACATTTTGAAGACAACAGACCCTGATCTTGTTTGAGTCCCTCGTGCGCTAGGGCTGTGCCAAAGCTCGTAGGCCGCCCGCAGCTGCCTGAATCCATCGATCCGCCTCATTCTTGATTATCTGGAGGAGGTCGCTGATGGGCGCTTAGGCTTCACGGAAACATCTTGCGTTGCGCTCCTTCCGCAGTTGCCATGAGACGAGCGCGAAGAGGGAGTCCAAGCCGTTGCGTCGATCACCGTTGAAGAGGGACCACAGTCTCCGTCACCAGCTTATCGTCGTTGCCACTGCGTGTGGTAGCTGTTGATCGAGAGCCCGGAGGACGTAGAACCAAACCTCTCTGGAGAATGGGCAGGCCGCAATGATGTGATCAATAGTTTCCTGGCCTTAATCACAGAGGTAGCATAGTTCCCTAGCTTCAAGAATCAAGAACATGCCTG
Source organism: Miscanthus floridulus (assembly GCF_019320115.1). Taxonomy (NCBI): domain Eukaryota; kingdom Viridiplantae; phylum Streptophyta; class Magnoliopsida; order Poales; family Poaceae; genus Miscanthus; species Miscanthus floridulus. The sequence goes on from NC_089597.1 coordinate 99,712,267, forward strand.
GCCCTTCTGCCCCCGGTCCAATGTCTGCGTTTGAAGGCTAGCCAAAGGAAAATCTTGATTCGCAATGGAGCCCATGTCTTCCAAATCAGCTTGTGATCGAGGAGGGGGTTTGATCCCGCATGGAGCATGTTATATGCGGATTTGGCCGAGTAGGTGCCATCAGCAGTCCAGCGCCAGATCGTTTTATCAGGCTGATCAGTGAGTTGGGTGCTGTCAACTGCGTCCCATAGGTGTAGGTAATCCACCAGTGCCGGCACCGAGAATCCTCCGACAATGCTGTGCACCCAGGACCCGTTACTCATATATCAGATATGCTAGCATGTTGGCGGTGGACACTCGACAGTGATGGATTCAGCTATTGTAGAGGCGTGGAGCTCGCTGGAGGAGAGGGGACTTTGCTGCTGGGAGTGCTTATGGGCGTCAGAGATGATGCATGCTGGCGACGAGGCACCCGACGCCACGCGATGGTGTGTGTACTAATACGGATACACCGGCCGGCTACAGGAGATTTCAGTTAGCATCTATCTAATGTATCTGGCGGCTGAGAGCGAGAGCGAGACAGCTAGCGCAAAGGGCCGGCGCGGTCCTGTAGCACCCAGCGGATTCTCCATCGAATTGTCACGCACCGCCGACCACACGCAAAAAAGTAGCGGATCACAACACTGGGCGGAATGGAATACCGCGTGCGACGCAGCGCGAACAAATATCGATCGATCCCGTCCCCATTTCCTTTTGCGCTGTTTTTTTGGACTTTCTCCTCCCCATCAATCCCATCTACAAAACCTTTTTTTGTATATATAAATAGACAAACAAATAAGCCTGTACACATACATATGCATAGCTGGACGCCGCTGGTAGCTGCTTGCTGCACACACAGTCACACACACACGCGAGAAAGAATCCACGGAAGGAGATGTGGGGTTGGTTGGTTGGTGTTCTTCCACGCCATCGTCAAGTCCAAGACTCTCTCTGCTCCGGTCTAGTCTACCAACGGGCAACGGGGCATTTCCGGCAACTAACCGGCCGGCAGCCCAGAAAGCAGGGAGGTCCGGTCCGGGCGTCCCGCCACCGGCCAGGCCATGCCACGACAGGACAAGCTTTTTTTTGTTAGTGGTTTCCTTGGCTCTTCTGTTCCCTATCACACTACTCACTAGTGGTACTATGGCGTATGTTGGACATCGATCACATCAGGATGGTCGTGGACCCACCGTCTCCGTCGATGCTCCGTCGTCTGAAGAAGCGGATAGCTGCGACGAGACCGGCACCGGCCGGAAGATCACCGGCGCGCCGTACTGCGGGTAGAGCAGCATGAGGACCGTGGGCGCGTGCACGTAGCTGGGCGACCGCGCGAGCTGGAACCGCTGGAGCACGACCGCCAGCGTGAGCTTCGCCTCCAGGAGCGCCAGGTTCTGCCCGATGCACATCCGCGGGCCGAGCCCGAACGGGATGAACGCCAGCGGGTGCGCCGCCGCCTTGGCCGCGCCTCCGCGGGCGAACCGGGCCGGGTTGAACTGCGTGGCGTCGAGGCCCCAGAGCGCGGCGTCGTGGTGCATCGCCATGATCGGGATCAGCAGCTCCGTGTCCCGAGGAATAGACACGCCGCCAAGCGTCACGTCGCGCATCGCCCGGCGGATCGTAGCCACCGCCGGCGGGTACAGGCGGAGCGTCTCGTTCAGGATCATCCCCAGCTGAGAGAGAGACAACAGGAAGAGGAGGAACAAACAAAGTGAGACTTTTTGTCGTTGCGGAGTTACCGAAATGCCCCCGGGGAAAGGGACCGCAGATGTTTGGTTGTTTGGTTTGAAAAGAAAAGAAACGGAGCCTTTTACTTGTGTGTTATTATAAAAGATGGTCACGGTCCACGTGCCACTAAAAAGTTCGAACGCACCTATGTGTCATGATATTTTTTTTTGCCTCTCAAGTCATTCCGTCTACTTTTCCATCTAACGGTGTCAATATGTATTGGAAAAAGTCCCAAATACTCTCACGTTGCTCCTTGACCATGCCCGTTTTCTTTTCCTCCGCCGGTCGTCTTCGTCCGTCCTCCACCGTGCACCGAGGCCAGGGAGCCACGCGTGCGCCGGGCCCAGAGGCGGAGCCGGCCGCGTGGGCACCGAGGCCAGGGGCGCAGCCGGCCTCGCAGACGTCAGGGTCGGCGCGGAGCCTAGCCGCTCGCTGCCTCGTGCCTCCATCGCCGGTGCGCCCACTGACGGCAGCTAGCGATTCCACCGCGACCGACGCGCGCGATGGTTGCACAACAGCGTGCGCTCCTACGCGGGCCGCGTCGCCGACCGCGAGCTCCCTGCCCACCTGAACTCACCGAACCCAGCCCAAGCCTGCGCGCGCCAAGGCCGCCTCAAGCCGAGGACGCGCCGCCCCGACCCTGCGCTTCCCGGGGCACGGACAACCCGAAGACGAAGACGACGGCGCCGGGGGAGGCCAGCAGCGCGACGGCGCGGTCGGAACCCGCGCGGCGTGGCATGAGCGGGCGGAGATGGCAAAGACGGCGAGGGCGAGGAACACGCAAAGCGGGAGGAAGGCCGCCCGAGCGTGGCGAGGAGGAGGAGCTGGCAAAGCACGGGCGCGACATGGTCACCAACGAGTGCGCCAGTGGAGGCTCGGCGGGCGGCGCGCGACCTGACTGCTTGGTGGAGCTCGACCCCTGGTCGCCGGAGCCGCGCTGCGCGAGCTGCGACCTGCGAGCGATGCCTCGACCGCGTGCCGTCTTCTTAGGGACCAGCGGCGCGTCGGGCCCAGGGCTCGGGGTAGGCACCAGACGCTGGCCGAGCAGACGCCGGCGCATCGGTGCCAGGCCGGCGCATCGCAGATGCCGGTGCATCGCGGATGTGAGAGGGAGAGGGGAGCTGGGCTCGCCGAAGTCAGGAGGCCGGCGCATCGCGGAGAGGGCCGCGCGGTCGGAAGAAGATGCCGATGGGGAAAAATATAGAGAGCAGTTTACGCCTTGATGGAAGGGCATTTTGAACATTTTCACTGACTGGGCCCACGTGTCAGAGCTGGCAAACGACAAAAATCAAACAGAAGGTGAACGGAATGGCTTGGGAGGCAAAAAAAAAAAAAGAGTAAAGTGTCATGGTACATAGGTGCTTTCGAACTTTTTAGTGGCACGTAGATCGCGACCATCTTTTATATTGCAGACAGGTAAAAGTCTGAAAGAAATGTGCAACGGGGAGCCAGCTGGTGCGTACCGTTTTGAGCTTGGGGAGGTGCTCCTTGGACGGGAGCTCGTCGGCGCCGCACACGGCGAGGACCTCCTGGCGAGCACGCTCCTGCCAGTCCGGGTGCATGGCCAGCAGCACGGTGGCCCATGTGAGCAGGTTGGTGGTCGTCTGCTTCCCGGCGAAGAAGAACGTCTTGCACTCCTCCAGCATGTCCTCCACGGGGATCGCCGGCGCCGCCTTCTTCTTCTTGTCGTTGGCATTGATCATGAACCCCAGCAGGTCCCGGAAGCCGTTGCTTCCCTTGTCGTTCAGTTCGGCTGCGTCATCGTCATGCGCGGCCTCGAGGCTGCGGTTGCCGATGAGTGTGACGAGTCCCCGTCTGATCTCCCTGTCCAGGCTCCACTGCAGCCGGTTCTTCTTGGTCGGCAAGAACCTGCGATCGAGGCGCGAATCAGATTAAATCCTCGATCTGGTTGCAGCTGCACAAGCACAACTCAGGCGTACGTGCTTGACGAACGAACCTGTACCCGGGGACGAAGACCTTGCGGAAGGCCTCGGAGGCGAAGGCCATGAGGCGCGCCTGCATGCGGAACACGACGCGGCCGGAGTCGTAGCTGCGGCCGAACGTGGCGCGCGCGATGGCCTCCTCGGCGACGGCCTGGTACCACTCCGCCACGTCCAGCTCCACCTCGCCTCCGGGGGCGGCGGAGGCCATGGCCCGCCACCGCTCCGCCAGCGCCGCCACGGACCTGCCGACGTGCGGTGCCAGCCGCTGCGGGAAGGGAAGGGAAGGGATCAATCGACAGGGCACGTGTCAGTGTCGCTCCACCATTGATTGCCGACAGCGATCATCAGATTAAAGCAACTGAGAGAGAGACAGAGCGGTGTGCGCGTACGTTGAGGTTGTCGGGGTAGAAGGCCGGGGTGAGGACGCGGCGGTGGAGCGCCCACTTGTCGTCGTGGAGGCTGATGAGGCCATGTCCCTCGAGCTTCCGGACGACGGGGTGCGCCTCGTAGCGGTCGAACGCGTCGGCGTGTGTCAGGAGGACCTCGCGGACCAGCTCCGGGTCCGCCACCGTGAGCCGCGGCGTCGGCCCGAACCATATCAAGAACATGGGTCCTGCATGGGCCCCCACGAGCCGGAGCCGCCACCGCCATTAATATATCACTCAGTTCCAGAGCTGGACAAGCGAACCAACGACGACGAGCTCGACGCCTATCTAGGTGCATGCGTGTGCGTACCGTAGATCTTCCTCCAGTAGTGGTAGAACGCGAGCACCCGCGGGAGCGCGTCGTGCGAGTCCGGCGGCGACATCGGCTTCTTGGCGGCCTCCGCCATGAGCGCGACCATCTCCGTGACGCAGCCCAGGAGGAAGCGGTACGGCGGCCCGCGCACGCCTTGGCGCGCGAAGTGCGCCTCCAGCCGGCGCGGGCGCCACCAGAGCGCGTCCGCCACCCGCGCCGCCACGTGCATGAGGAGCAGCAGACACGCCCCCGCCGCGACCACCGCCGCGGCGTTCCACGTCCACCACCGTCCCGCCTCCGCATCCATCTCCATCGATCGCGCGCCTTCCCTTCCCTGCCTGTGCCTGTCGAGACACGAAGGAAACACGGCGCCTGTTTTCGTGGTGCGTGTCCTGGTTACTACAGCAGAGCAAAGCGGTTTTCTCTGTTTGGAAGTGAGCCGGTGAGGAGGGCGGGGAGCGGAGGCTGTTGGTTGTTTATATAGCAAGCAGCAGCGGCGGCAGGCCGGCCGGCGACACTGGGCCCCACCAAGGGATAGAGGAGTCAACGATGTGGGCTTGGGCTGTTGAGCTTGCTGCTGGGCACAGGGCACCTTCCCCTTCCTCTTCCTGCATGCGCTTGACCATGTCAGCCGGCTGACGTGGCATCTCAGCGGTAGGGCCAGGAGTTTTTCTGTACGCAAGTGATGCTGATGAAGTACTGATGATCTGCCATGAACAAGTTGTCTTCCTCCTCTAACCTACTTATCATCTCGGTGTGTGATTTGTCATGGCGCTTCATGATTGTCTTGACCTGCTAATGAGTAATGATGATAAAGGGATTTGAAAATTAGTGAGTTGGTTGGGAACGCCCGGACCTGACCGTTTATCTCGTTGAATTAAGATCAACAACGGCTGTACTGCAACGACGCTGATACGCAACTGCTTTAGAATCTCCAGATGTTTGCGTCTGAACCATGTCCGTCATTTGGTCGACATCTGCATATAAATATCTCATGTATATATATGTATATGTTCCTATAGCTAAACATGATCTTGAGATTCTTAAAGTGACCAAAATGTACATGTAAATATATAATGTTTCCTTTTTTTTTACATTAAACTAGGATACATATTTTACGAGAAATCTCGAGGTGCCCAGGCAGCGCTGGAAATGCCCTATTTGATCACCAAAAAAACAGAGAAAACACACTAGACACTTTTCGTACATTTTTTTTGAAAAAAATGCTGTAATTCATTTTGCTGTGGAACGATATCATTACGTAGAAAGCTAGTAAACTTGTTATTACTACAAGAGCATTATATTTTTTCGAGGATACTAACTAATAATAGAAGATTACAGTATATGGAAAAAGTATCGTTGTATATATATTCACGTCTCTTCGTCGTGCCAAGTATGTACATGTCAATTTCTAACTTTTTTCGGTTAAAGACGAACAAATCTTTGTCAAAAGTCAGGAGTGCCAGCAAGCAATCCCTGTAAGAGCCCACATTTCCTCTTCATTATGTCGTCCAAGTCACGCTAAGCTCTCACGTTGGCCTTTGGTTTCTTACGGTTACAAACAGAAGAAATTAAAACCCACCCGATGCAACTTTGCACCCTCTATACTTATTGTGTTTCAAGAATTATTGCCATTATGCTTAGGCCATGTTTGGATTAATAGATCTAATAGTGAGTAGCTAATAATTAGCTCCTTCATATTTAAACAGGTACAACTAATTGTTAGTTACTCCGTCCGTTCAAAATTATAAGTTGCTTTAATTTTTTTACATAAATTTTGATATGTATATAGATATAACGTATGTCTAGATACATAGCATAATGTTGCTAAAAAGAAGAAGATACATAGCATAATCTATATACCAAAAGTATGAACGGAAGGAGTATGTTACTACTCACTCTGTTCTAAGTTACAAATCGTTTTTATTTTTTTTGATACATTGAATTTGCTATACATTTAGAAATAATATAGGTCTAGATACACAACAAATTAGATGTATAAAAAAAAGTCAAAGTGACTTATAATTTAAAACGTAGGGAATAGGGAGTACATATATATTATGATATTTTTATATAATCCATGTGCATGTTACAACATGTTTGGTTTTGCGGTGTCCGATTAATTGTATAACTGAAGGTAACAGTTTTGTTTGGTTCACGACGTGGAACAACCATCTGTTTGTTAGCAAGTGCTTTCATACACAGTCAATCGTAGCCCATTGTGTTTGTGGGTCCACCAATGCCGGACGAGATCAGTAAACGCCATACCAAATACGCAGTTAGTTTTTTCCCATACCACAAATATGTGTCGAGTTTCTCATTAATCACATTCACATATTAGTAGTCCAACAAAGTTCATTTTTTTTCTGATCGTGCGCGAACTCTGTTAGGCGATGGACAAGCTTACATAGTCGGAGGTGTCATGTCGTCCAAGTCCAAGCACATAATTAGGCTCCGTTTGGCTGACTGAATTTTGGCTGAAAAACACTGTTCTAGTTAAAATGTTGTGAGAGAAAACACCGTTCCAGCTGAAAAAAGAACCCGAACAAGTCGGATATGGGGTAAGCCGAACGGGACCTTAGTCCAAGGGGAAAACAAGTAGTACGACGACAGAGAGAAGCGCTACGTTTTTTCCAGGTTGGGGCGGGCAGGCGAAGGGCGGTTGCGCGCGGCGGATGGCGGCGATCGGTGCCCCACGCGCCACATGGAGTCCACGTTGGCAAAGCGTGGGCAACCGCTAGAATCAAGCTGCCACCTCGCATGTTCGTCCATATAACAGATTGGCACTGCTAAGCTAAGCTAGTGTACCACTCGACTCTACCAAGCTTAGCCTCCAGAGCATGCAGGTATACTATAAGGCTTTGTTTGGATGCATGTGTATCCACCTCAATCTACATGTGTCGAAGTGGAATGGAATGTAATTTAGTTCAATTTCACCTCAATCTACTTCAACATATGTGGATTGCGATGAATATATGTGCATCCAAATAAGGCCTAGATGATGACGTGCTTCTGTTTGGGTTTCTGGCCTCGGAAGACCGAAGAGTCAACGTACGGGGTGCCAGTGCAGTCTGTGTTGATGAGGGAAAGAGCCCCGCGCGACATGTCGCACGTGATTGCAGGTGACGGATGCAGGATAGGAATAAAGAGATGACTAAATAATAAAGATTTAGGATTAGAAATAGAGATTAATGATGATTTAAGACTGAGTAATCATGGTCTAATGAAGAAATCAAGCTTGCTAGAGGCCGTAGCCCTGGCAGCTCCCTTTGGATCTGCCCCTTGCAGTGCCAGCCCGGCCAACGTGGCGCGCTCGGCTCAACTAACCGCTCCCGGACTCCCGGTGCCTGCGTGCGTGCATGGGGTCATCATTGAGAGATGAGCATGCAGCCGCTCTAGCTGGCTGGATGATGGGAGTGTGTGTGTGTGTTTGTTGCGGCCGCCGGATCGGGTGGAGGCGAACCCGGCGGGAAACGAGGTGGGCGGGCGCGCACGGAAAGACAGGCCGGCCGGGACAGGCGCGCCCGTGTCGTCGGCTCGTCTCGTCTCGTTCGCACAATCGCACCGCATGCACGCAGCCACGCAGCGCGCTAGCTTGATTGGAATTGGAATTGGAATTGGGAATTGGGAATCTGGAAAACGGCAGCGGCGGCCACTGCACGGCCCGGCGCGAGGACGGACCGCGTGTACCGCGGGACGGTGCCGGCTGCCGGGCGCGGGAGGAGCACGATGCTCGGGTTCGGGGCCTCTCGGCGCGCGAACCCGGCGACGGTTGCTTGCCGCTGCCGCTGTCCTGCTGCGAGGAACATTCATTCCTGTTCGTCGTTCTTGGCCTCTTTGCCGCACTCGGCCTTGGATGAGGTTAACTACTCCTACAGGTGTAGTATGGTTAACGTTGGGCGCTGCGCTCAATAATCCACACCGTTGTCGTGCAGACACATGTACGTTGCCTTGCATGCACGATTACCCTTGCCCAGCCGCGCACGCCTCCTTGTCAACGAGGTCATCCTGCTCATCACGCACCGCCGCCTGGTTCCCGTACGTGATGCCTCAAACGGTTTGAATCGACAGGTACATTCGAATGGTTCGGGTAAAAGCTTCTCTGTAAAGTTGACGACTTATGCGATTAATCTGCAAAACTAGTTTTACTTGCACACGTAGGCGATTAGTAAATCAATCTGTATTTAGGAATACTGTTTTGCTTTAATATAAGCTGATGGATTATTCTAAACTAAATGGTTTGGATTCTTTTATTTTTTTTATTATTATATCTTTCATGTGAAAAAAAACTCAACCCGTGGAGGGTAAGACAGCTCCCGGGCACTGTGCTTAAAAAGACCTTCTCACGCAGGTCGAGAAAACCTCCGAACCTTTACTCCACTCATACACAACAACACAACTATCTTTCATGTGAGAGTAATGTATTCAAACGATTGTAAATGTATTCTATTGCACTAAGAAATCACACCATGTGAGACACGACATGCATTAGGAATTTAGTACTAAGAAACGTGCTTTACTTTCTCCATTTAGATTCTTTTCTTCAATAAATTCTAATTCTAACAGTGATAGGTATAGTATACTCCCTCTGTCCCAAATAAACCAATTCCTAGAATCCGTACCGATCAAACTTTTTTAAATTTGACTAACTTTATAGAAAATAGTAACAGTAGCTATGTCATAAAATGAGCATCTTATGAAAATATATTCTATGATAAATCTAATGATACTAATTTGATACCATAAGTCTTAACGTTTTTTTTCTAGAAATTCGGTCAAAGTTTAAAAAAATTAACTTAAGACAACTCTAGGAATCTATTTATTCAGAGACAGAGGGAGTAGATCATTACATCATTATAAAATCCAGTGCCAACTATATTTTAATCAATTTCATAATTTCTAGACTCTCTCGGTTAACGTAGGCTCCTTTTAACACTCTTGTATAGGTATACTAGATACACACCTCCAGTTTTAGTTTCCTTGATGTGTCCAATACAAGATCCATTGGCTATGGATTGTTAAGCATAAAATTGAAAATTGAATAGTCAGTTTTAAGTGGGAGAGGTGATATGGGTAATTTTGAAGCAAGTATTAAATATATTTTTTTATCAGTTATTCATAATGGCATGAGGTGGATATTTTAAAAGTTAATTAGATTCAATGATCGTTATAGTCGTCAATGATGATTGAGTGCACCAAATTAATTTCCGGATGTTCCACTTTTATTTTTTTAGAGTTTATAGAATTTATCTATTTTTCAGCAGCCCATTTTTTTTTGTTTGTTGAGGATTAACATGGACACTTCCTGATAGTAGTAGTAAAGTAAGACGAGAGTTAGATAAGATGGCAAAAATCAAGGCATCAAAGGTTTCGATCAGAGTACGATTAATTTTTTTTAGGGGGATCAGAGTACGATTATGTAAGCTAGCAATTCTCTCTGGCAACTTTAATTTCAGAAAGGCCGTTCACTTTCGGCATATATAGCATCAATAATCAGTCTTTTGGTGAAAGTAATCGTGCATCTTGGAGGATCAGCTAAGCAAAGTACACCTGAAAGTACACCGACAAAGTAAACCAATCGATGTCTGCTGGCTTCGGACGGCATTCACAGTTGGGTCAAGCTGACAAATGTGCGTGTTTTAACGCGATTTCGCCTTTGCTTTCTGGGCCGGCCGGCCGGCAGACCACCTTCGTGTAAAGGTAAAGCAGAAGGAGGTGGTGATGGTTGCTTTGCTTGGATTTTATCCCCTGCATGATGCAAGCTCGACGAACCTGAAGTTAGTCAAAACGCGACGCCTTTCATCAGACTAAAATAACACGTAAAAGTGCGCCTAACCACTGTGATCTGTCTTCTTGCACCGCCACAAGAAAAGAAATCAATACGCGTACGGTACAACTAGCCAATGCCAACCAGGCGAAATAATATGCAGCAGTTTTGTTTTTGCGTCAGGTATAGCAGTGCAACACAGGGTGTTTTTGAGGCGGAAAAGTAGGGACGATAATTGTCACATCATGGTATGTAGTGTGTTCATGGCTTGAAATTGACCTGCATGCTTGTGATCTGAAGTTCTGAAACCATTGGATTTTGTTCTAGCTTAATTAGACTGCCTTTTAAAATTTGATTTGACGGGGTTGACAGGCTAACAGCCTGGTCGATCGACAGGGTATGTACATCTGATCGAGATCTCCAAATGGCGTCCACGCCGATCGTCTACGCGTTAGTTGTTTGGCTGGCGGGCCACGACGATGCAAAGCTACCACCACTCCAACAAAAAGTGCATGCGCGCAGGGGAGCAACGAGCAAGTCGTCGTTACTTCTGGCCGGACTTTAACGTCCTCACGAGCCACAGTACAGACAGGAGGAAACACCGTGCATTATACTTGAAGCTCGACGACAACAAAATGCCAAGGGCTTTAGGGGACAGCAACAAGACATGCATGCCTGTCCTAGATCATATGCAGAACTGGTGGCCATGCATGCAGAGATGAATGTGTGCTCCTCGCGGATCACAACTTTTTTCTCGTTCTTCTTCGACGACAAGGGACGACAGGTTTGAATTGAGAATCAGGCCGGTGCAACGTCAAAACCCTGTTTATTAGTTTGGTTCGTACTTTTAGCCACAAGGTGGAGGGTGTACCTTAGCCAATGCAAGTAGGACATATGGATTCTTAATGCTTTCTCGCTTCGCGTTCTGGCAGGGAAGAACGGAGAGAGAGAGAGAGAGAGAGAGCAGGCGACGCTGCGGCTCGGTTCCCCTCCCCTTCGTGCATGCAGTCGCGGTGGCAAGCGCCCGCGGCTCGCTGCCGATTTGAATCGGCCTGAAACCAACTGAAACCCTTATGTTCTCCCTCTCTATCTCCTAATCCAAGCAGTTTTGGCTCCAGATGATTTACTAAAACTTGTAGATCTATAAGAGTACTACAACTTTGTTTAAGGTTTGTGGCCTGGTTCAGCTTGGTTTGAAATATAGAGAGCTCCAAAGTGAGGTTCATGAAACTGAAAAACTTCAGTTTCAGTTACCTGACTTGGCAAATTTTTTAGGTTCAAAAACAGCATAGGATTCTATCTCTGACCCCCTGTTTTGGTTAGGCTCTGGGCTGATTTAGGTCTTGGTCAAAAACAAAAATTGTTGCACTAGGTCTGTTCTACAATTTCTATTTAAGGTCACAGCAACAGAAGCTAAAGTTTAACAGAGGTCAAACTAGGATCATGAAAAAGGTGCTATTTTAACAACTCCACGCTTTTAGAAGGAATTTTAGGCTAGATCATGAATATAAACTCTACTTCATTTTTTATCCTAGGTTGGTCTAGGTTGTTTATGTGATCAAACAACACACACTTGCATTAGCACACATGAACATACACTAATAGAGAACGACCTTTCGTCGATGGCCAAAAAGTATTATGTTCCGGTATAAAATTTCAACCGTGACTAAAGGGATGACTGATGTGGCAGAACCGCCTAATCTAATGCCTCCCAGGAGCGCTCGTCTTCCATTAGACACTAAGCCCTCAAGGGAGAACACTAAATTACGCAGTTTCGTCGGGCACACACACCAGGGGAGAACCCGAAAATCCATATTTTTCCATCAGGATCACAAATGAGAGAATAAAACTTACATCATTCTTAACCATTTCTTACATCACTTTTAATACAACATCAGTTTATAATATTTATTATTATAACAGCGGAATGTAATCATATTATCAGAGTTATAAACAATTTAATTGAATAACGGAATAAAAACATGTGATCAGAATTACAGCGGAAATAAATATCTAATTAAGACATGATGAAGTATTGATATATAAACTACGACAACAGATTATGAAACTTTCATTTATAAAAACATTTGGTGACAGTTATAAATGACAACTACGATCGCAGCATAAAGGAATCCTCGCTGAGTCCACCAGGAGATATCCACACACAAGGGTTAGCTCTAGCATCCACCTGTCACCTGCAACAGGGGGAATAAAACCCTGAGTACTCAATTGTACTCAGCAAGACTTATCCGACAGGAGGAAAGAAAAGACTTCAAGGATATGCAAGGCTATCTGGCTTGTGGGTTTATTGTATTTGCAGGAAGCATTACTAAGCGTGCGTCCTTATATTCTATTTTTATTAATAGCCGCATTGGTTCATTAACTAACCATTCTATGTAAGCACCTGTGCTACTTTCAAGCAGGTGGTAAGCAATCAGATTTCCTTTTTCCATCTTCCATCTTCAGTTCTTACTATGGTGCTAGACATGAAACAAGCCATACCGGGTTGCTCGGCGATTCATGAATCAATGCCCCCAGCTGGGTACCCTGAAAACACACGCTCCGCTTGTACCTAAGGCACAAGCAGGACCAACCCATCACCCTCCTGTCCTGGGGTCCTAGGTCCCCGTCCAAATTGGGACTCCAAGCCCCCGCCCCTGAGTCCCGGACTCAGTGCGGTACAAGGATCTCCTCCACCAAAAAGAAATTCTGACAGTCGGTCCGGAAAGAGCCAGAACCCACGACAATAGAGCAACAAGTATTCCAAGCGCCCATACCCAAGTATGTGTTCGGGATAATAAGTCTGTGACTTGCCTCGATGGCTTATGCAACGACCGGTCCTTAACCGTCACAGACAGGGAAAACAGTGTACCGGAGTCCTGTAGCATAGCAATCTACACGATCATATCATACTAGTAAGACTCATAGGATAAATATATATATATATATATATATATATATATATATATATATATATATATATATATATATATATATATATATATATATATATGCAAGTGGGTTTCATTCAACTCATTAAAACTTAATGCACAAATATAATTTAAACTGTAGAAAAGTAGGGGTTATGCACTAGGGCTTGCCTGGGTAAGATATATATTAAAAAGTTAGTATCTTGAAAGCTCTAGCTTGGTTTTGGTGAATTAATGAAACCCTAAGTGCTAACCTAGTTTATCAAGTGATCATGAAATAGGTAGCACATTTCAAGTGGTGAAGCAAATGAAGATCATGACATGATGATGGTGATGCCATGGTGATGATCAAGTGCTTGGACTTGAAAAGAAGAAAGAGAAAAACAAAAGGCTCAAGGCAAAGGTATAAATAATAGGAGCCCTTTTGTTTTGGTGATCGAGACACTTAGTGAGTGTGATCACATTTAGGATCGATAGCCGTACTATTAAGAGAGGTGAAACTCGTATCGGAATGCGGTTATTAAAGTGCCACTAGATGCTCTAACTCATTGCACATGCATTTAGGATCTAGTGGAGTGCTAACACCCTTGAAAATATTTGTGAAAATATGCTAACACATGTGCACAAGGTGATACACTTGGTGGTTGACATATTTGAGCAAGGGTGAAGAAGATAGAAGTGAAGAGGAGTTGGTCTCGCCTGTCACAAAGTGACCGGACGCTGGTCTCAGAGGAACCAGCGCGTCCGGTCAGTTGTAACAGCGAAGACGCTAGCGTCGGTCAAACGACCGGACGCTGGGTCACTCAGCGACCGGACGCTGGAAGGATATGTCCGGTCATGCTGACGTGGCAGCACAGAGGAAGACACCGTGCGACCGGACGCTGGCTATGTCCGGTCGGGAAAAATCGTTTCTGGAAGCTTACTGGAAACGACCGGACGCTGGGGTTCAGCGTCCGGTCACTGTTAGCTGCTGCATCCGGTCGTCTTCTGACCATTGAGATCGGGCGCACAGCATTTGAAGAGAGGGACACGTGGTGTGCATCACGTGACCGACGCTAAGGTCCAGCGTCCGGTCAATATGACCGGAGCGTCCGGTCACCCCGCGTTGTGCCCAGTGAAGGGGTACAACGACTCTATTTCATGGGGGCTTCTATTTAAGCCCCATGGACGGTTCAAGCTCACTCCCTTGGCCATTTGCATTGACATAGCAACCTTGTGAGCTTAGCCAAAGCCCTCCCACTCATCTCTATCATTGATTCAACATCTTTGTGAGATTGGGAGAGAATCCAAGTGCATTGATTAAGTGTTTGCATCTAGAGGCACTTGGTGTTCGTGTTTCACTGCGGGATTCGCTTGTTACTCTTGGTGGTTGCCGCCACCTAGACGGCTTGGAGCAGCTAGGATCGTCGAGCGGAGGGTGGTGATTGTCTCTGGCTCCGATCGTGGTGATTGTGAGGGGTTCCTGACCTTTCTCTGGTGGAGAGCCAAAATGTACTTTAGTGAATTGCTCGTGGCTTGTGTGATCCTCATCTTGTGTTGGTTGTGCGGCACCCTATTGAGGGTTTGGCGTGTGATGCCAATTAGCGCGTGAACCTCCAAGTGAGTGAATCGCCACAACGAGGAGTAGCTTGCCGGCAAGCAAGTGAACCTCGGTAAAAATCATTGTGTTCATCATTTGATTCCGAGGTGATTGGTCTTCATTGGTATTCATTCTTGTGATTGATTGGACCCTTCCTCGATACGGCGGTATAAACATATTGCCCACTCTCTTTGCATTATCGCAAACTAGTTGTCAAGCTCTTTAGTGTAGCTAGTTGTGAGAGCTTGTTAGTTTGGTTAATGTGGCTCTTTAGTTAGCCTTTGAGAGCACACTAACTTAGTGTAGTGGCATAACTATTGTGTGGATAGAAACTACATAAACTAGAATTGTGATAGGTGGCTTGCATTTTTAGTAGGCTAGCACAACACTTGCTTAGCCTCATAATTGTCTAACCGGTTTGTTAAGTGTTGTTGTAGAATTTTTTAATAGGCTATTCACCCCCCCTCTAGCCATTAGGACCTTTCAAGTGGTATCAGAGCCGAGGTTATCATGATTTGAGGCTTAACAACCTTCGGTGTAAAAATGACTCAAATCAACAACACCAAGAAGCCACCCCAATTTGATGGCTTAAATTATCCTTATTGGAAATCAAAGATGACCACACATATCAAGTCAATCAATAGAAGAGTGTGGAAGGTGGTAGAAACCAAAATTGAGATTGAGGATCCAGAGAATCCCACCGCGGCCGAAGAAGTGCTTCTCCAAAACAATGACATTGCTCTAAGTGCCATTCATGATGTAATTGATGAGAGAACATTTGAGTAAATCAAGAATATTGAGATGGCTCATGAGGCTTGGAAAAAGTTGGAAGAATCATTTGAGGGCACTCAAGCCATGAAGGGTGCAAAGACATACATTCTCAAAGAGAAGTTTGCAAGCTTCAAGATGAAGGAGGATGAGAGTGTGCCGAAGATGTTTCATAGGCTTCAAGTACTTGTCAATGATCTCAAAGCACTTGGAGAAGAGGTGAAGGACAAGGACTTCTCCCACAAGTTCTTGAGATGTTTGCCTTCAAGGTTTGGCACATTGGTCACTATTCTAGTAAGGAGTGGTTTGGACACCATGCACCAAACCAAGTGTTGAGAGATATAATGACCGATGACACATATAGAGATGATGATGACAAGGAAGAAAAGAAGGAGAAGAAGGATGAGAAGAAGAAGAGCGTGGCATTCAAGGCCACATCATCCAAGGGAAAGGCAAAGCAAGATACATCAAGTGAAGATGATGGCTCATGGGATGATGATGATGATGATAAGATGTATCTCTTTGTCAAGAAATTTGGTAAGTTCATGATGAAGAAAGGGTACCGTGCTAGAAGAAAGAAATCTTCATCCAAGAACAAGGAAGAGTCAAGAAGGTGCTTCAAATGTGGAAGCAAAGATCATCTTGTTGCTCAATGTCCATACAATAGCGACAATTATGATGACAACAAGAAGAACAAGAAGAAGGACAAGAAGGAAAAGAAAGAGAAGAAGGACAAGATGACCTTCAAGAAGAAGAAGGGTGGTTCATATGTGGTCACTTGGGATAGTGATGCTTTCTCGAGTGATTATGATGATAGTGATGATGACAAGACCACCAAGAAGAAGGCACTTGCAAGCATTGCTATCAATGAGAAGCCTTCTCTCTTCGACACTCATCATGCTTCATGGCTAAGGCCACTAAGGTACAAACTTGTGATGATGGAAGTGATGATGAACATGATAATGAAAATGAGAGTGATAGTGATGATGATGAACCTACTAAGGATGAACTATTTGACATGCTAGAAGATGCTAGAGAACACTTTGATATCAAGAGAAGGGAATGCAAAAGCTTACGTAAGGAACTAAAAGCCCTTAAGCAAGCCTTTGATGAGCTCAATGCATCTCATGAGAGGCTAGAGGATGCCCATGAGAAGCTTGGCAAGGCTCACAAAAAGCTTGAAAAGGCTCATTCCTCTTTGCTTGATGAGCAAAATAAAAAGAAGCATCTTGAAACTTGCAATGTAGGCTTGACTTGTGATATAATTGATGAATCATTATCTATGCCTATCATTGTTGCTCCCACTAACCCTTATTGTAGTACTTCTACTTCCACCTCATCTAGTAGTGATGGTTTCACTTGTGATGCCTCACTAATGGTTGAGAATGAGAACCTCAAGAAGGAGGTCAACAAGCTCACTCACACTTTGGCTAAGGCCTATGGAGGTGATGACCGCTTGCTTATGTGCTTGGATAGCCAAAGAGCTTCTCTCTACAAAGAGAGATTGGGCTATACCTCCAAGAAAGGCAAGGTGGCCTTTGCTCCTCACAAGACTAGTTTTGTGAAGAATAATGGTCGGTTTTGCACTAGTTGCAAGCAAGTTGGTCATAAAGAGCAAGAGTGCAAAAACAAGAGCAAAAATGCTAATGTATCCTCCATTAAGCTTGATTCTTTCTATGTGCTTACTAAGGGTACAAATGGTGTAAAGGCTAAGTTCATTGATAAACCATGGATAGGCTCAAAGAAGAAAGCCATTTGGATACCAAAGAGCTTAGTGACTAACCTTCAAGGACCCAAGCAAGTTTGGGTACCTAAAAAGAATTGATCTTCTTTTATAGGTCAATTACAAAGCTGGAGGAAGGCATTGGGTTCTTGATAGTGGATGCACTCAACACATGACCGGTGATGCAAGAATGTTCAACTTAATCAACATCAATGACAATGATGGTTATGATAGTATCACATTTAGTGACAATGGCAAAGGCAAGGTCAAAGGGCTTGGTAAGATTGCAATATCCAATGACATAAGCATTTCCAATGTGTTGCTAGTAGAGAGCTTGAACTTTAATTTGCTATCCGTGACTCAATTGTGTGATCTTGGATTCAAATGCATATTTGGGGTAGATGATGTAGAGATCATAAGTGTAGATAGCTCTAATTTGATCTTCAAAGGTTTTAGATATGAGAATCTATACTTGGTTGATTTCAATGCTAGTGAAGCTAGATTATCTACATGCTTGTTCACTAAGTCTAGCATAGGTTGGTTATAGCATAGAAGGCTTGGTCACGTTGGAATAAAACAATTGAATAGATTGGTTAAGCATGACTTGGTTAGAGGCTTGAAAGATGTTGTGTTTGAAAAGGATAAGCTTTGTAGCTCTTGATAAGCCGGCAAACAAGTTGGAAACACCCATCCTAAGAAAAGCATGATGAGTACTAGTAAAGCACTTGAGTTATTGCACATGGACTTATTTGGGCCAACTCAATACACTAGCATTGGTGGTAACAAATATGGTTTTGTAATAGTGGATGATTACACTAGATACACATGGGTATTCTTTCTTGTGGACAAAAGTGATGTGTTTACAACATTCAAATCATTTGTCAAGGACATTCACAATGAGTTTGAAACAACCATCAAGAGAGTTAGAAGTGACAATGGTAGTGAGTTCAAGAACACTAGAATTGATGAGTTATGTGATGAATTTGGAATAAGACATCAATTTTTGGCCAAGTACACTCCACAATCAAATGGTCTTGTTGAGAGGAAGAATAGAACACTCATTGATATGGCAAGGTCTATGCTTAGTGAGTACAATGTGAGTTAATCCTTTTGGGCCGAAGCTATCAACAAGGCTTGCTATTGTAGCAACCGCCTCTATTGTCACCCATTGAAAGAGAAGATACCATATGAGCTCTTAAATGATAGAAAGCCCAACATTGCATATTTTTGGGTCTTCGGTTGCAAATGCTATATCTTGAAGAAAGACACTAGATTGGGCAAGTTTGACAAGAAATGTGATGAAGGATTCCTACTTGGTTATTCCACTACAAGCAAAGCATATAGAGTTTGGAATTTGGATAGTGGTACTCTTGAGGAAGTTCATGATGTTAAATTTGATGAAACCAAGGGTTCACAAGAAGAGAATGATAACTTAGAAGATGTTAGTGGCATTCAACTTTCAAATGCCATGAAGAACATGGATGTTGGTGAATTGAGGCCTAGGCAAGTGAATGATGATGAAGATGATCAAGTGCAAGTGCTCTCCAACTCAAATGTGCAAGATGATACAAATCAAGCTAGTACAAGTGGCTCTCATGAAAATGAACAAGATCAAGTGGCTAGTACGTCATCTCAACCCAATGATCAAGCAAGAGCAAGCAATCAAGTTCTAATGCTTCAACCAACCAATATTGCAAGGGATCATCCATCGGACACTATCATTGGTGATATTTCAAGAGGTGTACAAACAAGATCAAGATTGGCTTCATTTTGTGAGCATTTCTCATTTGTATCATCCATTGAACCAAAGAAGATAGATGAAGCATTAAAGGATGTTGATTGGGTGAATGCTATGCATAAAGAATTGAATAACTTCACAAGAAATCAAGTATGGGAATTAGTAGAGAGACCAAAGGGACACAATGTGATTGGAACCAAGTAGGTCTTTAGAAACAAGCAAGATCAAGATAGGATAGTAGTAAGGAACAAAGCAAGATTGGTAGCACAAGGCTATACACAAGTTGAAGGTCTTGACTTTGGAGAAACATATGCCCCGGTTGCTAGATTGGAAGCAATTAGAATCTTGCTAGCCTATGCTTGTGCCCACAACATCAAGCTCTATCAAATGGATGTTAAGAGTGCATTTCTCAATGGTTACATCAATGAAAAAGTATATGTTGAGCAACCTCCCGGTTTTAAAGATGATAAGAAGTCCGACTATGTGTACAAGTTGAAGAAGGCATTGTATGGCTTGAAGCAAGCACCTAGAGCATGGTATGAGAGATTGAGGGACTTCCTACTCTCTAAAGGGTTCATGATGGGTAAGATTAACACCACTCTTTTCATCAAGAAGATTGGAAAAGATCTATTTGTATTGTAAATCTATGTTGATGATATCATTTTTGGATCAACTAATCAAGATTTTTGTGATGAGTTTGGAAAGATGATGGCTAATGAGTTTGAGATGTCCATGATTAGAGAGTTAAGTTACTTCCTTGGTCTTCAAATCAAGCAATTGAAGAATGGTACATTTGTGAGTCATGGCAAGTATATCAAGGACATGATCAAGAAGTTTGGCATGAATGATAGTAAAACCATTAGCACACCAATGGGAACAAATGGCAACTTGGATAGTGATGCAAGTGGAAATATGGTGGATCAAAAATTGTTTCGGTCTATGATTGGAAGCCTACTCTATGTGACCGCATCAAGGCCGGATGTCATGTTTAGTGTATGCATGTGTGCAAGATTTCAAGCCTCACCAAAAGAAAGTCATTTGAAGGCTACAAAGAGAATATTGAGGTACTTGAAGCATACATAAAATATTGGTTTGTGGTATCCCAAAGGAGCAAAGTTTGAGCTAGTTGGTTACTCCGACTCAGATTATGCGGGATGCAAGGTTGAAAGGAAGAGCACCTCGGACATATGTCAATTATTGGGAAGATCACTTGTTTCATGGTCATCAAAGAAGCAAAATAGTGTTGCATTATCAACCGCCGAAGCCGAATACATATCCGCCGGTAGTTGTTGTGCACAAATACTTTGGATGAAGGCCACTTTGAGTGAGTTTGGAATCAAGTTCAAGAAAGTGCCATTGCTATGTGACAATGAGAGCGAAATCAAGTTAACCAACAATCCGGTTCAACATGCAAGAACAAAGCACATTGATGTCCGCCACCATTTTATAAGAGATCACCAACAAAAAGGAGACATTTGCATTGAGAGTGTAGGCACCGAAGATCAACTTGCCGATATATTCACCAAGCCATTGGATGAGAAAAGGTTTTGCAAGCTAAGGAATGAGTTGAACATATTGGATTTCTCAAATATGTGTTGATGCACCCCTCCCCATTTATATGACATGCCTCTCCTTCGAGCAATTTAAGGTAAAAATTGATTGGCATGGCATACATCCTTGCTAAGGACTTGTTTAGTGCATCTAGACATCTTTCACATTTAATAGGCTCATTCATAAAAATCAAATGAATTTGATGATTGTATGTTACCACTATTCCTTCTATGCTTATTTTGATCTAGTGGTCGCATATGATATGTTTGTGGGCTTGTAAACCTAGTGTTTGATCTAGAAAATGAGCTCTAAGTGTTTAACTCAACATGGTACAAGATAACCCTTATTTGGAGGAGTGAAGAAGCTTGTCCTTAGATCAAACCGAGTTAAATATCTTTGGCAAACATTCTAGTTTGAACCAAATTTGGGAATATGATCCTCACCCCATTGATTGACATTGATAATCCTAACCTATCTATAATTTAAGTCTTTGTGGTTATTGATGACAAAGGGGGAGAGAAACAAAGATATAAGTGATAGGGGGAGAAATGACAAAGATATTAGTACATGGGGAAAAAGACAAAAGATATATTAGTGTACTAAGATGGTGAAAAGACAACAAAGAGGGAGAATTTGACATAAGGGAAGAGATATGACAAAGAAAGTGGATCAATTAAAATTTCGAGCACACAAGTAGGGGGAGCAAGCTCATGAACTTAAATGGTGCATTTGTATGTGTATTTCATATGTTTGCTTGCATGGCACAAGTTTTAAATTTTAATATCCATGCTTGTGTGGTGTATGCTAGTTGTAGGTTTGAATGATGAAATAAAAAACTAGCATGCATAGGTTATCTAGTGATTTCATTTCCAAGTGTTTCCAAGTGATATAGAGCTAACCATGATGCTAAGGATGGTATATTGGTGCACTCCGATTGGTATCACGCTTCAAAGGTCCATCTTTTATATCTTAGCATCATTTGGTAGACATTGTCTCCTATATTTCCTATCTAAGCATATGTGTAAGCTACAATTCAAACTCTTAGCACATATGTAGGAGGAGCAATTGCTACCATATGGGATTCATGAAACTTGTCCATATCCTTTTACACATGGTAAATATGCTTGGACAAGCAATATGGATTCAATAGAATTTCAATTCATATCTTTGTGAAAGGGTTGTCATCAATTATCAAAAAGGGGGAGATTGAAAGCTCTAGCTTGGTTTTGGTGAATTAATGAAACCCTAAGTGCTAACCTAGTTTATCAAGTGATCATGAAATAGGTAGCACATTCTAAGTGGTGAAGCAAATGAAGATCATGACATGATGATGGTGATGCCATGGTGATGATCAAGTGCTTGGACTTGAAAAGAAGAAAGAGAAAAACAAAAGGCTCAAGGCAAAGGTATAAATGATAGGAGCCATTTTGTTTTGGTGATCGAGACACTTAGTGAGTGTGATCACATTTAGGATCGATAGCCATACTATTAAGAGGGGTGAAACTCGTATCGGAATGCGGTTATCAAAGTGCCACTAGATGCTCTAACTCATTGCACATGCATTTAGGATCTAGTGGAGTGCTAACACCCTTGAAAATGTTTGTGAAAATGTGCTAACACATGTGCACAAGGTGATACACTTGGTGGTTGGCACATTTGAGCAAGGGTGAAGAAGATAGAAGTGAAGAGGAGTTGGTCTTGCCTGTCACAAAGTGACCGGACGCTGGTCTCAGAGGAACCAGCGCGTCCGGTCAATTGTAACAGCGAAGACGCTGACGTCGGTCAAACGACCGAACGCTGGGTCGCTCAGTGACCGGACGCTTGAAGGCTTTGTCCGGTCATGCTGATGTGGCAGCACAGAGGAAGACACCGTGCGACTGGACGCTGGCTGTGTCCGGTCAAGCATGACCGGACGCGTTCGGTCGGGAAAAATCATTTCTGGAAGCTTACTGGAAACGACCGGATGCTGGGGTTCAGCGTCCGGTCACTGTTAGCTGCTGCGTCCGGTCGTCTTCTGACCATTGAGGTCGGGTGCACAACATTTGAAGAGAGAGACACGTGGCGTGCATCACGTGACTGGACGCTGAGGTCCAGCGTCCGGTCAATATGACTGGAGCGTCCGGTCACCCCGCGTTGTGCCCAGTGAAGGGGTACAATGACTCTATTTCGTGGGGGCTTCTATTTAAGCCCCATGGCCGGCTCAAGCTCACTCCCTTGGCCATTTGCATTGACATAGCAACCTTGTGAGCTTAGCCAAAGCCCTTCCACTCATCTCCATCATTGATTCAACATCTTTGTGAAATTGGGAGAGAATCCAAGTGCATTGCTTGAGTGTTTGCATCTAGAGGCACTTGGTGTTCGTGTTTTGCTGTGGGATTCACTTGTTACTCTTGGTGGTTGCCGCCACCTAGATGGCTTGGAGCAGCGAGGATCGTCGAGCAGAGGGTGGTGATTGTCTCCGGCTCCGATCGTGGTGATTGTGAGGGGTTCTTGACCTTTCTTCGGCGGAGAGCCAAAAGGTACTTTAGTGAATTGCTCGTGGCTTGTGTGATCCTCATCTTGTGTTGGTTGTGCGGCACCCTATTGAGGGTTTGGCGTGTGATGCCAATTAGCGCGTCAACCTCCAAGTGAGTGAATCGCCACAACGAGGAGTATGTTGTCGGCAAGCAAGTGAACCTCAGTAAAAATCATTGTGTTCATCATTTGATTCTGACGTGATTGGTCTTCATTGGTATTCATTCTTGTGATTGATTGGCTGCTTCCTCGACATGGTGGTATAAACATATTGCTCACTCTCTTTATATTACCGCAAACTAGTTGTCAAGCTCTTTAGTGTAGCTAGTTGTGAGAGCTTGTTAGTTTGGTTAGTGTGGCTCTTTAGTTAGCCTTTGAGAGCATACTAACTTAGTGTAGTGGCATAACTATTGTGTGGATAGAAACTACATAAACTAGAATTGTGATAGGTGGCTTGTATTTTTAGTAGGCTAGCGCAACATTTGCTTCGCCTTATAATTGTCTAACTGGTTTGTTAAGTGTTGTTGTAGAATTTTTTAATAGGCTATTCAACCCCCTATAGCCATTAGGACCTTTCATATCTGCATCTTTAGATCATCCACCTTCAACTGAATAGAAAACCCCTTGCATCATCTCCCGGAGAGAATACCATTACACCATCTTTGGATTCGCAATCATCCTTCAATTGATCCGTTGATCCATCATCGTACCTATACGATATGCATTGCGATGCAATGCAAAGGCATAATTAATCGACTGCAACCGTGACTCGAAAAATATGATTTATGCCACTCAAGTTAACGAGCTTGTTCTAACGACGACCGTACTTAGGCTACATATACACGCTGTCGGATAAGGCGTTATTTCCCAACAACTATTTTAGTTATATAAATCCAAGTGGTTTCTTTTTTTCATTCTATCGATTTAATCTTTATTCGAAATAGGGCATCATTAACTACTCTAGTAAACTAATTATTCAGGTGCTACAAAATTTACAGTGAGTACCTAAGATTGCTAGGAGCCTACTGTAAAAATTTCAGATTCAACACTATTACTAGTTTATCACCACAATTCCTACAAGTTCATATTTTTACAATATTAAGTACCTATATTTAATTATATAGCTTCCAAGAATATTATCAAAATACGTGAACAAAATATACTAACAAGTAGATTATGATTTTAGAAGACTAACAAAATTGGTTTCACTATTTTTGGACAACTACATCAATTTATATTGATTTTACAATTTTATTTCCTAAACTAAATTAGCAATCGCTTTATAAAACTAAATGGCCAACGGCCACCTATTCGGCCCAACACGGAAATCCACGCACGCGCGGCCTAGGCGCGACAACAGTCCAGCAGTGCGGCCCAGCCCACGGCGCGCGCGCGGCCTACCGGTCAGGAACGGCCCAGCGGAGCAGTCGGTGGCCTAGCCAGGCGCGGCCACAGCACGGGCGGCCCAGCAAGGCGCAGCAACAGCGCGGGCGGCCCAGGCGCGGCAGCCAGCGACAGGCCGGCCCAACAAGCCGGCCCACGGGGGAGAATCCAGCGACGGCGGCACCAAATTGCTAAAAGGCCCCTGTACTTACTCTAAATCCACTAAGACCCTATTTGTAAACCTATGAGTCTAGCGCCTTTGCAAAAAGAACACGATAAAAAGTGCTATTTACGTTTAAGTTCTTTTCTACCTTTTCACCATCCTCAAAGCAGAGCACCGGCAGGAGAGGGGCACGGCGACCGGCGGCTGACGGCATCCCGGAGGCTGCGGCACGACGGCTAGCGAGGTCAAGCCCTACGGCACCGGGCAGATCAGGCGCGCCCCCGGCTGGGGCGGTGCCGCGGAGCAGAGCCCCTCAGCGGCGGAGGCGCCGGCACGCGGGCACGGGGGAGCCGCGGGGAACCGTCACCGGCGGCGTCCAGCCGGCGCGGGTTGTGGAGGCGGACAGGTGCAGCGGTGGTCGAGGAGCAGGCCAAGGCGACGGCACTCCTGGGGCTCGGTGGCGCGGCTGGCTCCGGGACGGCGTGGGGCATCGGCGGCTCTGGCGCGGATGGCGACGATGGGACGGACGGCTTCCAGCGCGGGTTCCTCCGCGACCCCAAGGCAGGTGTGGCATCAGGACCACGCACAGCGACGGTCGTGGCGCAGAGGAGCGCCGAGGCGAAGTCGATTCTGGCGGAGTGGCCACCGGCGTGGTCTAGGCGGTGCTGCAGGGCAGCGGGCATGGCGCAGTTCGGCCGGGCGCTGCGGGGCACGCGAGGCACGGGAGGGGCAGCGCTAGAGCGGCGAAGGGAAAGTGCGGCGCTGAGAGCAGCAGGCCCAGCGCGGCAGCAACGGGGCACGGGTGCGCCGCGGTTGAGAGACGAGGCAGAGCTGAGAGCGCGGGCGTGCTCGTGCGCGTTGGTCGGGCGACGACGGACTAGAGCTTGGGCGTCTCCTCCTCGGCAGCAGAGAAATAGAGAGAGGGGGAAACAGCATGAGGCTCGACACGAACAAGCAAAGCAGTAGAGACACGCAAGGCAGAGAGTAGGGAGTCGTCCCGTCGCAACAGCGGCCGGGGCCAACGACATAGTCGCGACGACTTGGCGCACACGCCAGGACTATGCGCGGTAGTTGGAGCGGACGGCGAGGGCAACAACGTGGGCAGTGCAGGGGCACAGACGGCCCGGCGCTGCGGCAGCTGCAGCGAACACAGGCACGTAGTACGATGGCGTTAACTTATTTTCTGGCTGAACATCACTCTGAATTATGCATTTATGGACGGACATGAATGCACGAGTTCCTGTATTTATTTTACCCTTTTTCTTTTAATAAATGTACTCACCACGTGATATATGCAGTATTTTATTTACACAACACATGGGAGTGTACATTTGCATACGTCATTGCTAGACGTGCACATTTAGATGGATTTGACCATAGACAACGTTTATCCCTCTATATTATTTATCTGATATGGAATAAATATTTATATATATATTGAATAGAGCCCAAAATTCGTGTCAACAAAACAATGTAGCATGCCAGCAGCTAGAATCAATTTTTCTCCCAAGGAAGAAACAGTGGCGTAGGTGCACGCAAGCCACATGCCGACAGCAGCAGCAAGCAGCAGCGGCCGGCCAGCAAGCTCAGTCCAATCACATAACACGCGCGTCGTACCGGCGAGGTAGGTGAGCTGAATGGCCAGCGATACTTTCGTTATTATTTAGCAAATTTTTACTTTCAACAATTTTTGTTTATAAAAATTATTTTTCATGCTTAATCAAATAAACAAGCCATTCGCCCTTTTATTTGCTATCAGACATTTTTAAACTTAAGTCAAATTTTAAAATCCGAGAAAATCGTTTCGGAAATTTTTTCTTAGGCCTAAATCATGGTGCTAAATGAGCTCGTAACACCAGAGGTGTTACAACTGAGACCTTTAGTCTCGGTTTGTAATATAAATTGGGACCAATTCCACCCTTTAGTCCTGATTGTAAGGGTTACGGGAGGCTTTAGTCCTGGTTTGATATACGAACCCGGACTAAAAATGTGGCTTTTAGTCCCGATTTGAGACATGGACGCGGACTAAAGGTCCCAATTTGTGTCTCAAACCCAAAATAAAGGTGCCTCTAGAGTGACTTTAAAAGAAAAGCATATCTTGTTTAAGTTAGATGTGTGGTGGAGTTGAGATGGCAAAACGCACAAAGGCTGAAGTGGAAGGTTTCGAGTTCGAATCACCACACCTGCACCTTTTTTTAACCCAATATACGTCTGAGTCCCGATTGCATGGTCCCGGTTTTCATAACCGAGACTAAAGGGGGGTGAGAATCAGGACTACAACTGCTTTCTCTACTAGTGATAGGACATACACATATATATACTAGCCATTACATAGAGCAAACATGTATAAGTGGATGCATTTTCATATGCTCATGCTCATGAATGAATGATTGATGCTCATGCTCATGCAAATGCAGGTGCAAAATGCAAGCGTGAGAATCAGGACTACAACTGCTTTCTCTACTAGTGATAGGACATACACATATATATACTAGCCATTACATAGAGCAAACATGTATAAGTGGATGCATTTTCATATGCTCATGCTCATGAATGAATGATTGATGCTCATGCTCATGCAAATGCAGGTGCAAAATGCAAGCTTAACACTAGGGGTGTTACAACGTGGATTCTACACTTGCGAGTACCTCTGAGAGTTTGAGAAATTCAACATTAGCTACAAACAACAAGTGAATGGACAAGGCTGGTGGCAAAAGAGGGGTCACCAAGAAGTAGCAGACATCTGTGGCATCGTCATGCACAAATGTGTGCATCAAAATGGAAAGTACTTCAACCACGACAGTGACTTCACGTGGGATCAAAAGTATGAGAAGGTAAGAAACTAGGAGCAGCTAAAGTTAGAGGATAACAAGATGAGGCAGATTTTTTATAACTAGAAAGTAGCGGACAAGAAAACATTTGAAGTCTTAGTTTCGTATGATATGTAACTTGTTGTTCGTGCTATGATGATAACGAGCCACGAATGCGATATGTATATATGTGTCTGTGTGTGTTCTTCTCTACCTGAAACATTTGAAGTTTGCATGCATCTATTTGTCTGTGTTTAAATCATGAAAACAGGATTCAAATTCAATTTTAAATAATGTTGCTAAGAGGCAAGGTCTGAATCGTGTTCACCTGGAGACTGCCTGCCTTGAGCTTATTCAAGCATGGGACTAACGGACCATACAACGATCTGTCATAGGCCCGTTACTACAAGAGATTGAAGAGATCATTCTTGCATTTCAAGAGTTCTTGTTTTCTTTTATTCCTAGTAATAATGTTGCGAAAATTTTAGCTAGGCAGGTCTCTAACACACTGTTGACATTTCTTAACATTACTCTTGCTAAGTTATCATCCCTAGCAATGATGCCAGAAATGTTTGTTGGTATTTTATTAGTAACACTTGTAAATTCAGGAAAGATTATATATGTTGAAGTAATCCGCAAGCGCACAGATAATATACCATTATAACATTTCATCCGGGAGTATACCAGGTATCGTTATTTATATTTTTCCACAGTAAGGAGCGGTGGCTAGAGATATTGACAAAGATGAATACTTATGATAAGATCATTAACTACACATTTGCTTTAACAGGGGTAAGCCAGATGATATATAAATGATAAGTGTAAGGCATCAATAATAATAATCCAGAGATAGAAATAGATAATCATAAATGTAGTATGGCTAGGCAGGAGATTAGTTAAGAAAAAAGATTCCTAAGTCATTTCTTATTTACTAAGTCTTTCGTACACCCTAGTATATATACTTTCATCTATAGCATAATTAACTCTGCATCTAGGCATAAGGAACATTACTAAGGAAGATCAAGAACAGAGCTTAATTCCCTTTGCAACTAGGTCCTACTTGTTCTACAAACGGGGAGTGGACTACAAATGACTCAACGAGAGTGTCACACTCGCGATCTACCACATGGCCCAGAATGCAGAGTGCATCCGCGGGTAAACAATATTTAAGCACCACGCTTACATAATGTCGACCACTTAGCTCACTCGAGTACTGAGCTAAGCGATTTGCGAACTCATGCATAAATTCATTATCAATCATGACTATATCAAGCATACTACCAAAGCAAACTAGGAACATAATAAATAGAAACATAGTATTGAAATAGCACAAAGTCACAAAATATAGAGGATACAATGGCTTTACCAGCCTCCAGATGGTGAATCCGGAATCCTAAGCAATAGCCCAACTCTACTTGAATCTTGCTAGCTAGCCTCTACTAGAACTTGAAGAATTGGAGATCTATTCTATTCTCTATGGAAACCCTAATTTCTGATCTGTTCTTGACTTATGACTTGATGATCAGGGTTATGCTCGGGGTGGTGCTAGGGACTGGTATATATAGGGAGGAGCATCAATCCTGAGCCCTCAGATCAAACCGACTTAAAAGAACGGCGTAGATGCAAACCCTAAGGCGGTGGAGAACCGACGTCACAACGGGAGGCTGACAGGGGCCCCACATGGCCGGCCGGCCTGCACCTGGCGGTCACCCCCTCTCTGCTTCGTTGGGGTGACTTCTAGTGTCCTCTGGAACCTTCTGGAGTTGTTTTCGTCGCGGATAATTATGATTAATTATAACGTTTGGGTCCACCATGATGGTTTTCTGGATAAACCCTGCTGAAAACACAGATTCACCAAAACTCATAGAATTTGTTAGTTTAAACCCCTAAACTTGTGTTGGTGATCATTTTTATGCATTTATATAGGTTTTATTGATGGTTCATGATAGATGATAACTACCGTCAACACACACATAGATCATAGATGAGGCTTCGGCCGGTTCTATGTTAATGAAAGGCAAGCTTGTCAAAAAAAACCTTTCTATGAAGATCCCCTTGCTAAGTTTCTATGGTTGAGTGCAAGTGCCAAATGGCACGACCCTGGTCTTTTTAATATGGGCCCACTAGGTCAAAAGCAAAGGAAACGAATTGGATAAAGAAGCGCGCATGAGGGCATATGCCCTTAGGGGCAAAAATAACATTACCTAGGGGTCAGCTAGTATTTGACGAGGAATATAATCAGAGGCAACATGAAGCAAAGACTAGAAGGAAGCAAAGATCGGGTCAACGGTGATGTTGGCATGAGAATGAACTAGATCGTGACTCCGTCTAGCCGATCTAAGAAAAAGCTATAAGCCTACGAGCATCCGCGTCGAACCATGCTGTTGACGACGCTGTTGGGGGTACATCATATGTTGGGGACCCCGCTATCATGTTCAGGGCCCAATTACATATCCTAGGGCCCACAAAACAACATTTGGGGGGGGGGTCTATTTATAGCTTTTTGTGGCATTTTTGTAAATACAAACCCCACCATGGATCCATTTGTAGTCCTCAATGGCATTTCTATAAATACAAACCCTACCAGGAGCATAAAGAGAATCTCTTCTCCCACCTCTCCTATAAAAGGCGGAGAGGGGGAGGTGGAGAGGCACCTTTGGCCCAACCGCTCAGTTGGCTCTCTCCCATCTTACTCCTTCGGTCCCTCACCCTCGTTTTGTTGGCCTAAACCAACAGATGTTAAATACTTTTGCACTGATTGTTGTCTTTGTGGAGTGATTGAATCCTCTAGGTCACTTTTTTTGTTTCTTTGAGAGACGTAACTTTACACTAAAGCTGCTCTGGGAGTCGGGTAGACGCAACGCAAGCAATATGCATGAAATGGTGTAGCAAGTACATATATATAGTCTTTTGCAGTGGCGGAGGGTGAGGTAGAGTGAAGGAGGGGCCATTCAATTGCTACATTAAGAGAAAGTAATAGTATATTAAAAAAGCTTTACAATTGCTGGATCAAGGAATAGACAACTAAAGTAAAGAGGGAAATGCATGCATCCATAAATGTTAACATGCAAATTAACCAGTAAAGTACCATGCATACATAAGCTAACCAATAGAAATATTCACACGGCAAGGGGGGGACGAGCCTAGTTTGGCCCCCACTAGCCTCTGCCCCTTGTCTTTTGAGACAAAGTAATACAGTAGTAAGCGAAGAAAGGGCTAAAAGGGAGACACGTCCAGAGCATGAGACGTACTACAGGACTGGGAGTGCGTGGCCAGAAGGTCATGTCAGTTCATGGATGCAAAGGAGACGGTCAGGCATGAATGCAGAACATGCAGATCACACACTAATGCTCTCTGCGCCACATGCAATATATACCGTGTGCTGCAAGGACCGCTAGCTAGCTAATAAAGAGTGGTGTCTTGGTTGAATTCATCATAAGCTACCAAGAGGAAGGTGAGGAGATGACCCCGGCTCAATCATGCATAGAGATCCCCGGCTCCTGCAAGAGCGCAGCTTGAAGGCAAGCTTATTTCCAGTTCAAAACTTGGCTATATCCTATCCTACAAAGTTCTATATCCTATCCTACAAAGTTCGCGTCGAGATATAATTACATATCATATTACATTATTTACATTTTCATATACATTATTACTTTGGGAAGAAGAAAGAAAATACACCATGAGTATTAAGAGGTTGCTGAAAACATTGCAAATAATAGTAATAAAAAGAACACAGAAAGAAACTACACTTGATTAAAAAAAAGTTCGGAACATGTCTAAAATTTCATTCATGCCCAATCATGCAGTAGTAGTACGTTATATTTTATTTTCATTTCTAACAAGATGCTACGGGGTAATAAACTTCTTATTTTTGTACAATGCAATCACAGGGATTTCTTGTGTTACCATTTCAAAGAAAGATGCACATGGAAAAGAGTGCGCAATAGGAGAGAGATAGTTGTGCACGCATCGCCATGCACATCTAACGGTAGTGCGCATGAGGGCATATGCCCTTGGGGGCAAAATTTCTACGTCCCCAACCCCTTCCTATGACTTCTTCAGATTGAGATATTTTTTGTTTGTCATTAGGTTTTTATACATGGTCTCTTCTACTACATCAAATGGTTGCCTGAGGAGAAAGCATGACATGTGTGCATTGCACTCTGAAGTTACCATCTCATCTTTTGAATGGTTTCATACATGTGAGCAGGTCGAGTATTTTCCGTGAAGAAAAAAAATTGTATTCCATCTTTTTTTTTCAGTGGTCCATGTGGCTGCGTGCCAGTCTTGCTTGTTCCCAGAAATATTCTAGCTCACCAAAGTTATATAAATTAGACAAGCAATCCAGCTAGGAATCGTTCCAGGCTATGGTTCCTAGGAACCGAACAAGCCCTTGGTTGGATTCTTTCTGTGTTCTCGTTCACATAAGGTCTGCCGGGTCACGACCAGTGAAAAATGTCAATGGTCGGTTGCATGGCTAGTGTTTGGCCTTTGGAGCAAGTGAGCTAATAATTTGCCTAAAACAGGTACAGTAGCAGGGCAAGGGCATCGGCGATACCACGTACTACTTGCCAGTCCTAGCACTGTTTGGGCTGTGCTTTTCTAGCATCAGAGCTCCATGCTGGGATCGTCCAAAGCCCCAGCCCCCAGACACAAGGAAGCGACATTCGTCCCCTCCCAGCTCCCCTCGCTCCCCAGTGGGTGGTAGCGGAAGAGGCCACCAATAGCGGCATACGGCGGTGGCGACAGCGGTGGTCCGTGGAGCATGGTTCCAGTCCTCTCTCGCGGGGCAGTAGAGGTAGAGGCCGCGACCACGTGCCGAGGGTGGGCGTGCTCGCCGAGGCGGTGGCGGTGGATGGGCTCGAGATCGGCGGCGACGGGGAGAGGCGGTTTGACAAGTACAAAATCCCGGTGGAGGTGAGCGGGGAGGGCGCACCGGCCCCCGCCGATGGGTTTGAAGTGGCCTGGTCTAGGAAGATGATCGCCTTCTGCCTCCCCATCGTGAGTGGCCTGGTGGCACCGATGGGAGGAGGGAGCGGGTACGGGTATAGCCGGCGGGACAGGGGCTCGTTCGATTGCGACTCCAAGCTACGAGCACTCGTCCTCGCACCCACTAGTGAGCTTGCAGCCTAGGTAAAGGCTTGAAGTGTTGGCTCGTTCGCCACTTTGTCACCTCTATTGATGGGCTTGATAGGTGGCAAATTTGTGAAAACCCAGCTCCCTTCCTGAAAGCTCTAGTTTGATTTTGGTGAATTGATGAAACCCTAAGTGCTAACCCTTTGCTCTAAGTGAATTTGAGATAGGGTAGCACATTCCAAGCGATGGAGCAAATGGATGAAGATCATGATGATGGTGGAGGCTATGGTGATGATCAAGTGCTCGAACTTGGAAAAGAAAAAAGAGAAAAACAAAAAGGCTCAAGGTAAAGGTATATTTGATAGGAGATTTTTGTATTGGCACTAAAGACACCAAGTGGGTTTGAGTGCATTTAGGATCGATAGCCGTACTATTAAGAGGGGTGAAACTCGTATCAAAATGCGGTTATCAAAGTGTCACTAGATGTTCTAATTCATTACATATGGGTTTAGATTCTAGTGAGTGCTAACACCCTTGAAAATGCTTGTGAAAAATGCTAACACACGTGCACAAGGTGATACACTTGGTGGTTAGCACTTTTGAGCAAGGGTGGCAAAATTGGAGAAGTGGAGACACTGTTTTCAGTGACCGGACACTGCTTTGGCAGCGACCAGCCTCTATGCCTGTGTCCGGTCTTCACTGCGCAGTGAGGGTTGTAGTCGGTCCTATGACCGGACGCTAAAGGAGGAGAGGACCGGACGCGCAGGAGGTGCGTCTGGTGAACACTGACGTAACGCGGAGGAGTTGGGCAGAGAGGACCTGACTCGGTGCTGCGTCCGGTCACCCCCGAACGGACGTGTCCGATCGTCAAAAACCCTCTTTGGCGCCTTACTGGACTCGACCGAACTCCAAGTTGTGGAGCATCCGGTCATCTGACTGGTGCATCAGGTTGTTAGTGCGGTGGCTTAGGCAAGTGCGCGAACGGACGCCGCGTTGGCGCGTCCGGTCTCGGTGCGGTGCATCCGGTCATCACTTAATGCGTGAGGGTTTGAATTTGACCGTTGAGATCACGTGGATGAGGTAAAAAGCGGGGACACATGGACGGCTCGCTGCGACCAGTCGCCCCGAGTTTCAGTGAAGTGGAGGGGCAACGGCTCTATTTCGTTTGCCCCTCTATAAAAGGTGGTTGGCTGGCTTGGGCTCACTCTCTTGGCCATTTGTCTTGAGAATACATCCTAGTGAAGCATAGCCAACACTCTCTAACTCACCTTGCTTGATTGGATCATCATCTAGTGAGAGTTGAGAGCATCCAAGTGCATTACTTTGAGTGATTGCATCTAGAGGCACTTGGTGATTGTGTTTTGCTGCGGATTTCGCTTGTTACTCTTGGTGGTTGCCGCCCCTAGACGGCTTGGTGCAGCGAGGATCGTCGAGTGAAGGAAGGTGCTTGTCTCTCGCTCCAATTGTGGTGATTGTGAGGGGTTCTTGACATTTTCCCGGCGGAGAGCCAAAAGGTACTCTAGTGGATTGCTCGTGGCTTGTGGATCCTCATCTTGTGTTGGTTGTGCGGCACCCAATTGCGGGTTAGACGTGTGATGCCTATTAGCGCGTGAACCTCCAAGTGAGTGAATCGCCACAACGGGGACTAACTTGCCGGCAAGCAAGTGAACCTCGGTGAAAAATCATTGTGTCATCTTGTCTCCGAGGATTTCATTGATATATATTATGATTGATCACTTGCCACGGCGGTATAACATTCACTACCTCTCTTGTATTTACATTCCTATTGTAGCTAAGCTCTTTAGTATAACTAGTTTTGAGAGCTAGCTTGTGTCTTGTATAGTTTGGTTAGTGAGGCTCTTCAGTTAGTCCTTGAGAGCTTACTAACTTAGTGGTAGTGACTTAGCCTTGTGTGTGACATAGAGACTATAGCAACTAGAATTATGGTTAGGTAGCTTGCATTTTTAGTAGGCTAGCGCAACACTCGTTTCGCCTCATAATTGTCTAACCACTTGGCTTAAGTGTTGTTTGTAGAAATTTTATAGGCTATTCACCCCCTCTAGCCATTATGACCTTTCACCTCCGCTCCCCAGTGGATGGTAGCTGACTACAGTGACGGGTTGAGTGGGTAGCTCCCCTCCCCTCCCCTCCCAGCGCCCCTCAACCTCCCCCTCCCCGCACAAAAGAAATTTCTACCTTGGGAAAGGAAAGGATGCAAAGTAGAGCCGGAGGTTGAAGATGACCCTATCTCTCTCCATTTTATTTGTTATGTTTGGCACAAAATTAATCTATTTGTGCTTCCCTTTTAGAAGTATTATGTTGATCTAATACATATTACATGCTCAGTGTATAATTTCTTTTATTTGTCCTTTCCCATTTTGTAGTACAGAGAGAGCGCACTAAAATCCTTGTGCCACTCCTATCATGGTCGCCACCGATGTAGCTTTAGGCCTCGTTTGGCATGCGGGTCAGTCCTATCTTGCCACCGATGTCCCTCCCACCCAATCCCCTTCCACGCTGGGGTGTTCAATCCACCGCAAAATTTATTTTATTATCTAGGATGACTTGGATTGTTGTGGACTGGTTCTGTGGTAGCAACGGTCTGTGGGCTGCTCTGCTACCTGTGTTGCATGTATTCTTGTACATCTATTTTATTCTCAATACTGTGTGATTTGGAGCTGCTGCAATAATTGATTTTTTTGAACCAGCAATAATTAAAATGGTTTAACACTAAATGCCCGTACATGCTGACTGGATGAAACTATAGATAGGCCAGGATTTGCGTACGTGTGTTCATAGGGGTGAGTGTGCGTACGTGTTGAGCCTCTGCGCGTCTGTACTCTTGTAATTCGCAAAAAAAAATATTAGTATTGAATTTTGAATGTGCAACTACATACACAGAATGTCTCGTCGAGTACTTGCCAACTAAAAAAAACAATACCCAACACTTATACAAAAAATAATAACAACCGTTTACTCCTCAAACATGACCATGTAGAACATGACAAGAAAAAACAATAAGACCGGATGCCATAGGCCTTGTTTGGATGCAAAATATTGTTGAAGTAAGTATTGTAGAAATACTATGGTTTTATAAAATACTTTAGTTTTTAAAAGCTACTACTAGGTGTTTGGATGCAATAAATCTTGTAGTCTCTAAACCATGGTTTCATCAAAACTGTAGTTTTTTTTAGTTTTAGGAACTCCACCTTTTTTTCTCAGTTACGTAAAAGTTTTGCGCGTCTTTGTATTAAGATAGAGAAAATGTTCAATACAACACGCCTTAGCAGCGCCATAGGAGGTCAATAAGTTGTACATGAGTGCTCGGACCTTCCCTAGTGTACTGCAAGCTATACTATTACATTGGACAGAAATCAACCGAAATTGTGACACCGGCTAGGAGGCCTAAGCCCGGGCTGCCGAACGGCGACGGCGACGCTTTTGCGAGCCCACGTCACCGTTTGGTGGGAACAACTCACGTAGCGTCTGCATATTGGAGTCACCGCTGAACATTTCGTCGTACACCTTTATGGCCGACGTCGACGGAGACGGCATCCCGCTGATTAGCCACAGACGCTTCATGACAAGGTACTCACCTCGCTTGGAAGCCGGGATATGAGATATGCTCTGTGCTGCTATCCGCTTGCTTCGCGAGGGGAATGAGGGCGGAGTGTAACGGCCATAGGCCGTATCCTCTATGGGCAGCTCCAGTAGAGGCGGCTGCCTCGGCTTTGTGATTCGCTCAGTGAATCGCTTGAGTCGTCTCTGGGCCGATGTCATTTGAGGTGGAGTGCGGTTGACGGCGTCCGTCGCAGGCTCGATCGTCGCGTCTCCTAGGGTGGTTGGCCCGGTGTTGGCCAGCGCAGGGCATATGTGCCGGGGCGGGGTGTCCGGGTTCGCGCCTAGGAGGGTATCGCTGGAGCACGCTTCGGCATCCACGGTGTTGGGCTTTCCTCCCCGCAGCGGCGTGTCCTGTGGCTGCCCCGGCATAGGCGACAACGGAGGCGATTCCGTCGTCTATAGGGCACCCATCGCCGGAGAGTGGGTGTCCACCAGCGATATGCTTCCACTTCCTGAGAAGTGACCGGTGGAGGAGGCGGGCACCCAGTCGCTGGTGCTCCTGCTGTCAGGACGAGCGAAGCGGCAAGCTCCTCCAACATGGGGTCAACCCACGCCGGAGGCCTCTCGCCCGCGCACAGCTCCAACACCAGAGGATCTGGCTCGGAGGAGTGGTGTGCAGCAGCGGCATTGTCAGTGTAGAACGGCAGGCGCGAACATGCTGATGTCCCCCGCCGGCGTATTCCGACGCCGCCAGCGTCGTCGTCGGGTTCCACCAGCACCCCTCGCGGCACCCCGCACGGCCCCATCCGAGTTCGGTGGACCTCCATGTGGCACATGCTGGGAGGCCGATGGGTTGGTGCCATGAACAGAGCGTCGTGGCCAGTCGCCACCCTTCGCCGCTGCTGTCGTAGCAGACCTAGGCCGCTTGCACTCCCTGGTGAGGTGTCCGAAGCCATGGCAGCGCAGACAACGCCGTGGCAACTGGCAAGTTGCGACACGGTGCGAGTAGGAGAGACAACTGAAGCATCTGTCGCGAAGCTCTGTGGGGATCCTCCGGGCTTGTGGGGGCTGCTTTTGGCGATGCTCAACCGAGGCGGCCGCAGGTTGCGTCTCTTGCCGAGGGAGGATCTCCCGCCACCCATCGGCGTTGGGGGCAGAGACCCGTCCACGGCGGCCAAGGCGTTGGCGAGCAGGGATACGATCGTCTAGTGGCCGAGCAGGCAAGTCGTGCACCAGCCGAGGGTGCGGTCGGCTGCGTCTCCTCCGTCTTTGCCCAGGGCCCTGCAGTCCAGCGTCCGCCCCGCCACGGCCCTGAACCACGACAGGACGAGTCTGGGCGCGCGGCGGGGATGCAGCTATCGGCTTCGCCGGACGAGGAACGGCATCGAGGTAGGTTGTGGGGTGTTCGTTGTCGGACTGCCCCTCGTCGTCGTCCGCCTATCGATGGCTCTTCGTGCGCCCACCGGAGGAGCAACCTGGGTGGAACGGGTCTGCGTCCGGTGAGACACTCATGACCTCTTTTTTCTAAACCACGGTTTTGTGTCTCTTTGGTTTATAAAACCACAGTTTTGTGATACACAATTGTCAAAAACCGCATCACCGAAACCTGCCCTAGTTTTAAAGAAAACAAAGTATTCCTTCACAACTATTATCTGAAATGGATTAAGAAATGCAAATAAGAATAAGAACAAACCTGTGAAAGCAGATATATGTATCATATTGTTTGGATCCCTGTGTCGGTTAGTTCTACGTTTTAGATTTAGAATTTTAGTTGGAATTTGGAGGCTAATTTTGCTGTTGTTTGGCGAATAGTTTTGCAAGTGCAGATGCAGACGGACAAGGCTCCATGCTTGATGATGACATTGAGTATCTGAAGCAGCTTCAGCTCCAGGTGCAGGTGACCGAATGACTCCACACTGCTCCTCATGGTGTCACCGAGCCCATGCCCATGCGGCCGAGCATGGGGAAGACAGGTTCGCAGTTCTCACGGCTGGGTAACGGAGACCCCGAGCGGCACGCGTCTGGCGGCGGGCTCTGAGCAGGCAAGCGACGGTGATCTTGGCCATGTGGGCAATGACAACTTTGGGTAGGCGAGCGGCGGCGGTGACAGGGGCGGCACGCTTTCCACCAGCGGGCTTTGGGAAGGCAGGCAAGAGCCGACGATGGCCAGGTGGGCGACGACGACTCTGGGTAGGCGGGCGTCGATGGGCTGCGAGCAGGGAGGCAGCGGTGAGTCATATGTCTAGGATTTGGTGGTTTTTCATGGTATGTGCTTGCGAAAAGGCCCATCTTGACTTCTGTTTCAAGGGATCCATCATTATAAATTGTGGTGGGTCAATTGCTTATAAAATTAACATTAAAACTTGTAAAGTCGATTTTAACAGTGATTTAGGCCTTCCCTTGTTTATTTTTCTCTGCCTTCTAATTTATTATTCAATCCTACCATTAAAAAAGATGACCCTTACCTGCAGGCCACTAAAAAGTTCGGGCGCACCTAGGTGCCATGCACGTAAGTTTTTTTTGCCTTCCAAATCATTCCGTCCACTTTCATCTATAACGGTGTCAAACTGTTGTATAAAAAGTCCAAACTGACCTTAGTTCTGAGCACCACTCAAAAGTTTGTCGTTCCTCTTGTGCCACTGACTTCTGCAGGACCTGAACGTGGACTCCGGCTGCTGATGCGCATGCCACTGACATGTGAGCCCTGCATGCCTGAGGCCACTGACCTGTGAGCCCTCCACGCGGTCCGCTAGCCAGAAGAGTAGACGACTGAGAAGATAGCTAGGAGAGTCACTCACTCACGTTAACTTGCATCTCAAACTTGCACAAATTTACAATCCATCTCACATAATTCAACAAAATCTTAAAAAAATCTGAAAATAAAAAACATGACAATAACATTTCTGGTGACAAATAAAAAATCTGAAAAAAAAAAACAGCAACGAGCTCGCCTCCGGGCGTCGACGGCGCGCACGGCATATTCGTGTCCAGCGGCATCAGCGGGTTCGGCTACGGCGTCGTCGTGTCCAGCGATCCTCCTTGTGATCACCACCGTCGCGCTCGCCATCTACTTCTGCACCCGCACGTCCATGCCTGTGTCCACTGCCGCGCCACGGCCATGACATGGAGCGGGCCAGCGGGGCATCGACGAGGCGACGTTCCCGGCGGTGGCCCAGCGCGGCCACCACGAGCGGCTCGGACGCCTCGGTGCCACACTTGTCGAGGGCCCACGCGGCGTCCACCGCATCGGAGACGGTGGCCTCGGCAGCCCCTACGACGGCGCCCACCCCTCGGGCGACATCGAGCGGGAGGTCAAGCTCAGCAACTACCGCGGCGTGACGCTGGCTGTCCCTTCGCACAACTGGGAACAGGTGTTCGCCTTCTCAAGGGAGACCATCCAGTCGTCATTCGTCGAGGTGTATGTGCACGGCGCAAGCTGTCAGTGACCCCGGCCGCGGTCTTCGCCGGGTTGCCGCAAGGTCTTCGCTGCGTCGAGAATCCCGGGCGGGATGAGGAGCTGCTGTTGCAGGTACGGCGCTGCGCTGCGAGCGCCCGCCTATACCGCGCCTGCTACCAGGGCGCAGGCCACGACAACGCCGAAGGCGGCCCCCGACGCGAGGATGTAGACCAAGGCGAGCGGGGTGCCCTTGGGCCCGCGCCCCGAACGGCATGCCGCCGACGAGTCCGAGCTAGATGCAGGCGAGCACGGGCAGCGCCTTCACCGAGAGCGCGACGCCGAGGAACACGCAGAGCGGGAGGAAGGCTGCGCGGCTAGGAGCCGGCCACGGGACGGCAAGCTCCAACAGCAGCACGAAGCCCGGCGCCGCGAGGAACGATGGCCACGTTGCACGGCCTCGCAACACCGCCCCTGCGCTAGCTCCCTTCGCGACGGCCAGGCCTCACCCTGCACCATACCGTCCACACGACGCCATCGCCCTTCCCGGCCTTGCCCGGCCTGCTCCATCCCTGCCCTAGCTTCGCCTCGCCCCTCTCTAGCACAGCGCCGTCGTCGGCCATCTCATCCCCTCCGCCATCGACCCCGCTCATCCCCTCCGTTGGATTTGCTCACGGCGCTCCTTGGGCGAGCGCGAGCCCAGCCACCGCCCGACGCGCGCCCCAGCCACCGCCACTTGGGCGAGCGCACAGCGAGCACGGAGAGGGGCAGGCGGACGTGCAGAGGTATTGGGAGAGAGAGGGGTAGTTTGGACATCTTCACTGATCGGGCCCACACGTCAAGGTAGCTAAACGGTGAAAATTGGATGGGAGGCGGATGGAATGGTCTAGGAGGAAAAAAAGTTACGTGTATGACACCTGGGTGTGCCTAAACTTTTTAGTAGCCTCTAGGTAAGGGTCATCTTTTTTAATGGTACACAGGTAAAACTCTCATGATATATTGCAGCTGCTGCCAATAAAAAGAATGATTTTCTAAGCCTTGCATGTCTCGCTATTGGTAGACTCATGCTTGTTCTTGGCGTTTGCGATCACCTTACTTTGTATGATGATAAATCCTCGGATACGGTGCCGTTGAAGGCGGCTAAGAAAACAGATCATCTGATTTTAGGTCACCTACAATTGAAGCCCCGTTCGCTTCGCTGAAAAAACAAGCCGAAATACAGTTCCGGTTGAAAAAACAAGCTGAAAAAGATGAATTATAAGAGAAGTGAACGGGCCTAAGCCATCGTTAAGTATACAGTAGATCATATTTTTACCCTTAAAAATAGATCCTAGACATACCCAGGTCTCCACGGATCCAAAGTGAGAGGAGCCTCGCCACGCTAGTGGCTAGGAGCCCAGGAACTCCGGACACCGGCTCCACTTCCACGGTTCCACTTCCACGGCAAGCATACCGGCGCCAGATCTCCCGGGGCCAAGCAAACCAGGGCCCCTGCTTCTTCCACACATCCGACCCGAAGGTATGAACCATTCGGTGAGTGCGCTGCTAGCTTCTTTCCCCTTGTTCTGCTTGAACTGAGTCCATGTGTTCCATCGGAAGAACCAAAACGCTCAATCTTCATTTGGTTGTCGACCACTGTTTCCTCGACTCGTCAATTTCATGTAGCCTTAGGATTGATAGTTATTAGAGTGTTAGGCTCTTCTTTTTGTTTTGTTTAGGCAGGCTGTCCTTTAGATGCAGAGGTTTCACGATTTTCTATCAAGTCATGTAAAAATTGTGAATTAGTATAATCCGTCCTTTATAAAAAAAAATGAAACAGTGCCAAGCGTGCTTAATCTGCCGTGCTCATCGGATTTCAACTAATTCATGTTATTCTCAATTTTTCATGTCGTTAGATTCCTTCCTTCCCCTCCCCATGGGTGCTCATGGGATCAGCTAGTCAGATTCTGATTTCTACCAATAAATCAGTGCACCCTTCACAACGAAATCAATGGTTCATATGCATTTGGGACTTTGCCTAACCTATTATCTTCGGTCGTGTTGTTTCAGGAATGATAGGACCTGTTTGGAAGAAGGGGAGTGTTACATGAATTTTTGGGATTTAGTTTACAATCCTAAGCATTTAGTTCCTAAACCCCCTTTCCAGTATCTGACGATGAGAAGGACATTGCCAAAGAGTGTCAGGTGTCTGATGATCTCACCTAGGTCTGCACAGATCTAGCTACAGCGATGCAACCTGAAAGGATTTTGGACCGGAGGATGATTCAGCGTGGCGCTCACACGGTCAAACAGGTGCTGATCAAGTGGGATGCGCTGCCAGCGACAATGGCGACTTGGGAAGACGATGCACAGGCTTTTGTGCAGCTTGAGTCATCAACAGCTCGAGGACAGGCTGTTTCTTAAGGGCGGGAGGGTGTTATGACCATAGCTGGGTATAGATGACAGGTGGGGCCCTTGGCCTGAGTATGTGTGGAGGCGGTTAGGGAGTTTGTTACCGCTGACGTCACTGTAGCGAATCCAGCAATTATATAAGCCACGGTAGGGGAAAGGGGAAAGCAGGCTGTAATTGGCATTTCTGAACCCGTTCTGAATACAACATCTCACGGGTTCCAGCGGCGTTCTATTTCTGATTCCCCCCAATCTCTTCTCCTACCTCGAATTCCCTTCTCCACCAATCCTTCCCGTAACACGGAGGGACGACGGAGGCCTCCGCTGGCCTCCATAGCCGGGGTCGGCTTATAGAGGAGGAAGACAGCGGAGGCGGCGCGGGAGGACAACACAAAGGCAGGCAAACGAGTATGAGAGGGAAAGCGATGACGGAGAGGAAAGGAAATTGACGACCGCAGACTGGTAAGGTGTGACCTGGACTCCTCGAGGTATCCGCGAGGGGCCCATAATGCAGTAGGAATATGGCCATCCGGCTGAGGGAAACATAAAGACCTCCTGAAGCGGTCGCTAAGCACCGAGGCCACCGACAAGAGGCAGTAAAAATCGAAACGCATAGGCAGTAAAAATCAAAACGCGTCACGAGATGATAATATGGTATGCTG
The DNA here is from genome assembly GCF_019320115.1 of Miscanthus floridulus. Taxonomy (NCBI): domain Eukaryota; kingdom Viridiplantae; phylum Streptophyta; class Magnoliopsida; order Poales; family Poaceae; genus Miscanthus; species Miscanthus floridulus. Next base: position 99,754,698 of record NC_089597.1, read on the forward strand.
AATCCACGGGGATGCCCTCACCATTGCCTTCCTTCATTGTCAAGTGATCCCTCCTCCCATCCCTTCCTCGGTAGCTAGACGCTGCTGAGGCAGACCACCGAGGCGGTCCGGTCGACAGTCCGATCTGGTTTTCGGCAACACCCCTTCACTGTGGCTCGATGGTAGGTCGTCGGCTGATCCTTGAGTCATCAAGCATACGCGTCGAACCGCGGTGCGCATGAGGGCATATGCCCCCAGGGGCAAAATTTCTGCGTCCCTGACCCTTGTTTGTGACCACCACAGCTATATGCCTGTTGCACTGAACACAAAAGTAGCCTTGTCCTGTTGTGTCGTTTCTTCCTTTCTTCCACTGGGATCTCGCAAACATCGTACTAGGAAGTACCCAATCTTGTCGCTCCCATAGTCCCATTTCTAGCCAGATGTCTGGACTAGAATGGAATTATCTTGGGTCTTGAGTGTCACTCGATGATGAAGACCAAAGAATGGATGGGAGAGAACAAAAGAGACTTTTTCAAATAGAGACTTCTACTACATCAAATGGTTTCTTGAGGAGAAACCATAACATGTGTGCATTGCACTCTGAAGTTACCATCTCATTTTTTGAATGGTTTCATACATGTGAGCAGATCGAGTATTTTCCATGGAGAAAAAAACTGATGTTCCATCTTTCTTTAGTGGTCCGTGTGGCTATGTGCCGGTCTTGGTTGGATTCTTTCCGTGTTCTCGTTCACATAAGGACCGGTGGGTCACCAACAGTAAAAAAATGTCAATTGTCAAGCACGTGGCTGCATGACTAGTGTTTGGCCTTTGGAGCAAGTGAGATAACCATTTGCCCAAAATTGGTACAACAGTAGGGCAAGGGCATGGGTGATATCATGTACTACTTGTCAGTCCTAGCACCGTTTGGGCTGCGCTCTTTTAGCATCAGAGCTCCACGCCGGGAAGCCAATCGCCCAAAGCCCCAAACACAAGGAAGCGCCATGCCGGCGCAATACATGTTGAACACTTGGCAACTCTTTTTGGTGTTTTGTATATAAGGATTTGTGCTGGTACAAATTAATCAAATTTAATATAATTATCTTTTCTCAAAGTCCAGTGCTATGGCGGTGGCGATCCCGCTGTTCCAGCAGCTGACGGGCATCAACGTGATCATGTTCTGCGCGCCGGTGCTGTTCAAGACGCTGGGCTTCGGCGGCACCGCGTAGCTCATGTCGACAGTCATCACCGGGCTCATCAACCTCGTGTCGCATGCCCGCTTCGGTTGCTATGCTGTGCACGGACGATGGGCAGCTGGTTTCATGTGGTTGCTCCTCAGCCTCGGAGAGGCTGACGCGCTCTGGAGTCCGACCACAAGGATAACGGCTTCTCCAACGGCACCACCACCGCCACCACCCTACGTGCGCCCAGCGGCGGATCCAAGAAAAATTTTAGGGGGCTGAACAAAAGTGCGACAACAACATACCTCCGACTGCTGCTCGATCTTAAATCTTAGCCCCACCTACACGATAAAACTTTGCCTAAAAATTCATGGGGGCTCTAGGGCTCCGGTATCGGTAGGGGGCTCGAGCCCCCCGCCCCTCCCCACCCCACCGTCCGGCACTACGTGCGCCCATCAGAGGTACTAACAGTGTCATTTGAATCCAAGAAGTCGAAGTCGTCCCAAGAGAAGGATGCTGCACTATTTGAATTTGGTCTGATATTTCCGATAACAGTGTCATCCAGTTGATCTTTATGATATAATAACCAGAATCTAGCTTATTTTTCAAAACAAATTGTTTTTTTTAATTTGATCCGATATATCCTGTTTATCCTATTTATCCATGACCTCCGATAAATTTTTATTTCCGATAATGAAAACCTTGCTTACGCCACACTTGCGCTTCCCCGATCCCCATCCTAGGTTCCTTTTTCATTAGCTCGGTAACCTCCGCAGCATACATTCCACCGATCTAGCAATGATAGAAATTGGTCTTTTCTTCCCCTCTTCTATGATAGATGTTGTTTCTCTCAGCGCACCATGGCCACATGCCAATGGCCATTTTGCATTGGATATCCTTCCTCAGGGCTAGGATAAAACAGATCGCTTCACGTGCAGATTGCCAACAGTTCTCGGTATTCTGCCACTCCTAGCTCGGCCCAAAATTGCTTTGTTGCAGGACATTTGAAATAGAAATGGACCCCATCCTCCACATCCTCGTTGCACACTACACAGCAACTCTCGACCTCCATGCCTCAGGGGATGACTGCTACTCTCCACAAAAAAAAGTTTTATCTTATTAGGAATCTCCATCTTCCGGCTGGTTCATCGAACTCGAACTGGATGTGCCCCCGTTGCGACTCTGCTTGTTTATGATCCCCCGGCGACAAACTTTGTAGGCACTTTTGACGGAGAACATACATACCTCGTGGATCATAGTGCCACGCCAAAGAATTCTCCCAAGCGGAAGTGAGAAGTATAGCCAGGATAATCCGCGCATCCTCCTCCAAGAATGTGTCACGAACAAGCTGAACGTCCCAATCTCCAGTACTCGGATCAACGAGTTCTGAAACTTGGCGTAGAAGATTACTGCCCTTGGGGGTGATCGGCCGGTGTGTATAATTTTTTGGGAGCCATACCATCCCCGTCTCCAGTTCTCCAGATTATTCCCTCTTTCAGTGTAGCAATGCCTTTCAAAATACTTCTCCAAGTATGTGAAATTCCTTCTTTTGGGCGGGAAGCAAGGCAGCTTGAATTTGGAAAATACTTCGCTTTCAGGACTCTAGCGCATAGAGAGTATGGGTTCTGAATGGTGCACTACCCTTGCTTAGCTAACATCGCTAAGTTGAAGGCATCCCAAAATCTCCTATAAAAAATGGCCGGCATCCCATCTGGTCCTCTAGGGCCTTTAAGTCACCGATAGAGTTGAGAGCAGCAACAAACTCCTCTTCTTCGAACTCAGCGATCAGCGCTTCATTCATCTCTCTTGTTACCCTCGCGCCACAGCTAGCATTGAGGAGTTGTTGTGTGTCATTTAGACCATTAGACCTGAAAGTTGCTTAAAATAGTTAGTAATAAAATCCTGCTTCTCTACTTCACTCTCCACCCACCCCCATCCTCCTTCAGATTACCTATCCTATTCACCCTCCTCCTCTCCTTATAGCATTGGTGAAAGAACCAAGTATTTCCGTCTCCCTTCGCTAGCCAGTTCACATGAGCTCTTTGCTTCCAAAAAATATCAATTTGCTCCTCTAACCTATCCACTTTAAAGCGAAGGATAGCCTCCCTCTCCACCGTGTCCTGTGAAATACCCTTCCTCCCATACTACTCTAGCTCCCCCTTCGCTTTTTTTTCAACCTCTTCTACAAGTCTCCCAGCATGTTAGTTCTCGAATCCTACAAGCCGATTACAATCCCTTTCATGGCGTCAAACATCTTAACTCCTACCATTCTCCCATGCTGCTTGCACCACTTCTCTACATTGAGGTTCTTCCAACCAGGAGACCTCGAACTTGAAGCTTTTCTCTGCTGACCCTTCCCTTCATCCTCCTGCCTTATCAGAAGAAATTATAACAAGGAGGGTCAGAATGATGAGGATCCCCATTGTGGACAATGACCCAGGGGAATCTGGCCCTCCAACTTCCATTAGCAACAGCCCGATCAAGCCTCTCCTTAATGTAATCATCGCTTCTTTGATGATGATTCCTCCAAGTGAAAATATCCCCCGTGAAGCCCAAGTCTAACAGCTCGCAATCCTCCAACACTTCCTCGAACTTATCTAGACAGGCTTGTAAGCATGGTGCTCCAGCTTCTTCCTTGTGATGATGAAGGATCTCATTAAAATCCCTAGTACACAGTCATGACATGGAACGCAACACATTCAGGTCATGCAACAACTTTCAAGTGCGGCGCTTTAACTCCATTTTTGGTTCTCCATAGACGCCTGTGAACCGTCAAGAGAATCCATCATCTTCCACCACATCCACATCAATGTGATTTATCGAGTAGTTCCTCAAAATCACAATTACCCCCTTCCTCCATAACACAACAGTTCCCTTCTTTTCCATCCCCTATTACCACCGCCGTATTTGATAGGCCTAGAGAAAACCTAATCCTCACCATATTTCTCTCTTCCATTCTTATTTTAGACAGAAATAGAATGTCTACCTAAACGGACTTCTGACATCGTAGAAGCCCACGAACTACTAAGGAGTTGTCGAGGCCTCGGCAGTTCCACGCCATTAGCTTCATTGCGCCTTGCAGGACTGATCCGCCAGTCCAGCTTCAGAATGGAGTTATGCAAGCACTATTTTCTCCCTCCTGCTTTTCTTTACTTGATGTAGCTCCTCTACCTCCATCTCAGACTCCTCCTCAATGCCTCTCTTTCTTTAGTCCGCTACCTTCCCTTCCCCTGCTCCTGACGATTCGTTTGCAGATTGCGGAAGCCTTTTGAATGAACGAAGGCTCGATTTCTTCCCCCCACCTCCTCCTGCCCATTCTTACCCCTTGACCCTCTCAGTGATCGACGTGCATGGCACTGTGTGCATTAACATATGATATTGCCACCTATCCACCCCCATAGCCCGTTCCACCGCCATCTGATTTGAAACCCTTGTTTGATTTTAGTGGCTGTTGTCCTCAAAAGAAAGGGCTTTCTTCACTTCCCCTGATCTTCTTTGCAAGGATGTGTCCTTCAGAGGACTAGTAACCTCCATCCTGGTCCTCTCCTCAACTCACTCCCTTTCCATGATCTTCCATCCCTTCTTCCTCTAGGACGGACCATCATGTCACGCCTGCTACCGCTACCCCACCTTCTAGAGCTACCACCACTCCCTCTGCTCCCCATCTGCAGTCTCAATGGCAAGCCCAACTTTGATCCTCCAAACCTTCCACCTAGCTCCTCACTGAACTTCCTATTCTCCGGGGTAAATCAAAATTTCTTGCTAAACTGTTGGCTCTCCCCTTTTGCTAACTTCACCTCACACACATGACCCGTGTGTCCTATCAAGCCACTCGTATAGCAAAAGTCTAGAAGATATTTATACTCTAGAGGGCACCAGAGCCCTTTCTCCTCCTCCTTCCCAATATCCAGGGTCACACCCCGCATGAGTGGTTCACGGATATCCAACTTGATCTTAATCCTCATACACTCTCCCACTGCCTGATCATTCTCATCTGCATCCACCTCCAACACCTCCTCTTCGATCATCCCACCGATGACATCCCTGGCTTGTTTCGTCACAAGTCCTAGGGGCATCTTCATCACACAAACCCAGATTGGGATGGAAACAAACTCGATCTCATCTAGGGTTTTTGCACCATCATAATCCACTATCACCACTAGATCCTTTGCCGAATATCCAGGGGCCATCGTCTAGGGTTCTTCTCTTCCTTGAACCCTGGATAAAGGTGAACATAAAGTGATTTTCGCCTAGCTTCTCGAAACCTATAGAAGTTATAGCTATACATAACACCAATTTTGTTGTAATTAGTAAAATGGTTAATTAGTTATATTTGCTTTAAGATATGTGCATTTTTTTTAAAAAAAAGAGAGTACCCGAGCATCTTAGCATCTCACTTTTTTATTGCAGGAAAGCACACCTCATAGGCACATCTCAAAAGTCGTGGAGATCTTGCTTATCGGCTTCGGGGTCTTCGTGCTCGCAGTCTTCTTCCTAGCGACTGCATTACACTACTACCAGCAATGGAAGAGGTCCCGATGACCCCTCCTCTCCGGTGGTCCACTGAGGGGCTGGCGTCTTCGGTAGCTCCAACGTGGTTCTAAAGACGCGTCTCCAGCCCAGGCTGCAGACAGCTCCCCAGACTACTACACAGCCGAAGGTGAGCTGAACCTGTCAGAGTTAGAGCAGGAGAGGACCGAGGCGGCACACTCCATGTTGGAGGATGCCCAATGGTCTGCCGAGTCCGCCGCTGCGTGCTTGGCGACTTTCCGCACAGCCACCTACAGGTATGAATTAACCGTGTTAGTTTATTATTTTTATATATCAGAACCATATATAATTGCATCTTAATTTTTGTAGTTCTAGTCCTCTGCCGCCCCCGCCCTCTCCATCCTACAAGCCCTCCGACACGCCGTCCCGTCGACTTCAGGCAGACATGTGCATAGTGAGATCCAGGAGGAGGGCGACGACGACTACGACGAGTGAGGCACTTTGTTTGACGCCATCTTTCTTTTTGGTGCTTGACACCAAAGGGGGAGAACAAATGTGATCGCCTCATTTATATATGTCTCATTTATGTATGGACTTGGTCTTGTGTAATGATCGTTATCTCGGACTTCTATTTATATTTGGGCTTGTAAGACTTATGTGGTGGACTATGTGTGATTGGTAGATGGAACTTTATCTATTTGTAAGGACATATTTACGTTAGTGTGCTTAGTTGGTATTATTTTGTGATGGTATATGTCTCTATTTGTCCATATATTGGATGATATTCATGTCATATGCATCACAGATATTATATGTTACACTTTGCACACCCACGAAATCATGTATATATATGATTTGTTCATGCCAAATTGTTGATACGTTACACTTTCACTAAAATTGTGCATATGTAGCTTTTCATACCAAATTGTTGATCCAAAATATATATGCACATATTTAGGGGGCACTACAACAAATCTTCGTACAGTATTAACAACCAGACTTTAGCATCATCGGATACCATCTGCCGTGCGTTTCACTGTTGCCCTGAGTGTCCGACGACCAAAAACATGCACGGTCGTGATCCAGGTCTCACTAGTGTCTGAAGTTACCGAGTGTCTGAAGTTACCGAGTGTGCTGACTCGGTAAAGCGGTCGACTACCAAGTGTTTATATTTTCCGAGTGTTGGCACTCGTAAGTACTGTTTTCCGAGTGCCCCGACTTTTGACACTCGGTAATTGTCGGGGCACTCCGTAACTGCACAGGTCTCCGGTAGTGACTGTGGTCGCTATGTCGGATCGGCACCTACTTTCCGCACCCATCTTCTTTCACGCTGCACCCCACCCTCGCGAACAACCGCCGCATCCGCTAGATTGCTACCCCACGCGCGCATCTCGTCGCCGCCACAATCCTTCACTTCCGAGGGCGCCCCTCTCCCATCCGTACACACCATATGCAGGGGAGGATCCCGGTGACGGTGGCCATGTTGATGCGTGCGCAGCTTGCGATGTGGCCGGGACCAGGGCCCTCTGCGGGTCGCCCTCCGTGCACTGCCGACGACGAGATTGACCATCTGCTCTCTGCGCTTCGGCGACCAGGCCGGCGACAGTCGTCCGATAGGTGGATAATGACTGCCCGTGGGTGCCCAAATGAACACATCTTCACCAGCCCCAACCGTAAGCCATCATCTTCCTCAATGGAATTTTCCTCGATCCTCATCTGCATCTCGAGAAGCCTGCCTTCTTCAATCCCTCAGTATGTATGGCACTGTCCCTTGGCAGTTTCAGTCCATGATGTCCTTGCATCCACCATTGCATCAGGGAGCAGAGCACTACTGGGCCTAAGCCCTAGGGTCGATCCATGCCTTCATCTTCCATCCCGTGCAGCAGTAGGACCGGGTTGCCACTGCCTATTTCAGTTATGCAGGTATGTTCGCCAATGTTAGGTTTTGACATTTGATTGTTGTGTTTTTCAGAAGTTATTAATAAGGATAGGTTTAGGTCTCAACTAGAACACTAGATCAGATTATATGGTTTCCTTTCTTTCAAATTTGTACCTCCGATTGTAATTCTACACTTTCCTTCATAGATGTATTGTATGGTTTTCCAAACTTATAGTAAGTCACCGATTACATCTTTTACCAAGACATAATTAAGACACTTGATACCCTCCTGTATTAGCAGTAGCAATAAGTTTGCTACATCAGTACCTTCATATTATTATGATGACTATATTCTTAGGATATATATTTAGTCTTATATTTCAGAGTTAGTGCATTTCCATTGAAGCTACTGCACAACAAGCCTGTACTGTCATACTGATTTTTACATGGACATGACTTTGCCATAATTTTACTATCATTCGTTTACTGTCATTACTGTTTGGGCTCTCGGTTCATTATCTCTATACTTCTCTCTCTATATAATTAAACACATTGGCTCGGATCAAGTTGAAGACCCCTGACTATTTCTTTCGAGTAGTGGGTTATCTTTGTCGTCTATGAGATTCAATGTTTAGGATGTCTTATTATTGCATCTTTAACAAAGGGAATTTTGTTTGTAGATTGCATCTATCTTGGAAAATTTGCCAAGTGCCTCTGCTAGTCTGCTGTTCTTATAGTCTGGAAGCAATGTAAGGTTTGTGGATTGCTTCTGCAGAATTCAGTTAATAGTACAATAAGCTTCCAATGCTTTAGATTATTGCTTCTAATCCGTATTCAGATAATGCATCATGTTTCAGTTTTCCTTGCACAATTCCTTGCCTGAACCTCTGTGTTATCATGTTTCAAATTATTCTTGATAATTGTTGCTTCTAATCCGTATTTAGATAATGCATCATGTTTCAGCTTCCATGCCAAATTCCTTGTCTGAACCTTTGTGTTCTCATGTTTCAGGCATTAACTTCATCGAAGCGGATAGGTATCATAGATATATCAGCCTATATAATGTTGCTTCAACTAGTATTTTTTCTTTTACCATGAAGTAAAGGTTAGTTTCCAAATTTTATTCATGCTTCAGATGAGTATTTCCTTAAGTTTGTGCACAGTCTAATTTTACCAATGTGCTTTGTTTCGAAGAGCAGCTGTGCTCAGTTTATTGGAAAACACTTATTACCCATCTTGTTATATTCTTTTAATAATGGATATGGGTATATATATACAAGGTAACAAATTCCATTCCTTAAGATCTTGCAATTTGACATCAGTTCATTTAAGTATTAACCGGATATTATTTTGTTTGGGTCATGTATAGTTTTCATATTGAAGTAACTACAGGCTTCTGCTTATTGACAAGACCAAGCTATCGGAGGACAATGTTGCAGAGCGCCTCCAGATGAAGATCAGTATTTTAGTTATATAGTAGTACGGGTGGTACGGTGTTCACCATCAAACATAGCTTATTGTTGCTAATTCTTTGTAATAGGAATGGTTCTTAGGTTAGGCACGGTTAGTTTCATGGTTAGCTGTTTTTTTTCTATTTCTCACAAAAATACATCGTTATGTATTGACAAAATGGATAAATAATAATTGTTTGCTGTTGCAAGTTTATTAGTTGTATTTTTCCATTTATGAAAAATATTTCATTGTATATTGTATCAAGTGGTGGCTGGTGATATAGATAAGTAGCCAATGTGAAAACATTATCAATGTGTAACTGGTCAAAAATATTATTAATTACAAAAAAATGTGGTCATTATTACTAAAACATGGTCGTTAGTGCCTCATGATAGATGGTGTAATAAAAAATAACGATGGAAAATGTGGTCGTTGTTGTTAGAAATGTGGTTGTTACAAGTCTAGTATCAACGACCACATATTGTTCAGTCGTTAAAAAGTTAACGACGGAAAATATCATGTGGTTGTTAATTGTATTAATGACCAAGCTTTTAACGACCATATACGGCCACACTTTTGTGGTGGTTAATCACTTCTAACGACCACATTTGGACTTTTAACGACCACATATCCTGTCGTTAATACCCCTTTTTCTTGTAGTGGGGAGCTTGTCATATCCATGGTTTCAAAATTTATTGATTTATATGCTTTGTGAGCTTTATATGTGTTGTGATCAATCACCAAAAAGGGAGAGATTGTAAGTGCATCAATCCTATTTGTGGGTTTTGGTTAATAGATGATAGTGTAGATAAAGAGCTAATGATGTTTCATGACATTTTCAGTTATATATCAATGTGAAAAGTGCAAATGAAACATGAGACAAGATGTGGCATCGATCATGCTTCAATTTGAGAGAAGTTCATTCTTATTTCAAATATATTTGAACTTCACTTGAGTATAGGATGCCGAACTATTAAGTGGGTTCGACATTTGTGCTCAATGGATCATATATATTCAAATATTGACACCCCACAAAAATACCCTTTGCCTAAACCTTGCCTCAGCTTGTTTGTTCTCATTTTAGCCAAAAATTCTAGGCTAGCTCGGAACTTCTGCGCACTTGAGTTTTGTTGAGCCTGGCCCTTGAATTACCGACCTCTACATCTGAGTTTTTTATTTGTCCGGGAGCATTTTGTCATATCTAGTGGCTGAACCAGAATTTCCATTGGTCCTCACTGTAAATTTCGGGCGCTTGAACCTGCTAGGGTTTTGACCGCGCGCCTAGGCTCCTCATGCGCCCCACCCTAGAAATCTAGGCCTCTAGGCTAGGATTTCTGGTGTGGGGTGCTTCCCCCCATGCCAATGGTTTGGAGGCTGGCTATGGGGATTTGGATCACCCAGCGCCCTCCCTCTTTCTCTCTCTTGCTCATTCACTAGTTCACCAACCTTGCAACAATGTTCTTGATCTCTCTCACATTTCCACACACTCTCTCTCACTCTTTCTTAGATCCCCATCTTTGTGAGTGAGATTTGGTTTTCGTTCTATTACTCTTGGGTTCTTGGAACCCTAGTTGACTAGGTGTTGCCCGATGATGCCCTTGATTTGTGCTTGTAAAGGGCTCCCGGAAAGTTTGTAATATCTATTTGTTCTAGTAGAAATCCTGGCTTGATCTTTGTGGTCGCTTGGGAAAAGCGGGAGTCGAATGAGACTCTAAGGACCTTTGTGATTGCCTCAACAACGAGGACGTAGGAACAACTTTGTGGTGTGGCCGAACCTCAGGATAAATCTTATGTCTTTGTGTGCCGACTTGTGTTTGTATTATTTGTTGTGGTGACATGATATATATTGTGTGTAGGTGGTGGAACAAGCAAAATGCATGAAATCACTTAGTACTACTACTTTACATGTGTGGTGAACTCGATTTAGTCCATAAATACCGTTTGGGACTAGAAATTCTAATACTCGTGATTCAATCCGTGACAATAGTTTGTGAATTTTAGATTATGCCTATTCACCCCCTCTAAGCATTTCGATCCTTTCAAGTGGTATCTGAAAGGTCCTTGTGTGGTTTTGGTAATTGAGTGACAACCCTAGGTGGACTAATTGTGTTTATGTGAGATACACAGGCGATTAGTCCACAAGTACATGTGTGTGAGCAACATATGCCGTGAAGGTGAAAATGGTTTGGAGATGTTGCAAAGCTCACACATGTGATGATGAAGGAGCTTATTGCACATGAGACATGACATTGAGTCATGTGATCAAGGTTGAGTCATGTGATCAAGGTGGAGAAGATCAAGACAAGACTTGGCTTGATGGACCGGTTGCAAGCGTGAAGGGCAAGTCGGAGGCTTTAGAGCAATGGACCACATGGTGGTGAAGCTTGAGCAAGACTTGGCGCCAATGGACGAAGGCAACGGTGAAAAGCAAGTGAAGTCAAGATTGATGAACCAATATGATCACGTGATGATATGAAGTGGATCATATCACTGTTGATCATGGTTGTGCATGTGTTGCATCGACATTGGAGGAGATGGAATGAAATGCGCAAGGCAAAGGTATAACCTAGGGCATTTCATTTCACCGGTCATAGGTGTGTAGAGAAGTTGATGACTGGGTTTAGGATAGATGGCCGTACTATCAAGAGGGGCAAACTTGTTTGCATATCGGTCATCTAGTGTCACTCAAGTGATCTAACTTTGCATCATCGCTAGGATCCAGTGGCGTGGCAAGTTGAGTGGCTAATCCTTTGGAAAATGTTTGTGAAAAGCTAACACACATACACATGGTGGTGTTGGCACATTTGCAAAGGAGAAGAAGTTAGAGTTGTCGTGAATCAACTTATAGAAGAGAAAAATGTTTTTTGGTGTACTCCAAACTATAGGATGGTCCTTGAATTGGAATACTATTTTGATCCATTGTGATTTGGATCAAGTATTCATATGGGATGTGTAGCCCTCTGAGTAAGCTTTCCAAAATGTCTAAGATCATCGAAATCGGAGTTCAGAGCTAAGAGTTATAGCCGTTTTAGCGCTGAAAGGTCTGTGACCGGACGCTGGCATGAAAAACGACCAGACGCTGGGGTCCAGCGTCCGGTCAGCACCTGCGAGTCTGGTCACAGCGTCCGGTCAGTGTTTTTAGCATGTCCAGAAGCAACCGGACACTGGGAGAGTCCGGTCAGTGATGATCGGACGCGTCCGGTCGCTGAAAAACGTCGCTGGAACCTCTCTGTAAGTGACCGGACGCTGGGTTTCAGCGTCCTGTCGTTATGACCTGCGCGTCCGGTCAGTACGCGCTTTGCCCAGTGAAGGGGTAACGACTATTTTAGCCCTTGGTGCTATAAAAGGAGTGTGTGGTCAGCCTTGGGCTGGTTGGAGAGCACCCTCACGCCTATGTGGCTTGTGTAGGAGTGCTTGGATGCCCTCTAACTCACTTGTGCTTGCAAGAGTGTGAATCGATTGCGAGTGAGTGTGATTCTAGTGCATTGCATTGTGAGATTGCATCGAATGGCACTAGGTGATCGAGTTGCAAGCCAGTGGTGCTTGTTACTCTTGGAGGTTGCCACCTCCTAGACGGCTTGGTGGTGGTCTCCATTGAAGCCCGCAAGAAGCTTGTGCGGTGCTCTGGAGAAGAGTTTTGTGAGGGGCATTGTGCTCGCCCCGCGGGAGCCACAAAGAGCAACTCTAGTTGAGTGTGTCATTGAGCTACCCTCACTTTTAGGGTATGTTCTTGTGGTGCTCGACGTGCGGGCTTAGCGGGTGATGCCAATTAGCCGCTGAACCACCAAGTGAGCGGTTGACACAACGGGGACGTAGCGTGTTGGCAAGCACGTGAACCTCGGGAGAAAATCACCGTGTCAACCTTGTTCTTCCCGTTGGTTTGCAATCCCCTTACACAAGCTTGTGATTACTTTTATATATATTGTACTTGTGTAGTTGCTCTTGTAATTAGTTAGCTTGTGTAGCTCACTAGTTACCTTCTTGCTTGTGTAGCATAGAAGTAGCTCCCTTGCGTGGCTAATTTGGTTTGTGTAACCTTGTTAGTCACTTTGCTTAGTTTGTGTAGCTAAGTATTTGCGCTCTCTAATTTGGCATTGGTTGCCTTATTATTGAGCATTGCTAGTGAGCTTAGTTGGCTTTGTGCTTTTTCTTACTAGTATGTGTAGGAGCTCCCTCATTGCTTGAAATACTAGTGGCATAGGTTTATGTGACCTTACTCCTAGAATTGGTTAGGTGAGCTCTCGTTAGCCCAGCACCTTTGTTGCTTAATTAGGATCTTTGCAAGGTGCTAGAGAACATAGATAGAGGGGTGTAGTCTTGGCTAGACCAATAGTTTTAATTCCGCACTTGTTTCGGTTAGCCGACGCGATTAAGTTTTAGAAATGACTATTCACCCCCCCCCTCTAGTCGCCATCTCGACCCTACAGTATCAGTGCCTAATCCTCGTGATTAATGCTTAACCACGTGAGGAAAGAATAATGTCGAATGGTGGTGATGGAGCAAAGGTGCCGGATGAGGTCAAGGCCATGGCCGAGGCTTTAGCACAAAAGATGGTTGAAGAAGGAATCAAGAAGATGGAGGAGGACTACAAGAATAAGAGAGAGGAACAAGACAATGAGTTCTAAAAGAAGATGAGCAAGCTCATGGGTGCAGGCCAAGAGACCTCAATTGGAGGCTGCTCCTCCAACAACAAAGACGGTGACAACAACTCCACCAAAACATGGTTTCACACATACTCTTATGATTACAACAATATTTCTAGATTTCCCAATGTGCACTTCAACTTGCTCAATGTCGGTAAAGTATGTCGTTTCGATGAGATTCGCTATACCGATTAGGCGTATCAAATGAAGATGCACCCTCGTCTTTTGGATATTGTGGATGTTGGTATTACCATTCCTGAGCCAAGAAGAGAGATGTTGGAAGAAACACAAGACCTTTACCACATTGCTCAAGCAGCATCCGTGATTCTATCATCTTGAGATTGCAAAGAAGATTTAGGATACACTCAAAGTGTGCTATAAATAAAGGAGACAAGAAAGTTAGAACTAGCAAGATTAAGCTATTAATGGAGAGATTGAGAGGTTTGTCTATCTACATGGAGAAACCACTCGAATGATGTTTGATCGGCTCATGGTGCTTGTCATAAGATAAGGTCTCTTGGATCTCAAGATTGGGGAGATGACAAGGTTACTAGGAAAATATTGAGAGCTTATCAAGCCAAGAATAGCATCCTAGCGGCAGTGATTTTCGAGGGGGATGTGTCGCACCCAGTTTTCCGTAGAATACCAAGTGCTAACTATATGTGTGCCTAGGATGTCCACATGACACATATAGCGACAAATATGGAGATTATCAAAGACAATGCTTTATTACATATCGAAACATATTTACAACAAGACTTACATCTATGACAAAGCATAACGGAAACTTTCTTAATGTTCCCTTTGGGTCTCCATATATACTCCATAGGGACGGTTGACTGGGGGAGCACTCGCCTAGTACTCTTGGACACATCTCGGATGACTCATTGCTTGAATCCACCATCTGGTATCCATCCAGGATTTTGTTGATTGTAAAGCAAGTGCGAGCGCACCATACTCAACAAGTATACAAAGGGGTTTATGAAGGCTCAAAGGCTTGACACTGTTTACTGTGGTTAACATTTTAGTTGGTCATATTTTTATTAAACCTGAGTCACTACTTTAGTGATAAACCAACCCAAGTGGAAGTAATATTAGTCAGTATTTGATCATTCCCAAACCATCCAGGTAACCAAAGTAACCACTAATCAAGAAGGATCCAAGCCGCTCGTGTCCGTGAGCACGACTGATATATCCGTTCAAAGAATTCCATAGAATTTGTACAAATTTACCCCCGAGCCATAGGAGACAAGGATATGTGGTACCAACCCATAGGAAATATCCTTGTTTCCTATGGGTTGGTATGCATGTTGATTGTAAATTTACCCCCGCGCGGCAGCAACTATCCAACATGCATACCAACCCATAGAAAACAAGGATATGTGGTACAAAAATCATCTAGGTGAAGTCCTTATAGGCATTTCAAATTAGACACATGCATATGTATGAATTAAATATTGTTCATAGGTATAAAGAAGCCTTTGTTACACTTGCCTTCCAAACACTTGTTGATGGTTCCGCTTCTCAAAGATATGCTCCTCATGTAGCTCCACTTCTAACGTCAGCGGCAACCAATACAAGCATCTTAAACAAACCTAGAAACAGTACACCAATCGTTACAAATACATGACATAAAGGTTTTAAACACGTATGGATTGTAACTACGATCATTGAGCGCAAAAACAACTAAACAAAGCTATGATTTAAAGGGCATGAAAGATCGAAGGTAGAAGCTAGAAGGTTCGATAAATGAGAGGAATGGAATAAACGTGATCGATAAGTGCTAACTTGAAGGATTTACAAAGCACATGGGTCCATAGATGAATTATAGATGACTATGGATTTGTGTAGAGGACACATGGGACATATTTTGACAACTGGTTGCACTAAGGTGAATGCTAGATTAACGAGGGACACAATTGTAGTGAACTGTGCACCAGGTAGCGGCGGTTGTGACCATCAAAAGGAAAGATATCTGCTGAACTTATGCACATGATATTTGGTGGGATTGTGTGCAACTACCATACACACAGTCACATCAGAGGGCTCAACGATTTGGACAATGATTTAATGAGAAATGTGGTGAAATGCCGGTGCATCCTGTATGTGCACGTTGGCGAACAACAGGGGTTATGATCACTGGTGACACGGTCATAGATGCACCAATCAGTGATCCAATTTGTAAGGTTACGATGGACTATATGAAGTATATGTTGGCAAAAGGGCAAGTCATTTTGAGTATTGGTTGACCAGGAAACGTGATTGAAAAAAATGGGCTGCATTCCAGACTACTGGACAGCAGCAGTAGCAGTTACTATGGCATCTATATCTCGGCCATTGTGGCACCTATGACAAAGCCAACTTGCAGAGACATGTGCAAGTATATGAGCCACGTTACAGTTGAAGGGCTGATGTTATGTGGCTGCTAGGGTTGAAGGGGGCGAGTTGAGGGAGCGGCGGCCATCGGAATGCCGACCGAGGGCCTTGTCCACAGCCGAGCAAGAGAGAAGGGTTTTTCTTCTTAATTCTTGCTTGATTAGATTGATACATCTCCTCTCTTTATATTGAGAGGTTTACTTAACTCCCAAACAAGGCTTACTTGACTCCTAAGCAAGCGATCCTTATCTCTAATTAACCCTAATACTAACGGGCTATACCGCCAGCCCAGGCCGAATAGGCCCATGACGTACTCTGACAAGCGGGGAACGCAATTGCAAGACTGGATTGTGTGGCTGCTGGCATGGCAGGAGCATCGACAACGGTGATGTTTATAACTTCAGTGTCATGGTTCATATGACCAATCCAACTTTCAGAGACATGTGTAAGTTTGTGGTAAACATTGTGGTCGAAGGGCTTGACCACTAGAGTGGCCAATCATTGGGAACGCTCATGCCAACTGGCTGCAGCGTGGCTGCGGGGCAGCAGGGACAGCGAGCACAAAAAAGATGATAACTTTTTCGGGTTGGACTCTATAGCCACAGAATTTTACAGAGGCATGTGCAGGTATAGCCAAAGGATTCATCAAATAAATCAAGGATCAATGGGGAACGCTATTTCCATCGGCAGCAGCATGCTAGACGCGGGGACAGCAGAGCAGATCGCTAGTAAACCTCGTCAAAACTCGATCAAACTTAATGACGGTTCATGATTTACAGTAAGGAACATGTATACAAGATGGGGAAATAGGAGAGGGTCTCACGTTGGGGTCTCAACAGGTGAGGATGAGATCAACATCGGCTGACGTCAACAGCGGGCTGTGAGGCAACCGACGGTCGATGGTGCTATGGTGGCTGCCTCAGGGATATGTTGTAGTGAGTTGATACAGAGACCACGTAGACGTGCAACACAACGACACGGCAAGGCAGCAGGGAGTGTCGATGAGTAGCAGTGAAGTCAGGCGATGACGTTGACGTGCCTGCAACATTCGTCGCCCGCAGGATACGTTCTTCAACCCGGGCATCGATCATTCGCTCCTAGAGGCAATCTGCGGTATGTGAGAGATAAAAGGGTTGATGAGAGGGGCATTGACCATAGGATCAGAGAGGGTAGAGGAAGGGGCGTGTCCTCATCATACTATGAAAGCACGGTGGTGTTCTCCAGAGGCGTGCTCGAGCCCCGGGACGATGACTGCAGTGGCAAAACAGAATCGCTGCATTGAGGGATCTCCATTTTGGTGAAGGAACAACAGATGGAGGTATGGAATATGGAGGGGTCGACCATGGGAGATGGAGGAGGAAGGGGAGGAGATGGAGATGCTCCTTCTCTGGTGTTTGTGTACAGGAACAGAAGGGAGAGGGAGCCTTCTGTTTGTGCATGAGAGAGAGAGGAGGGATGGCTGTTTCATCAACTTTCACTCTTGCAATTAGGGAGGCATGTAAAGGAGGTGGGGTAGGGAATTAAGGGACCAAGGGATTAAGTGTTGTCATTATTTGCATGAGGGGGAAGAGGATTGTGCGGCAGCAGGAAAAGGAGTGAGGGCGACCAAGGGAAGAGAGGAAGAGTGGATAGGAGAAGGTGTCCATCTAGTTGTGCGTGAGAGGAGGAAATGTTTTGTGCATGCAAGAGATGAAGAGCAACCAATGGAGTAAAAGTGTGCTGTTAGGAGAGAATTAAGGAGAGAATGAAGAGAAGCATGCAAAGGAGGTGAGGCTGGAGAATTAAGAGAGTATGCATTAGATGCTGCTGTTTTTGCATGAGAGGAGGAGAGGATGCGCCTTAGGGAGGAGATATGCTGTTGCTGCTCATCTTTTAATTGCAAAATTCAAAAGAGGAAAACTAAAAGGGAGTTATGGTGCTGATTCCACGCATGATCAAAGGGGAGGTGGTGCATGTTTTCCCAAGAGAAAGAGAGATCGGTTCGGCCAAGGGGTGGGAGAAGGAGAGAGGGGTGTTGGGCTGAGTTAGACTTGCCACAAAGCAAGAGGAAGAGGAAGGACTAATTAAGACCATTGGCGAAAAAGATACAATTTGGATTGTTATTGACGATGGTAAAGAGAGAGAGGGATGGAAGCCATTAGCAAGATGAAGAATTGGGATGCTCACTAATTGACATTGAATCGGATCGATGGTAAAAGGAGAAATAGCGGAATTTGGATTATGTTTTAGTTCCATATAGGATCATGGTAAAGAATTGTGAGTGAAACTCAACATAATTTTGGTATGAGACTGAGCCTTGCAATACGGTCCAGAAGGGAGAAAGGTGATATTTTGGTTGGCTAGGATTTACTATGACGATTTTCCAAACATTTACAGGTGATGGCTTGAAAAGAAAGACAATAGAGATGAAGGAGGAGTCGGCATTGGCTTGTTTGGAATTGAGATTAACATGGGTAGATAACATGTGATTGCTTTGACACGACCAAAGTGATGACAGAATTGTGTGAGGGTGGAAACAGACAATAATTGATCATCTAACATAGATTTGAGGCTTTGGACAAGATTCAGTAAAAAGAACAACTTGAGCAACTCCTTGAGCAGATGCTTTGTAGATTAAGTTGTATCTGAAGTTTTTAAAGAATTTGATTCTTGAAATGGATGAAACATGTGTAATGCATAAAGGACCACGGTAGAGGTTTTTCTTTTTGTTTTGTTTTTGTAAATTGTCATTAATGACACGTTTAGCCAAGACATGTCGCTACTGAGGTCCACTTCAGTGATGTGGTTTGGCTAGACACGTCGCTACTAAAAAGTCATCAGTGACGCGTTTAGCTGAACGTGTCGCTGCTGAAGGGTCATTAGTGACGCTTCTTGACTGAACGCGGCGCTGTTGAAGGGTCACTGATGTATCCACATCAGAGACGCAATATAACTGAAGCATTTTTTTCCATGTCACTAATGACTGTTCAGCTGCGTCACTATGTGAAAATCTGACATAGTGCCAGGGTCTGCACGTTGAAGGGGGGCAAGGAGACACTGTCGCTGGCAGCGCTGCATCGCTTGGCGTTGATGTTGTGCTTGCCGTAGATGCGGCTGCAGAAGAACTGGCACTGCGTGCGACTGATGGTCGATGGTGTGCGCGCCCGACAGCTCTGTCATGTCGCGTGGTGAGAGGTTCTTGTTGCCAGGGTGATGAGTGTGGAGAGGCTGGACCCGCGGCCCGGGAGGTTGGAGTTGGCCGCGCTCTGGCTCGCTGTCCCCGAGTCCTTGAGGCCGAGCGGCTCGCGCCACGTTGGCCCTCCTAGCTGCATGCATGCAAGCAATGCACCAATATTTATCCGAGTCAGACAGCGGCACATACTGGCACGAATGAAGGGGGTGTGGCACAGGCACACTGTACGGATCAGGTTGACTCCATCACGCGCGGCGAGCACGACCGTCCGTGACGATGTCAGCGCAGGAGACGGTGGCCTTGCAGGACGCCTCCACCTGCGCCTTGATGGCGTCGATCACCTCGTACCCACGGACGGACTTGAAGTTGGGGCCGGCGTTCTTCTCCACGGTGAAGGACGGCGTGTCGTCCAGGAGGATCGAGCCGTCGCACCCCTGGTATGTGGCATGGCAACAAATAGATTAAAACACATTGATTGACTGATTCAGTGGCACATTGTAGTGCAGGATATGATGGTGGTCACGACAATGTCAGGTGCCATGCTTGTCACTGCGGCCTACATGGACGAAGCAGTCGTGGAAGAACATGCGGAGGATGGAGGCGCCCATCCGCTTCTCCTTCCCCACGGCGGCCGCCATCCCCGACCGCACAATGGCGGACAGCTGCGGGCACGTGTTGGAGTAGAAGTTGGGCGAGAGCTGCTGAGGCGCGGCGCAGCCAAGAACGGCGAGGACGATGGCAAGGGCAAGGAAGGCTGTCGCCCTGGAGAAGATGGCCATGTCTGATATGTTTGTAGTATGTAGCTAAGCTCTATAGAGAAGAAGACAGGGCAGTCACAATTGCTCGATAGATGTGATGACGAGCTGCATTGGACGGTCTGCAATTTATATTGCGAGACGCATGAGAGGAAGTTTCGTCACGGAATGTCTGAATAGTTGGAAGCGCGTGCGTCTCGCTAATATCACCCACTTAAACTAATGAAATAAAAATTCCACAAATATGTAACGACTGAACCAACTGGGGTCAGCACCGATTTCTTGTCCGATGAGTACTCCTTAACGGAAAGCAACAGTAGTTTAATAAGGTCTTAAACAGAATGGAGAGAGAATTTGTTATATGTGATGTTTGTTAGCATCTTTGATTCGCTCCATAGCTTTTGCAGTGAAATAAATAGAGAATTAAGGATAAGGCAGTGAAATAAATAGAGAATTAAGGATAAGGCGAGGACGCTCATCGTCATCATCCGTGGGTGTGATGGAATTAACAAGCATGTGTAAGAACTATGTGACTTTTTTGTGTGTATACAGTATACATACTCTCCATACACATGCTTGTAATTTGCAAATTGTCATTGAGAACTCAGGAACACTCATTACCCCCCATCTATCGAGAATCGAGATATAGTTGTGTGTTCCTTTCCCTCTTTCGAAACTCAACGATAGGTGCCGATTCATGATTTTGATATGTTTGTGTTTTTTTTTAGATAAAGGATAGTTTATATCCGGCTTCATCTACCATGAGGTAGAATCAGGCCAATTATTACAAGGTTCGACCCAACGGTGAGCACATAACTTACACAGTTCACAAGCTTACAGCCAGACTTTGGAAACACAAAACGTGAAGTAAAGTCTTGACTAAGAAAGACCGATAAATCTATTTGAGAACCACCCATTGGAACTAAAGAAATGCAAGGCTGATGTCTCCAAAAGCCGCCCAGCAGATGTCAGCTGGTCCCGTAGATCATCACGCCGCTGCAATCTTACCCATTGCCGCAGCCAATGGGTTCCTCTGAAGAGTACCTGCAAAAAAAAATCCGGTCTACATTTGTCAAAAACCACTTCATTTCTTGTTATCCAAATTGTCCAACATAGTTTGTGTTTGCTTATCAATAATCTTGGAAAGCTTTTGAAGCTGTTTGACAGCAAATCGCATAGCTGTAATGAATGAAGACCCAGTTCTGATTGTAGCATATGTAATGCTAAATGATCAAGCGGCGATAATTCGATCAGCTGGCCAAGCGATGATTAATTTTAACCTAAAATGTTCCTATATATGCAACAGCAGCATTTGTTTCTGTTAAGCCAGATTTCAAAGATGCCCATCACCTCGAAAAGCTTATAATAAGGCTGTCACATATCCGTATGGAGAGACAGTGGGTGCCAATGAACTAGCTTAACAAACTATTTGTTTAGTTCCATGCATTACGTGATGGTGATGATAGGAGCAACTGACTCGTGTTTGCTCATGTATCATCTTTGTAGCAATCAATCACCGAGGCGATGCCTGATGAGATGATTGATGATATGTATGTCCATTGGGTGGCATTCCATCTTAGGTTGGATCATGTGATGCCAATAATTCCGGGATTCAACCATCATATGTACTTAACTTAATATAAACTATGGGGGAGCTGGAAAGACCACTTATGCAGGTGGTGGAAGCGTGAGGGTTTTCGACATTCAAATCGTGTTGCCCCAGATTACAACTGCTGCCAACACCTTGTTTGTGATCATCTCGGTCGATTATTAGTATGTCGCTAACAAACGGCCACACTAAATAGAAGACCGTGGTGGTGGGCAATAGGGGAAGTGCAGATAGAGGACCAGGAGTATAAATAACTAGGAGAGTTTTCCGCGTGTTGATGTGGGATTTTAAAAAACTTTATCATTGAAAGAAGCAAAATATTTTAGATGAAGGATTATGGAGAGCACGTAGAGAATTTGGAGTTTGCTGGGAGCATGATATGGTGCATTATTTTTCAAATGAAGGAAGCTCGTCATGGGGTTAACGACAACTTGGAAACTACACAATAGAAACCGATACTCCCAGAAACAAAATGGACAAATATCGCTTAAGCAGGAATTTCTAAACAATATTTTAGAGAAATTGGCTTGGGGAGTTGACTCTCAAACTTCCCACACTCTTGCTCTCCTAGTCTGACTCTTCTAGTCTCCCTAGCTCTATTGGTGTGATCTCCAATAAATATATTACTAACTTAAAATAAGATATGTTTTAATTATTTTAACTATATAAGAAAATTGTTATTATTTTGTTCTCTATAGATAGCACAAACGCAAATCTTTGAAATCTTGAGCTGCATAAACTACATCAACGTGAAGATAGCCGATCATAATGGTAAAGAAAAGATATATTGTTTCTTCAGAAAAAAAAGAACCTGTAGAAATGGTTCCGGGAAGGATCCAACTGCATGATGAGAAAAATATAAGAACATAAGTTAGACAATGACAAACTTAACTGATGGGGAGATATGGACCTTCTGCCTTTGCGATGGCAGCTAATTCATGTTCATTGTTTGAACCAATAAAAAACATTAATAAGAACAGCTAATTGAGAAACACCAGATCAATTGGGGGTGTATCTTTTTTTTTTTCTTTTGAAGCAATCTGGAGGGGGTATTCTAAACGACATATGCATGTAATAAAATCTGAATAATCAGTCGTGTCTTAAAAAATTTAAATAGCTAACGGTGTTTGATATCATTGACTAACCTTATTGACTTAAAAGAGAGAAGTAGGAAATCCCATGTGTACCGGCAGCAGATGGCTTATGCATAGACAAGTCGATAATACACCATAAGTTGATTTGTTAAGAGAGAGAGAGAGAGATGAATCACTGATGTCTATCAAGGTTTTGCGATTGGGCAAGGGGAGGTGATCATCATTTCCTTGTTGTTGCAGTGCTTCATAAATAATTGGGTGGAATGACTGGAGAGAGGGGAAGGGACATGACGGTTCGTGCTTCACATGACTCACCACCGGCTGGATATCAAGCATTACACATGGACGGATAGATATGTTTGGAAACTCGTGATCCAATGGCAAAAATTAAAAGTGATCACGTGGTTTAACGTGGTTGTAGAGAAATCAGAGTCAATGACTGTGAGTGGGTTCCATCTATATAGGTTATATAGGGCCTGTTTGGCATGGCTCCACTCCACAACTCCATCAACTCTAGCAAAAAATCCAGCCAAACACACCAACTTCAAAACTCCATGGAGCTGTCAACTCCATGGAGCTGTAGTGCAAATGGGGGTGGAGTTTTGGAGCACCTCTTTTGCTGCTCCAAAACCCCTTTCTTGAACCTCCTCGTGGAGTTGGTGGGTAATTACCCACCAATGCCACTCGTTACATAAAAAAACGATTCGTTTTCTTTTCTCGCGAACCCACGCGTTATGACTTCCTCCTGCCGCAGCAACGACAGCAACGACACCGACGAGGTGGCGCTGCTGGACATGATCGCCGGGCAGTGGCAGTTGCAGGAGGAGACCGGCCTGGCCCTGGCAACGTCGACGCAGGAAGAAGCAGAGGCGAATAATGGCACGGGAGCCATGGGGCCTGGCAGGCGGCCCTACCGCAGGGTGCGCAAGCGTCCGTGGGGCAAGTTTGCGGCGGAGATCCGGGACTCGACGCGCAACGGCGTGCGCGTGTGGCTGGGCACCTTCGACAGCGCGGAGGCGGCGGCGCTGGCGTACGACCAGGCGGCGTTCGCCATGCGTGGCGCCGCCGCCGTGCTCAACTTCCCCGTGGAGCGGGTCCGCCAGTCCCTGGAAGGAATGGGCATGGATGTGTGCGCCGGCTCTGGTTCTGCCTCTGGCTCGCCCGTGGTGGCGCTCAAGCGGCGGCATTCCATGCGGATGCGGCGTCCAGCGAGCCGGAGCCGGAAGGCGAAGGCGGCGACAAGGAGCGAGGTGATGGAGCTGGAAGACCTCGGAGCAGACTACCTGGAGGCGCTGCTGGGCGCCACTGCCACCGAGGAGTCGTCGTCGTCATCTTGGTGCCGTACGTAATGAATCAAGCTATGAGCAAAGTACACGTTGCAGCAGCAATGGTGCATCACGATTTCATCTAAGCTAAACACAGGAGACTCTGAAGAAGAAGATGAGGGTAGAGAGGATGACAAGTGGGGCCTGAATTGGGGGACAACAATGGCAATTCACACTGCAATCGGTTTTTTTTTTAGCTGAGAGCACCCATCTAGCCAAACACCATATTTTAGTTTTGGAGTTCTGGAGTGGAGCTGGCTCCACCTAAAGTTTTGGAGTGGAGCAACTCTACCCAGAGCTGGAGCCATGCCAAACAGGGCCATAGATTAAGGAGAGTGTAGAGGAACATGTGCCTAATAAGAATTCAAGGTGTACAGAGAAAATCAAGAAAGGACACATTATAGAAAACTTAAAATGACATCAATTATGGATTGCTAAATGTTTCTTATCTGGATTCTAAATTCTTGAAAGTTGTGCATACCACCAGATAAGGATTGTCAAAAGTTTCACACCGCAAATGTTTTTAAGTGTGGAAGCTCGGAGGAAATGACTCCCATTTGTTTGCCCCGTATAAAGTTTGCGAATATATGAAGGTCTATATGTACACGCTACTTCATATATAGACCTGATGAGCAAAAATCAAGCCAGGTCTGCAAAAAGGCTTACTATTTTCGGGCTTAAAATTTGTGCCCAGGCCCACCTATGGGTAGGTTCGGGCCTCACATTTTGGGCTGGGATTGGGCCTAGGCGGGCTGCCGTGAGGTTTTAGAGACAAATATAAAAATAATACTATATCGGGTCAGGCTCACGTCGAGAAATTTTTTTCTAGGCTACCTAGACGCTATCCAATAAGGATAGCAGGCCAGGCCAAGCCCAACGAGCTCAAATAATCAAGCCAGTTTTGCTCAGGTCTAGTGATATACTACAAAGACAGAAAGATACATTTTAATTTGGCATTGTATTATAAAAATCCTTTTTTTTCTAGTCTATATACATAATCACTAACACATCCCTTGGAAACGATCCTTAGAAAAGACCCCAAAGAATGATAGAATGTAAACCATGGACACTACAGCCTTGCATTGGGCAGGTCAATCCTTGTAAAAGAAAGATTTGGTAGGACTTTTGATAGTTTAGGGAAAAAATACATCATACATGGCATCATATTAATGAAACTTTGAAACATTTTACTTTAACTATAGTGCATTTGTACAACTTGTGTGCCACACATTTGTATGACTTTTGATATTTATTAAGAGCATGTCGATACGGGACCCACAGGATACCCCGCAAGGGAGAGAGAAGATCTAGTTCAACTAGGATTCTTCCCATGTAAATCTTAGTAGTAGAACTATTAAGTAATCCTACTAGGAAATCTCATTGTAAACCAACTAGGACTCTGGCCTCCTGACTATATAAAGGAGGGCAGGGCTCCTGTCAGGAAAAAAGAACAGGGCATATCATAATCAATCCAACGCAAAGGCCTAAGGCCGACTGGACGTAAGGTTATTACTCGATCTACGATCGAGGGCCTGAACCAGGATAAATCGGCTGTCTCTTGCGTTAACCATCGAGTTCAGCATACACCGAAGCCCGAACATACTGCCCCGGGTACCCCCGTGGCAGGCGATCGGTGGTGAAACATCGATAGCTGGCGCGCCAGGTAGGGGATTTCGGCGACTTTGCATCCGAGAGCTCAATGGACCTCGACAACATAATCTTCCCGACGGGATCAACTTTCATCTTCGGCTCATGGATCTGCGAGGCAGACAACAACGGCAAGCTTCAAAGCCATCTCCTCGAAGATCCAGATCATCTTAAAGAGGTTCCTATTTCAACAACTGCAACGGATCAGCTCACCAGAAGATTCGCGCAGCTCATAGTATCTGATTCAAATCAGATTTCACGACCACTCGTATCCGATTCGAATTCAAGCTCCAAGGCGAAGTTTTATCCGAGTGCTTTCAAGAAACCGAGTTCTTTTTTGGCAAGATTCCAGAGCACAACCCAAAACAACTCGGATTACCCCCAGAGTTCTCTCAAGAAGTCGAGTTCTTTTCCATTTGGGCTCGACAACATGGCAAAATCCTATCAGGGACAGTTCGAAAGATCTTTCAATCCTAGATTCGGGATACCACTGACAGGAGCTCAGGAGGGTCTCGTGCTAACGATAACATCGCAGGACTGTATCATCCACTGGCCGGGTTCCGTTCCTGAGGGTAGCGGAACCCAACTAGTCGGCACAACAACAACAGCTATTCTACCTTACCAAGAAGGAGACTCGATCTACGACACCGAGGCATCTACTAAAGTTATCAGCGACTCCGACAGCATGAAAACTAATGCCAATAACAGAACGACTCACGCACGAGAAGTGCTCATGGTTCGACGTCCGCGGTCACCATTAAATCCCCCGGAAGCACCTGATGTCAGATCATCAGATGAATCAGAATCCAACATATCACCCTTTGCCCAGGGCTACGATGGAGAAACCGATAGTCAGAAACAAGCTAGAGAAAGAAAAAACAAGTTGAAGCAAGGACGCCAACACCGTGCTAGGCAGCGCAGGGAAGCTTGGATCAGATACGAGTCAGAATTGGCTGAGTACGACAAAAGAAAATCGCAACGAGAAGTTGAAGGAAGACGCACGGCAAATACGCCTTACGATAAGATTCGAGAAGCATTAGAAGAACTCGGAGCAACTTCACATCCTGGTGAGAAGTATGAACAGCTCTAGGACTTGCTCCGATCGACGATCCCGAGAACGCATGAAGAGAAAGCTCGATCAAGACTACCCGCCAGATCAGCAACCCACCGGCAAGAAGATCAAAATCAAAGGAAATCTGCTTTCGAAAGACTTGGGCCGGGTGGAAGCCATGACGGAGGAAGTAAGAAGGAACATAATCAAGGCCACCGATTTGAACAACTAAGGAAGACTAGGAGCAGGGTACCTACCCAGACAACCTCGCAAGATTGTTCCCATCAGAACAACAGTTGGCCAGAAGAAGGTGCTGAATCTGAATTCAAAGAAACCAAGGCACACGACAGGTTCCCCTATTTCGCGAACAGGCTTGCATTGGTACGATTACCTCACAAATTCAAACCGTCTAACCACTCCAAGTATGATGGCAAAACTGAACCAAGGCAATGGCTCAGAATATATTCACAATCAATTGAACTAGCCGGAGGAGACGATGATATCAAAACCCTTTTCTTTCCCATGGCACTGGAGGCCATGCCCCTCCAATGGTTCGACAAACTAAACCCAGGATCTATCAGAAATTGGGAGGATTTGCAAAGAGCTTTTTGTGAGAATTTCGCAGGAATCATTACACACCCAATCACTCATGCAGAACTAAAAGGACTCAAGCAAAAGGGAGGTGAAAGTCTTAGAAATTACTATCGACGATTCGGCGAACTACGAGCTCAAGTGCATGACATAACCGAACGAGAAGTAATTGAAGCTTTCTCTCACGGAATCATGGCTAGGTGGCAATTTCAAGACTTCTGCAAAGAAAATCTGAGAAACAATGAAGAATTCAGACGTACAGTAGAAAAGATGATTACTGCAGAAGAAAAAACACGAGAGAGGTTCCCGGACAGAAGCAACCAGGACAACTCGGACAAGCAAAATCACCGAAATAGCAGACATCAAGAAAGAAAACGTAGACCAGACAATACTGTGGCAATGGCCGACAAATCAAAGAAGTTTCCCAAACCCAGAAGATATGATGACATTGAAAACATACGTTGCCCATTGCACCCTAGTGGGAGGCACACCATCGGAAATTGCTACACTTTCAATGATCGATACACAAGAAAAGATAGTAAGGAAAACACCAAAGAGGACAATCAGAAAAGAGAAGAAGACAACCACGAGGACAAAGGATTCCAAAAACCCAGGGGAACGGTAGCAGTGATTTTCTCAGGGGCTCCGGATTGCAGAAGCAAACATCAAGAAAAACTAGCACTGCGGACCATCATGACAGTAGAACCGGCTACACCAAGATACCTCAATTGGTCACAGTATCCTATCCAATTTACCAGAGAAGACCAATGGACTAGCGTGGGAAACGCAGGCCATTATCCGCTGGTTCTAGATCCAACTATTGCTGGAATGACCGTCACCAAAGTACTAATCGATGGAGGAGCTGGACTCAACATCATCTTTTTAGAAACTCTAAGGAAAATGGGACTACAACTCGCCGGGATGATTACGCCAACAAGCACACCTTTTTACGGAATAGTACCCAGCAAAGCAGCCATGCCACTCGGACAAATTACTTTACCTGTTACCTTTGGAACTCTTTCAAACTACCGAACAGAGTTTATCAAATTTGAAGTCACCGACTTCGATTCGTCATATCATGCAATCCTCGGACGTCCAGCACTGGCCAAATTCATGGCAATACCACATTATCCGTACTTACTGCTTAAGATGCCAGGACCCAACGGTATCCTTTCTCTTCGAAGTGATTTGAAGCGCGCTTTTGACTGCGACGTTCAGGCAATCCAAATTGCAGCTAAAGCGCAAGCCGACAATGGAAGAAAAGAAATAGCCGCAATCGCTGCAGAGACAAGCCAAGAAGAATTAGAAATACCGACTAAAAAGCCCAGCATCATCGCACCACCAAAAGAAGCCGACGTCAAGCAAATCGACTTAGGCACAGGCGATACCTCCAAGACAGCAACCATCAGTGCTCACCTCTCGGCAAAATAGGAACTCGCGCTCACCAACTTTCTTCGGGACAACAAAGATATCTTCGCTTGGAAGCCGGCCGACATGCCAGGAGTCCCAAGGGAGTTGGCTGAGCACAGAATTGATGTTAACGAAAGCTCCAAGCCTGTAAAGCAACGGCTACGATGATTCTCACCCGACAAGAAGGCAGCAATTAAAAAGGAAATAACAAAACTGATGGCAGCCGGATTCATCAAGGAGATCCTTCATCCAGATTGGCTAGCAAACCCGGTCCTTGTGCAGAAGAAAAACACGGACGAGTGGCGTATGTGCGTCGATTACACAGATCTCAACAAACATTGCCCAAAAGATCCGTTCGGGCTACCACGCATTGACCAGATAGTTGACTCGACAGCAGGATCTACGCTATTATCTTTTCTCGATTGCTATTCAGGATATCACCAGATCACACTAAAAGAAGAAGACCAGAGCAAGACATCTTTCATCATCCCGTTTGGCGCCTACTGCTACAAGACCATGTCGTTTGGACTAAAGAACGCTGGCGCCACGTACCAAAGAGCTATCCAGACTTGCCTTGGGAATCAAATCGGTGAAAATGTGGAGGCATACGTGGATGATGTGGTGGTGAAAACAAAGAACCCAGACACTCTAATTGAAGATTTAAAGCAAACCTTCGAAAACTTGAAGAAATGGAGATGGAAATTGAACCCAAATAAATGTGTATTTGGAGTTCCCTCAGGACAACTACTCGGATTTTTGGTCAGTCAGCGCGGGATCGAAGCCAGCACCAAGCAAATTCGAGCTATAACAGAAATGGGCCCACCTAGAAGTGTCAAAGATGTGCAAAAACTAACAGGATGCATGGCGGCCCTCAACCGCTTCATATCAAGACTCGGCGAAAAGGGGTTACCTTTCTTTAAACTACTAAAGAAGACAGACAAGTTCGAGTGGACAATAGAGGCCGACGAAGCTTTCAAAAAACTTAAAGAATACCTCACTTCGTCGCCTATCCTGACACCTCCAAAGAAAGATGAAGATATGATGCTATATATTGTGGCAACTCCTACCGTAATCAGCACAGCAATAGTCATAGAAAGAGAAGAACAAGGGCGCGTGTATAAAGTGCAACGTCCCGTATACTACATCAGCGAAGTACTGTCAGAATCCAAAATCCGGTACCCGCATGTACAAAAACTACTCTACGCTCTACTCATTACCTCATGGAAGCTTCGCCACTATTTCGAAAGCCACAAGATTACCGTGGTGACAGATTTTCCACTCGGAGACATCCTACACAATAAAGATGCCACGGGGCGCATATCCAAGTGGGTAGTTGAAATTGGAGCTCTTGACATCAATTTCACCCCACGGAAAGCAATCAAATCTCAAGCCCTCGCCGATTTCATGGCCGAATGGACAGAGATTCAACAGCCTTTATCAGATACAATCCTTGACCACTGGAAGATGTACTTTGACGGATCAC
This sequence comes from Miscanthus floridulus, assembly GCF_019320115.1. NCBI lineage: Eukaryota > Viridiplantae > Streptophyta > Magnoliopsida > Poales > Poaceae > Miscanthus > Miscanthus floridulus. The sequence continues at coordinate 99,784,833 of NC_089597.1, forward strand.
TCAAACTAGGCGGGGCCGGTGCAGGCGTTCTCCTCATTTCTCCAGAAGGAAAACAACTCAAGTACGTCCGTCAGATATTATGGCAAGCTACAAATAATGAAGCAGAATATGAAGCCCTCATCCACGGGCTACGAGTGGCGATTACCCTCGGAATAAAAAGATTACTCGTATACGGCGATTCAGCAGTAGTCATCAACCAAGTCAACAAAGATTGGGATTGCGCCAAAGAAAACATGGGTGCTTATTGTGCTGAAATACGGAAACTTGAAAAACATTTCCAAGGATTAGAAATTTTACACGTCCTACGCGATTCCAACATTGCAGCAGATGTCCTTGCCAAGCTCGGATCAGACAGAGCAAAGGTTCCACCCGGCGTATTCATAGAAGAGCTATCAGTTCCCTCTATCAAACAACCCGGTGAAACAACACATGAAATTCAGGCTAAAGGCGTTCAGATCTTGGTAATCAACACTTCATGGAGCCAAGTTTTCATCAACTATATCAAAGAAAATAAACTGCCAGCAGATAAAGTAGAGGCCACCCAAGTTGTTCGCAGAAGCAAAAACTACGTTCTAGTAGGGGATAAACTTTACAGAAGAGCAGCATCATCAGGAGTACTACTAAAATGTGTCTCATTTGAAGAAGGCAAAGAAATCCTAGATGAAATACACTCAGGTTGCTGTGGAAATCATGCCGCTTCAAGGACACTGGTTGGCAAAGCATTTCGCACCGGATTCTACTGGCCAACCGCTTTGAAGGACGCAGAAGAGCTTGTCAAAAAATGCAAAGGTTGCCAAATGTTTGCAAGACAAGCCCACGTACCAGCTCACAATCTTATCTGCATCCCACCCGCTTGGCCTTTTTCCTACTGGGGGCTAGATCAAGTAGGGCCCCTGAAAAAAGCAAAAGGCGGCTTCGAGTACATCTTTGTGGCAATCGACAAGTTCACCAAGTGGATTGAATACAAACCACTCGCGAAATACAGCGCAACCAAAGCAGTCGAGTTCATCCAAGACATTATGTACCGCTTCGGCATGCCCAATCGAATCATCACAGATCTAGGCTCCCCCTTCACAGCTACAGAATTCAAGAGCTGGGCACAAGACTGTGGTTTTAGTATAGACTATGCGTCTGTTGCACATCCAGAGGCCAACGGACAAGTAGAAAGGGCTAATGGACTCATACTAGCCGGATTAAAGCCAAGATTATACGAAGAACTAGTGGACTATGGGTCCAAATGGATTGAAGAATTACCGAAAGTAGTATGGGGACTACGAACTCAAATAAGCAGAGCAACAGGCTACTCACTCTTCTTCCTAGTTTATGGGTCAGAGGCCGTACTGCCCGCCGACTTGATCTGGACATCCCCAAAGATAGAGCAATACGATGAAGGAGAAGCAGAACACACAAGAAGATTAGAACTCGACAGCTCAGAAGAAATCAGAGTAAACGCTACCCTCCAATCAGCCAGATACCTACAAGGTTTAAGACGGCATTACAACAAAAGTACCCAACCCCGATCACTACAAGTCGGAGACTTAGTACTAAGAAGGATACAGAAGACTGACGGACGACATAAGCTACTCAGTCCATGGGAAGGTCCGTTCATTGTCACAAAAGTCACCGGACCAGGTACATACAAGTTAATAACCGAAGATGGAAAAGGAGTCAGCAATACATGGCACATCAGCCAGCTAAGAAGATTCTATGCGTAAAAACAACTCAAGGAAAAAAAAAGAGATATGCAAGCCACAATGAACCAACGGGCACAATCGACGAAAAACAATACTCTTCAACAACATATGTAGTAGTTTATACTCATGATCAATGAAGATGATATTCATCCACAGCATGTCTTGTCATGACTTCCAAAGAGTTGTTTTCATGAAACAAAAAGCAAAATGGCTAAAAACATGCCTGAGCATCCTGGCCGAGAGCAAAATAGCTGAAAAGACGCTTGAGCTCGCCGATGAGGGTAGCTAAAAGCTAACACCCGAAACAAAAAGCAAAATGGCTGAAAACATGCCTGAGCATCCCGGCCGAGAGCAAAATAGCTGAAAAGACGCTTGAGCCCGCTGATGAGGGTAGCTAAAAGCTAACACCCAAGACAAAAAGCAAAATGGCTGAAAACATGCCTGAGCATCCCGGCCGATAGCAAAATAGCTGAAAAGACGCTTGAGCTCGCCGATGAGGGTAGCTAAAAGCTAACACCCGAGACAAAAAGCAAAATGGCTGAAAACATGCCTGAGCATCCCGGCCGAGAGCAAAATAGCTGAAAAGACGCTTGAGCCCGCCGATGAGGGTAGCTAAAAGCTAACACCCGAGACAAAAAGCAAAATGGCTGAAAACATGCCTGAGCATCCCGGCCGAGAGCAAAATAGCTGAAAAGACGCTTGAGCCCGCCGATGAGGGTAGCTAAAAGCTAACACCCGAAACAAAAAGCAAAATGGCTGAAAACATGCCTGAGCTCCCGGCCGAGAGCAAAATAGCTGAAAAGACGCTTGAGCCCGCCGATGAGGGTAGCTAAAAGCTAACACCTAAAACCAGTCGACCGAAATTTAACTCCAAAAAGACCCTCTAGCTCTTCGTTTCGAAAAGCAAGAGGCTCGGGGGCTACATCCAGGACATCCTGATAGGAATACTTTTTCCTCAGAAAAGCATAAGCGCCACTCAAGAAAGCACTCGGATGCCGAAGTTTGTCAAAGCAACTTTCTATGCCGAGTCGTTTTACATAGCGCAGGAGAAAGGTTGTCAACACAAATATCTACATCTAACAAAGTCATAGCGTGGACAAAGCACTCGACGGATCACAAAAGAGGAAGAAAAGAAAAGTACTCGACAAATCGAGGGGTCTCGTCAGAATAACGCACAGAGTTGTTTTGCGGAGCAGAGATGGGAACAGGACAAAGTACTCAGCAAGTCAAGTAACTTCAACCGCACCCAGGCAAAGAATACATCAACAAAAATAAAGAATCTTCATTTAAAGAGGAGTGTAATATTACAAGGGGATGCTCAATCGAGTCAGGTGTTGTCATCAGAAAGGGAGATGTCAATATTTAGACTGTCTACAACCCTACTGGCTAGACCTTCGACCTCAGGCTCCATCCTCTCAACGGCGTCAAGGTATTCTTGGCTTTCAGCTTCCTTTGCTATCTTAGACAGAGGCGCCTCTGGAGCAAGGACCCGGACCTGGGCCAGCACATTCTTGGTACATACTTGGGCACACTTCTTCGCGAACTCTTGAAAATGAGTCAGAATCCGGGGAATGAACTGCGCCCAAGATTGCCCGTCATCCGCTGGAGTCCGGAGGACATCGGCTACTGAACGAAAAGATTTCCACAAAACATTCCAATTTTCAGTAGCCGTCGCCAGCTTCCCAGACAAGCCTTCAATAGTTTTTTGGGCCTGCACAAGATCTCTGTCAGCTCCGTGCCTAATCAGCTTAGCAAGAGCGAGTTCTTCCTCAGCATGAGTAATTACCTCCTCAGCTTTATTATGACTAGAACGGACAAGGGCCTTTATTTCATCGATACTCTCCGAGAGCTTCTGCTTCTCAACTCGGAGAGCTAGACAAGACACCCAAGAACAAGTCAGCGGAAAAAGAAGTCAAAATACAAGAAGAAACAGGCAGAACCCGCGGCACCTTTGCATTCATTCTTCGTAGACTCCACTGCAGCATCTCTCTGCTTCTCCGTCTCCACTACCCGAGCGCGAAGGGTCTTCTCCTCCTTTTGGTGCATTTGACGCTCTGTCTCCAACTCAGCCCAGAGGAGGTCAAGATCGGCTTTCAGAGCGTCCACCTCCGAAGACAACTTCCTCTCATTTTTAGATGAGAAAAAGAAGCCAGAATGATCACGAGAGAAAGACTGAGCAAAAAAAGGCAAAGAGAAACAAGGCGTAAGAACAGAAGAAAAACAAGCATGCAAAAGAGGAGTGGCAATAAAACCTACCTGGAGCTTTTCACCAAAAGAAGTCGCGAGGGTCGACAAGCTCCCCCAGGCTGCGATCAGCTCCGATAAACGATGAGTGGCATCGAACTGTTGCACCACGTCACCGGAAAAAGAGGGGCCGCCGGAAGCAAGAGAAGGGGAAGGAGAGGCCGGCTGGGGCGAAGAAGGAACGACCAAAGCAACCTCCAGGGAAGCCAGAGCCAAACCCTCAGAAGGACCCGGCGCGATGGCCACAGTCACCTCCGGAGCGGCCAAGTCCGCAACTCCGCCAGGTAGCTCTGAAGCCCCCGCGGCGACTTCATCAACAGAATGTTGTGAGTCCCGAGGCTCAGAACTCGTTGGCATGGCGGGAGGCAGAGAAGAAGTCGATGAAGAAATGAGAGAAGACGAAACACTGAAAAATGATAAAAGGAAGCACCATTAAGAACCAGAGGAAGGAAGATAAAAGCCAAAAAGATAAAGCTAGAATCTACTCACCCAACCACTTTCTTCTTCGCGAAGCCAAGAGAAGGCCTCGCAGGGGGAACCACGACGGCGAAGACGTCCCCGCCACCCGGCGACGGGCGCGGGGTAGCCGACAATAGAGCCGCGGAAGAAGCCGGGGCTGGAGCCATGGAAGAACTCCGCACCGGAGGAGCAGTAGAGCTCGGGACAGAGGCAACCAAAGAACTCGACACCGGAGCTTCAGGAGAAGTCGGCGCGGGAGCCTCGGAAGAACTCACACCCGACCTCCGATTACTTCAAAAAGTTCAAGACTAAAAGTCAAAACAAAGAAGAGAAATTCAATGCAACAAGAATATGAAAAACAACTCACCACCGCATGACGAGGGGGACTTCATCATCCTCTTCTTCCTCAGCCAAGGAAACCAGAGCACCTGCTGAAAAGAGAATAAAAGTACTCAGATCAAGAGAGAGACATGAAAATAAAGGAACAAAGAGTATTAAATGTGCTCACCTAAGAGCATGCTAGCAACGACTGGAGTACCTGAGGGAGTACTTGGTTTGCGAGGCTTCTTGGAGATAGGCAGGCCAGATGAAGACCCATCCGTTCGCCCCCTCTTCGAGACACTGCGAGGGCCGCGAGGGACTAGACGAGGAACATATTCTTCATATACATCAACAAATCTGAAAGAAACCCCAGGAAGGGCTATAAAGGTTTGAGACTTACTAATTGCAGAAGTACCAGCTAGACGATCCCCAGTCTCCGCCACGGCAGGGAGAACATCAAGGGGGATCGGATCGACAAAGTTCCGCCCAAGCTCCTACGAAAAAAGATAAAACACCGAGACAAGGAAAAGCTAAGCAAGAATGGATGCAGCAAGAGTACATAAAGAACTCAAACAAAAAGATAGACAACTCACAGCTGGGGGCAGGTTGATGGCCGAGAACTCAGAGACGGCAGGAGGAATGACGCTCACTCCTTTCAGCATCTTCTGGAGGCGCTCGAGTACCTCCTCACCGGTCAGCTCAAGAGCTGGGACCATGCGTGAAGGATCCTCGGCCCCAGAATACTCAAAGCCGAGATGCTCCCGCTCTTTCAAAGGCTGAACCCAGCGACGAAGGAAGCTTGAAACAATACCAAAGCCGGTCAAACCCTGCTGTTTCAGCATGCTAATCCTATCAAGGAGTGGCTGGATCGCTTGAATCTCAGCAGGTGACTCAAGCTTCTTGTCCCATCGGTCATTCACCACAGGACCAGATCCGGAGTGGACGACAAGGGAAGGGATCAAATTGGCAGCATAGAACCACTCGGCACGCCAATCTTTGATAGAATCGACTAGGTCATAATCAAAAAACTTAATTTTGAGACCCTGGCAAAACTGAATCCCGCAACCGCCGAGGGTGCTGGTTTCTTCACGGCGAGGTTGAGGTTTCAGACGAAAGAAAAAGCGAAAAAGAGATAAAGAAGGAGGGATCCCAAGGAAGGCTTCACAAAGGTGAACAAAAACAGAAAGATGGAGAACGGCATTGGGGGTTAGATGGTTCAGACTAACCCCGAAATAACCAAGAAACTAATGAAGGAAGGCGGAAGCAGGAAGACAAAGTCCAGCGCGGACAAAGGAAACAAAAAGGACAATCTCACCAGGACCCGGAGCCGGAACCCGATGCTCGCCCGGAACTCTCCATTCAGCGATGACTTTGCTTTGGATCAAGCCGTCGCTAACGAGCTCGCGCAGCTGGTCTTCGCTTGTTGTTGGAGCCGGCCAAACCTTCTGAGCTGCCCTCATGGCCACGAACTCCTGGTTTTCAATCAAAGAGAGGGATGACTCCTCGTCCACGAAGGTCGCCTGAGACTTGCTTGCGGTTTTCTTCTTTCCCATGAACTGGCGGAAGCAAAAAAGGCACTAAGGAAGATGAAGCTAGGATGATGGTGCTCGGGTGATGGCGACAATGACGGCGGTGGATTTCTGAGAGCTAGGGTTTAAAGGCAAGAGCTGGGCAGCAAGGGAAAGGAAGATAAAAGGTCTTTAAATAGATTTTTCAGTGATACAAACGGCCCACAAGGCCCGTTAAAACACAATGTGGGAACGCAACGGTCCATTTACCGACGCAGCTAAAACGACGGAGGGCACGAATCCACACAACGGTACAAACCAACGGGCAGATTTCAGACTTATCCGTCCAGCACCACGGCAGGGTTATCAGATTGATACAAGAACAACCCATCAAACCAAGAAGAAAGAAAGAAGAAAGAAAGGGCTACCTCACGAGGAACAAAAGAACCCGGTTATGTAAGAAAGAACTCGGTAGTCTCATGAACGACAGGGATCACAACAGAAAAGTCAAAGACAACTCAGAAGACAAGATTCGTTACATTACAAGCGACTTCAAAAATAGAAGATTACAAATCTTACAAGACCCAACGAACTCGGCACCACGAAAAGCAAAGTAGCAAAGAGGAACACGGACACGACTAGGCTCTGGAATGACTACGTGTCCCAAATTGCTACTCGGAAGGACAGACCGCCATCAGCTACACTATTTTCTTCAAAGGACGGACGCAGTGCATCCAAGGCGGAAATCGGCAGCACGGCAGGGCAACATGGAGCAGAGAAGGCCGGCGGGCATCTGTCTACCCAAGACCGATGTGATGCTGGATATGGTGTTGATCTGCACTGGACAGTCTCAAGACAGGCGACGAGGATCAACCCAGAACTGCCGGATGAAGGAACGAAGCCCACATCACAAGACTTCCTCCAACTACCACCACGTACATCCTGGCACAATGCTGTCGCGGGATTAGCCTACCTCTAATCCCTATCACAAGACTTCCTCCAGCTACGACAAGACACACAGGAACTACAAAATATGCCCGGGGGCTGCTCTACTTCACAAACTACCATGTTCATGACCACCAAGGTTTCAACAGAATGTCCAATGGATGAAAACAAGCACTCCGGGACAGTATTTATAGACCAAAGGATCGGCGCACATGGACTAGGAGTACCAACGAAATAAGCCTAACAAAGGACACAGTGAAAAGATAGGACTCAATAATAGATGACTCAGGCGAGAGGAAGCAGTACTCGAAGACGGGCATATTCAGAAGAATATACCAGCACAGTACAACCCGTGAACAAAAGGCATTTACACTCAACCACCACCATACAACTACATCTGACAACAGCAGACCATCAAAGAATACGCCAAGACCTCGCATCCGAGTTCTTCCTGAACAAAACAACACGGATATACGCTCGGAGGCTCGGCCAGCACCATAGCTTAATCAACACTAAGCTAGGGAACTCGGCTTTCATTTCAACTACTCCCGGAGGCTCGGAACCAAAGACAAAGGACCAAGAATACAAGAAACTCAAGACTACAACGACGACGATACATCACGACTCTTCATCCGACTTCTTTTCTAAAGAAAAGAACTCGGAGAAAGCGCGGAGCTGCGGGATAGACCCAAAAGCACGAGGCTCGGGGGCTACACTCAGTTAGTGCAATTTCACCCAAAAGGAACCCGGACATAAGCTTGGAGGCTGCATGCCGCGAAACTACTCGGATGATGGTTTAATCCAAGACTAAAAGGCCGCTTCGGAAAGATGCCGTGAAACTACTCGGACGATGACATAATCCAAGTCTTGGGGACTACTTCAGAACACAAATTTTCAAACAACATAAAGGATCAAGACCCTCCAACTTTTTGTTCCAAATAGCAAGAGGCTCGGGGGCTACACTCAGTGAGTGCACTTTTTCTTCGAAAAAACGCACGTCACCAAAAGACTTTCTCAACGCAGACCATTTCAAGACATTACGACAAAAAGAACCTGGAACGAGCCATATTCGAGTTCTTTTTGATAAAACTTCAACGAACAATCAGAACAACTTCAAGACAAGATCCTCCAGCTCCTTGTTCCAAATAGCAAGAGGCTCGGGGGCTACAACCAGATGGATGTATTTTTTCTTCAGAAAAGCACTCACCACTCAAAGATCCTAAGAAGCGCTACAAGGTTTCACTCCAGAAAGCACTCGGATGACATCTTGTTCCTACTCAACAAGACTTGAAGGGGCAGAGCGAGACTTTCAGAGCTCAACCATGAAGTGCTCGGGGGCTTGTCGATATGGGACCCACAGGATACCCCGCAAGGGAGAGAAAAGATCTAGTTCAACTAGGATTCTTCCCATGTAAATCTTAGTAGTAGAACTATTAAGTAATCCTACTAGGAAATCTCATTGTAAACCGACTAGGACTCTGGCCTCCTGACTATATAAAGGAGGGCAGGGCTCCTGTCAGGAAAAAAGAACAGGGCATATCATAATCAATCCAACGCAAAGGCCTAAGGCCGACTGGACGTAAGGTTATTACTCGATCTACGATCGAGGGCCTAAACCAGGATAAATCGGCTGTCTCTTGCGTTAACCATCGAGTTCAGCATACACCGAAGCCCGAACATACTGCCCCGGGTACCCCCGTGGCAGGCGATCGGTGGTGAAACATCGACAGCGCAATGCTATTTTTATGACATAGTGATCTACATACAAAGCTTATCATCATTGTGCTCCTAAACTTGCCATCTAGGCCTAGGCGGAGGCAAAGTTCTTAGTACTAGTGCGGTTGTGCCGACTACTGACTCATGAATGTGGGGGTCGTACCACTTGGTAATACTTGTTTGCGTACTGAGAGAAAAAATGAAGAAGGGGGAACCTTCTTACAACAAACTTATAAAGTATAGTAATAATTATGGATAAGTGGTAAGCATTACAAATTATTATGTGAATTATGGATTATTGAAAATTATGTATACCATATACTAAATGATGGCCCGAATGCTTTTTTGCACATTACATTCAAAAAAGACAGTTCTATGTGAATGTTCAACATATTACACTCAAAGAACATTTTACACAAATGTTTCCTTGTTTATAAACAAAAATGTATACACATCTCCGAGCATGTACATTTGTTGTCTAAACCATTTAGATTCCTCTCCTTGTATCTTTCTTGCTTGCAATTGACTCACTCGATTCCTCAGTCATAATTATTTTATTAGTGTGTTCAACAAATGGCCACACTTATGGTGGTAGCAAGTGTGGAAAGATGAAGGAACTATATGTTTGAAACCATACTATTATAGAGGAAGTTGTTGTAAGAGAAGTTGTAGATGAAAAATAGGGAATATCAATGTTTCAGACATTACCTTTATTAGGAATATGTTATATGTGAATGTTTCGCATAATAGACAATACATTCAAAAAAATTTTGCTCAAATGTTTCAGACACATTTATTTTCACTTCTTGGAAATTTTCATTCATCCTTGCTTACGGCTGCAAATGGTTGGGTGCATTACTGCTCAAATTGTTTGGATTTCTCTACTTTTCTCTTTCTTGCTTATGATCCTCTCACTCAACTCCTCAACTACACTTATTTATTAGAATGTTTAAGGAACAGCCACACCTATGTTGGTGGTAGTGCGTGAGATAGGATAATCATGTTGTCGGTGCGAAAAGTGACCAACACGTAAATATTTGTAGTTTTGTTGTATGTTGTGATCGGATGTGGCCTAACACTCAATGACACAGGGTTTATACTGGTTCAGGCAAGGTACCATACGTTCAGTTTGAGTCGGTCAGAGACTTTATTCCTGAGCCCAGGTGCTCAAAGTTTGTTGTGGGGTTACAAACGAGAGGGAGTAAGATAGGGGGTATCAAAGGTCCGGTCGGACTCTGGACCGAAGAGCCAAGAGTGACGGGAGCTCCGACGTGCGCTAAGTGTTGCTCCATTCGGCTTTAGAGTTCTAGAGCCGAGCAGAGAGAATCAAAATGATCCGTATGTTTTTCGTTGGAATCGTTTGATGGTTGTTCGACTCGTCTGAATCGATCGTTCTCCTTTTGGAGAGAGCGCATCCCCTTTTATAGATGAAGAGGATGGCTTTACAAGAGATGGTGTGAGAGAAAGAGTGTGTGTGCTACCTAGTCTTGTTGCCCACGCCGTCGGGTACAAGGCGGTTTGTCGGCGCCCATAACACTGTTGATGTTCAGATGCATGTGGTAGGTTACATCGTCTTCTTCAGGTATGACAGATGTCGGCGCCTACCATACTGTAGGATAAATGTTGGCGCCCACAACATTGATCGTGTTCTGACATGTCTGGAAGGTTGTGGTGCATCCTTTTGACATGGCCTGATAGTGCTGTCCTGCAGGTGTGCAGGGTACGACCCTTGATATTGCGGTTGACTGGAGCGTCATGCCTTACTTGCTCTGTCCGTTTCCTAGATCTTCACCGAGCGGGCGTCCCCGGTCGGTCGCTCCCCAGTCAGCTCCGGCCTCCCGGTCGGAGAAGAGCTGTAAGTAGAGGTTCGATGTACTCTCGGTCGGAGAAGCGAGTCGGAGTCAGAGGCGAGCGTCGTCCCTTCTCAGCTAGGCCTTCCGATCAAAGAGGCGGGCTGGAGTCGAAGGCAACGGAAGCGAGCGCCGTTCCTCCTTGGCCAGGCCTTCTGGTCAGAGAGGCGGGCTAGAGTCGGAAGCGAGCGCCGGAGTCGGAGGCGAGCTGGCTAGGCTTTCCAGTCAGAGAGGCGGGCCGAAGTCGGAAGCGAGCGCTGGAGTCAGAGGCGAGCTGGCCAGGCCTTCTAGTCGGAGGGGCGGACTGGAGTCGGAGGCGAGCGTCGGTCCTCCTTGGCCAGGACTTCCGGTCAGAGAGGTGGGCCGAAGTCGGAAGCGAGCGTCGTTCCTCCTTGGCCAGGCCTTCTGGTCAGAGAGGTGGGCCGGAGTCAGAGGGGAGCGTCGGTCCTTCTCGGCCAGGCCTTCTAGTCGGAGAGGCGGGCTAGAGTCAGAAGCAACGGAAGCGTGCGCCAGCTAGGCCTTCCGGTCGGAGAGGCGAGCCAGGGTCGGAAGCGAGCATCGTTCTTTTTTGGTCAGGCCTTCCGGTAGGAGACTGGATCGTTCTTCTGGCCTGTCGTTAGGTTTTTGGGCCGGCCTAGGAGTTGCGCGTTGTTCGCAACGTTGTCTGCTGGGCCGAGCTTTTGCTAGGAAGCAGGTTAATGAGGGACCCCGGGTTTATGAACCCGACACATGTGTTTTATACCATATTGTCATAGAAGAAGCTTGTTTTAAGAGTTGCCAATTGCTGATGATAGAATGTTTCGCAAATTATATGAAAAAATGTTTATGTGAATGTTTCATAAATTAGATTCTACATGTTTTTATGTCATTAGAGAAATTAACTTCCAAGAAGTAGACCAAGGTAATAAGAAAAGGTCTAGGCATATCTCCTTAAAACATAAAATGCAAGAAAAAAAAACTAGAATTACCATCGGTGATACCGGTGTTTGCCTCTTCTTCTCTAACAGAGTCCATGTTTATGATATCATTAGAATCAATAGAGCCCAACTCTATGATATCATTAGAATGGAATCTTGCGATCCTTGGCCACTAGTTTTAATTTGGAATGGGATCTTGTTTGACTTGCCAATCCCTTCTTCTCAGTGAGCGCTATATCTTTGAGAATGGACAATCCTTAAAACTTTTGTTTTTTTGGGTGGGCTTTAATCACCTACCTTAACATGAGTTGAAGGCTGAGCATGTTGCTTTATCGTTTCGAATTGCTTGTTGTTCGTTTCTTTATTTCCACCTTTGACTACCATCCACGGTTGTTTGCACCTTGCCTGTGGTCATGTCACTTAATTTCTCTGACATACTTACATCTTTGGAAATGGACAATCCTTCAAACATTCACTTCTCGGGTGGGATTAATATCCTGCCTCAACATGAGTTAAAGGCTGGGCATTTTGCTACTCTATCGCTTTGGCTTTCTCATTGTTTCTTTCTTCATTACCAACCTGACTACCAACCTTAGTTGCTTGCGCCTCGCCTAGATCACTTATTTTCTCTAACATACTTCTCTGTGACAAATAGCACTGGTGGTAGCGTTGAATGAGGTGATAGGGGATATTGGTTCAAAGAAGCATGGCAATTCTGGAAATGTAGGAAATTTAGAAGAACCAAAGAACAATTATGATTGTCGGTGGCTTTGTGACTGCTGGTGGCTTTTGTGATCGTTGAGAACACTTTTTTGAAATAGAAACTAATAAAACTTATAGATAGGTGATGAACTGTACCAAATATTTTGTTGCATGAAATTTAATTGCTAAAGAGTATCGCTACAAAATAAATAGAAGGTGGATTTGAACTGCTGGAAATCAAAATCATGAACACACAATGGTGATTGTGAAATATTTGACTTAGTTTCAAAAACTCAAAGTAAAATACCATCCTCATTCCACCTTCTAGAGACAAAATTATGCGCTTTGGCTCTCTTATTGCTAACAATTATATATAGTTGCACCTTGAATTCTATTCAACGCGCTAACAACGTAGCCTTTGCCTCAATTTTATTCTGGCAAGCTGTGCAGAAGTAAATTTGTATTGAGTGCACTAATGGCAGCAAAAAACAATTGGTTTTACTCAATTGTGTCTCAGCAGTAGTAATCTTAATTATTGCCACCGTAAATGGCCTAAATTAAGAAGAGTGTGGCGTTAACATGTGTGATAAGCACTCAAGGTACACAGAGAAAATGAAGAAGGGACACATTATAGAAAACTTAAAATTGCATCAATTATGGATTGCAAAATGTTTCTCATTTGGATTCTAAATTCTTGATAATTGTGCATACCACCGGATAAGGATTATTTTCCAATGTTTCACACCGCAAATGTTTTAAAGTGTGAAAGCATGAAGAAAATTACCCTCACTTTTTTTTGTCTTATATAGAGTTTACGCACATAGGAAGGGTGTGCATGTACATGCTACGTCATATACCACAAAGACACAAAGATACATTTTAATTTGGCTTTGTAATGTTAAAATCCCTTTTCTAGTCTATATACATAATCATGAACACATACCTTGGAAGAGATCCTCAGAAAAGACCACCATGGAACGATTGAAATGTAAACCATGGAACAATGCTTTGTATTGGACAGGTCATTCCTTGTAAAAAAAGATGTGGTAGGACTTTTGATAGTTTAGGAAAAAAAAACACGTCATACATGGCATCAAATTAATGAAACTTTGAAACATTTTGCTTTACTACAGCGCATTTGTACAACCAGTGTATGACACACACATTTGATAGTTAAGGCAATGTTGTTTTTATGGTCTAGTGATCTACATCCAAAGCTAATCATCATTGTGCTCAGGGCCCTGTTTGGGACCGCCTCTGGTGGAAAGAAACCGTGCAAGGGTACCAAACGCCGTGATTCTCCAGCGACTTATTTTTCCCATGATTCTTTCCCCGTCTCATTTCACGTGAACGTTGAATCGACTCCCAATGAACAGTGGGAAAATCCACATGATTCTCTCCTATATCGCTTGGCTTAGCCTTCCTCGCTAGAGTCCAGTGTCTGCCTCCCCATGCTCAACGCTACGCTTAGTCCCTTGGACCCTACCTCCACCTCTCTCTCTCTCTCTCTCTCTCTCTCTCTCTCTCTCTCTCTCTCTCTCTCTCTCTCTCTCTCATCCCCATCACCGGATCCGCCTCCTCCATCTCCAGCAGTGACGAGATGGGTTATGCTCGTGAGACAGCAGCAGCGGTGGATCCGCCTCCTTCTCCATCAGTGACGGAGCAAGTGATGCCTACAAGATGGGGGCGAAGGCGGATCCACCTCCTTCTTTGGCGATGATGAGGCGGGGTGGGTTATGCCTGTGAGAAGGGGGGCAACGATGGATCCACCTCCTTCTTCTCTAGAGGTGACAGGGCGGAGCGAGTGATGCATGCAAGATGGGGGTAGTGGCAGATCCATCTCCTTCTTCTTTGGTGGTCGCTTTGGCAAGTCCGTTGGGCTCAGGTAGTTGTGGGAAGAATTAGAGTCCCAAATACCAAGCTTTTCCTTGCTTTGTTTCTAATCAAAGCTGGCTGTGAATTGAAGTGTGGGCAATACAAGTTGTTCCAAACAGGGTCTAGGCCTCTAAGTTGTTCCAAACAGGGCCTAGGCCTTGGGGGAGGCAAAGTTCTCAGTACTTGTGTCGACTACCAAGTCGTGAATGTGGGGGGGGGGGCATGGCGCTTGGTTATATGCATATTCATTCTCTTAACTATGAACACATAAAAGGGGTGAAGGACGAGTCTACACAAAATATGGGTTGTTTGACCACTAAGAGAAAAAAAATGAAGAAGGGGTATCTTCTTACAACAAATTAGAAAGTATAGTAATTGTGGATATGTGGTAAGCATTACAGAATATTATGTGAACCATAGATTATTAGAAATTAGGTATACATATATCAAATGATGGTTTGAATGTTTTTGCATGTTACTTTCAAAATTCAGCTTTATCTGAATGTTCAATATGTTACGTACACTCAAAGAATATTTTACACAAATGTTTCCTTATTTATTAAGAATAATGTATACACATGTTCAAGCAAGTGCATTTGGTACCTAAATCATTTAGCCTTTGCTTATATCTTTATTGCTTGTGATCAACTCACTTGAATCCTCGGTCATACTTCTTTATTAGTATGTTCAACAAATCTCCACACTTGTAGCTAGTGAGGAGAGATGAAGGAACTATATGTTCAGAATTGCACTACTATTATAGAGGAAGTTTCTATAAGAGAAATCATTCGTACGAAGAATAGAGACTATCAAAGTTTCGCACATTACCTTTAGGAATATGTTATATGTGTATGTTTCGCACAGTAGACACTATATTCAAAAACGTTTTTGCTCAAATGTTTCAGACACATTGACTTTCACTTTTTGGTTTTTTTTTTTCATTCATCCCTACTTACAGATGCAAATGGTTGGGTGCATTATTGCTAAAAATGTTTGGATTTCCCTACTTTTCTCTTTCTTGCTTATGATCCTGTTATCGAACTCCTCAGCTACACTTATTTGTTAGAAGTCACACTTATCACTTATGTTGGTGGTAGTGCGTGAGATAACTGCGTGTTTGAAACCATATTTGTCATAGAAGAAAATTGATATAACAGTTGCCAGTTACTGATGATAGAATGTTTCACACATTATATTAAAAAATGTTTATATGAATGTTTCATAAACTAGAGTACTAGACTCTACGTTCAGAAGAACATTATGTAAAAATATTTTTGATTGTTTAGGAAAATTCTTCATTATTTTAACCATTGCATTGATTTTTTACTTCTTAGATTCCTTTTCATTTCTCCTATGTTTAGGGTTGGGAAATGGTTGGGGACAGTGCTACTCAAACCATTTGGATTTCTCCGATTATATCTCGTTCTTCTTCATGGTGGCATGTCTGGATTTATTTCTAGTTGCTTCTCATTGCCTCTTTCTTCCTTCTGGAAACCAACTTGACTTCCGCATCCTTTTAGCTACTCCATAAAAAACTGATGGATCTGTTTCAAAAAACAAAACTGATGGATCGGCCAAAGAGTTTCACTTTTACCCAAAAAAAAATGGATCGGCCATTTATTTAATTAAAAAGACACGAAAAAGAAAACACCTCATGGGCCAAGCAAGGCCCTTGGCCCATCCAGGCCGAACCGGCCTGAACGCGAGCCCGTGCATCTCCGTCAGCCCCGAGGGACAAACGGCAACCGCGGCCGCGCCGGGCTTCCGCACTCGAGTCGAACCCGACTCCAGCCCGCTTCCTCCTCTTCCTCCCATATAAGTTATAACCCAGCCGCCCGGTATCGGGCTACCCGTCTCGCCGCCGATTCGCTGTAGCCTTCGTCTGTGCTGCCCGTGCGATTTTTGTGCCGCGCCTTGTCCTACCCGAAGTCAGTAGCCTCCAGGCGGCGGCGTGTTTTTTTGCGGCGGCGTCTTCGTGCCGAGCTAGGGTTAGGGTTTCTGTGGTTGCGGAGATGGAGGAGGTCACGGAGGGAGTGAACAATCTGGCTATTACGGAGCCGCACAAGAAGAACAGGATCCAGGTCTCCAACACCAAGAAGCCTCTATTTTTCTACGTCAACCTTGCCAAGGTGAGGTTTTTCCCCCGTTCTCGTTTTTTTTTCTTTTTTTCTCCTTGATTGTTCGGGGGATTATTATTGCCAGTTATTGAGCCAACAGCGCGGATGCGGTTTTGCATCCTCTTTTTTCATCAAATTTTTATAAGTTTCCTAGAATTAGTGCACGGATCCAGGATGGGCTTTGGTCACTAAACCCTAGAGGGGAAAAAACTATCTGATTCCATCTCTTTTCTCTTGAAAGAATATGTACTGTTTTGTTTTGTCATGTATTTTCGTTTGGCGATAACTCGAGACTTTTTTTTTGTTTGTTGCGATGATTGCAGAGGTACATGCAGCAGCACGAGGAGGTGGAGCTCTCGGCCCTTGGCATGGGTAAAACTCTTTTGCCCTTCACAATGCTATTTACCAGTATTCTTCACGTTCAACTGTTGTGTTGTTGTAAGCTTTTATGTACCTGTATCTCAAAAGTCAGAAACGTTTGTATGTCGAGTTTTGACTACAACTGTCCCTGGTTACTCATATTTTGAGTTTTGACTGTGAAGTCTTAGCGATTTTTCAGAGTGTCTTGTGTTGGCATTCTTGTGAGCTGTCCTACCTCAAGGATGTGGTGATCCTTGTGAAAGTTCACTCTGAAAGGTCAACACAGGTTAATTCTGTTATTGCAATGTCTAGTTATTGGCCATAGGTCTTGCGGATCTGTGATGACGTATTATTGTGGTTATAAGTTCAAGTGCCCAAGGTTAACTTTTAGCATGATTTATCGTGTCCTTTCTATTACTTTTCTGTTATGTTTTATTGCTTTTCTGTTATGGTACCTGTTTTAGGATATTTCTTTGGTCAAATTTACATACATACAAACATGATGACATAATGTCCATGACTCCACTTTTCACTTTGTATTCATAATTATATCTTGCAATTGTCCTCTTCGCTGTGGTAATATCTGTTGTGCCTGTCCATACTGTACTTTCTTAATTACAACATGTTGGTATGCTGATGAACTTCCTTATCATTCCAGCCATTGCCACTGTGGTTACTGTTGCTGAAATTCTGAAAAATAATGGGCTCGCTGTTGAAAAGAGTAAGGATTTGTAGCCTATATACTTCTGTCATTGTGACTCATTTGCATCTTCATCTAATGAGAATTGGTTTCCAGAGATCATGACATCCACAGTTGATGTCAAGGATGATTCAAAGGCCCGCCCTATTCAGAAAGCCAAGGTGAACATCTCTTCCCTTCTAAGAAATGAAGTAATATTGCTCAAGATTACTAGCGGATTGTTTTTTTTATGCTAATACTGTTACTGTGGCCAGATCGAAATAGTGCTGGGCAAGACAGATAAATTTGATGAGCTGATGGCGGCAGCTGATGCAGAGAGGGAAGCTGCCGAGGCAGAGGAACAGAGCTAAACGTCTATCTTAAATTTTGATGTTGTATTAGTACAATGCTGTTAGGTTGTGGATTTTAATCTCTTGGCCAACAAGAGACAGTACTTCTGTGCTAGTATAATCAAGAGCTGTGCTCATTTTATTTGTTTCCATGGTAACTTATCTTTATGATAAGATTCGTTTTCACTAGTGTTTTGTTGAGTTTCCAATTATGGGCCTGTCTTGGACTATTCTGCTCCACTCCTTTCAACTCCACAAACTCTGCACTAGTAGGGAAAAAAAGTGGAGTTAGGCTATCTCCAACAACACCATCCAAAATACAAGACCTGCGCTACATGTAAAAGGTTCAATACCTATTCGGCATTTTCAACAACAAGATCCAAAAGAGAATTCTTTCTGCAAATGGGTTTTCAAGAGAAAGGATGCTCATATTTGTGTTGTGTCTCTCAGACAACCTAAAATAGATTTCCCGTATAGGTACTCGGTTGGAAACTGATTTTGGGTCTCTTGCTATCCATTTTGGGTTTGGGTGCCCATATGGGTTCTTTATTGGAGACAGTCTTACGACGTGTTTGGTAGGGCTTGGCTACTCAAAAAGGTGGTGATTTTTTTTTTTTTTGCTCCGGTTGGAAAACGTCAGGTTCTGGTTGTTTAATAAAAAAATGGATAAAAAGGATGAAATCTAATCTTTTCTTTGTTTGATCTTTTTTTTCTCTTTTCTTTGTTTTTTATGTCCTCTCTTATTTTCTTCTCTCTTTAGAGTATAACTTCGGTAGTAGCCGTCGAAATAGGGCCCTTTTTTTCATGCTCTCTTACTTTTTGAGGAGGGTTTTTTTTCTGCACTCTGTTAAGTGGCCCGCGGCTCAAAACAATTCTAAGTAGAGAATGACAGAAGACGCTTGCCATCCTCTTTCAGTCTTTCTTGCCTTCTTCCCCATTGACTAGAGGGCGGGAGGAGGAGGCCATGCTGCCAGGGAGAGGCGTTGGGGGAGGACCGGAGGAGGCCTCACCGGAGAGGGGGGCGCTGGGAGCCTAGGAGGCAGAACTGCGAGGAAACCATCCATTAGTGGGCTCCCTTCCATTAGTGGGCTCCCTCCAGAGCCCCCAGGAATGAGGGTCCGAAGGGGGATTTGATGGCCCTCTCGGGGCGACTTATTCTAGGGTGGAAAAATTTATGGAGAAATAATTTGAATAATTATTTTATTCTTTATGGAGGGTTTTTCATTCCTGGGTGTGCCTCCCCTTGCTTCCAAATTAGCCCTCAAATTTTAGGGTTCTGGTAGAGTTCTCCGGACCTCTTTTTTTATCGTAAGTTCTCAAATTTAGTCTTGAGAGCTCTAAGTAGGGGCTTGTAGGGGCCTCTCTAGAGTTGCTCTTATCCGCTCAACATACCATCGCATGTGTCGCTGACTTCTGTCCACATGCCACCTCGGTCTCCTCGGCCTCCATCACACCTCCGCCTTCAATGCTTTTGTCCCCATGCCGTTGGAGTCGGAGTCGATCGCCGCTCACCCCACGCGCATCCTGCATGGAGGGGTGGGCATGGAAGAGAGGCATTTTGGAAGGGTTCACATGTGTGTATGGAGGAGCTAGAAGAAGAGACCTTTTCTTCCCCAATGGATTCTATTTCCAGATCCAGAGATTGTGTTTCCCGAGTGGGATAGGCCAGAGCTCTAGCGAAGGGTTCACGTGCATGTACGGAGGAGCCAAAAGAAGCTACCTTTTTTTTCCTCATGCGGTGGATTCTAGTAGCCTGTTCAGCTGAGGCTGAAACGATCGTATACAGTCGTGGATTATTACTGCTGGCTGGTTTGGTGTGAGAGAAAAATACTTTTCTGGCTGAAAATTTACGATCGTTTACGGCTAAGCAAACATGCTGTAGATCTAGAGAGCGCATTTTCTAAGTAGGCCGCAACGCCAGTGGAGGCCCATGTGCATGTATGGAGGAGCCGAAAGAAACTATTTTTTTATCTTTTACGGTGGATTCTAGATTTAGGACCCGGAAGAAACTATTTGTTGCCTTTTGTGGTGGATTCTAGATTTAGAGAGCACATTTTTCATGTCTTTGGTTCACATGAACTGAGCTTAGGAATAGTGTAGGAATTTTTTCTTTGAATGTTGTTTTGAAGGAAAACTACAGAAAATTTAGTATTCGCTCAAATATCTTGGTAAAAATCGGTCCATCCAAATGATCATTCCTTTCAAATTCATGTGTAATTCCTGCAATTTTTTGTATTCCTATGTTTTTATCGTTCCTTTCAAATTCATGTGTAATTTCTATATTTTCTTTTTTTATATTCCTATGGTTTTGCTTTTCTATGTTCCAAAGGGACCTAAACGGGACCTATATGTTCTTGGTTTTCTATGTTCCAAACGAGGCCTAAACAGGGACCTATGTGTAAGAGAGGAAATGTCGTTGAGGAAATTAAACGAGCATACTTCTGCTCAAAATTTAAATGCTTTCGTCCCTTATTTCAAGATTGAGGGAACAGGTTACAAAATTAGAGTAGCGACAGCAAAAGTTACGAGCCTTACGACATTACCAGACATGATCACATGACAAAATTGCCCCCGCAACATGCAGCACCATCAAGTAAGAATATTCTTTATGGATTGCAACACAAAACTGAGCCAAAACTTGATCTAACAGGCGTTCAAATATCTTAGATCTTGCCTGTTCGGTTCACTGGTTCATATCGTTGCTGGTTCGTGAAGAAGTGCTGCTGGCTGATTTGTATGTGAGAAAAATACTGTTCCAACTGGAAATTTACGATCGTTTACGACAAGCCACAGCCAAACGAACATGCTCACATTTTCATCGGTTGATATGACTAGGGTATAGTACCCCCACCTTCCAGCCTTCCACATCAGTCATACCCCTTCCTCAGGGGCATAAAAGCTTCAGCTTCACTCACTATCCTCATTGTCTTCAACCAGGATCTTCTTACAGGCCTCGTAGCACATGAACGAGATGCCCGCTGCAGGCATCAGCTTGATGCAGCTCGGTCCGAGCCCCTTGTACAGGCCGCTGATCCCTTCCTTCTCCATTATGCAGTAGAGCGCATGGAACACATTCTTGTAGATCTGCCTCCCACCTACTGCTCCTACCTGCATTTGCTTGCGGGCCACCTCGAGAGGGAAGGTGGCAGTGCTAGAGATGGCACCAGCTGCTGAACCAATTAGGAGAGTTGCGATGTTGCTGATCTCCTCCTGCTTGAACGTCTTCCTATAGAGCTTCTTTAGGGTGTCATAGGCATAGTAATTGGTCGCAGCATATGGCACCACTCCTACCAGACTTGGTGTCAGACCACGGTAGAGCTCTGATGGACCTTCCTCTCGCAAAATCTTGACGAAAGCATGGAGGAAGTTGTCATAGACATCTTTCTGCAGAAACAAGGAGTGAGCTGAGGTGCACAGAGAAACATCAGTTATTCAAGTGGTTGAGAAAGAGCTCTGTGCACCTCTATCGTCAATCTGGTCTTAATCAATTCCAATGGATACATGCACAGGGTTGAGCTGACTCCAGCAAGTGCTCCAGCAACAAGTGATGGAGGTAGGAAGGTCTTTGGGGACTCATCAGCCTTTGGAGTCAAGAATTTCTTGGCAGTATCAAAAGCAAACAGCTGCATTTGAACAAAGAGGTCAGGTATATAAAGGTATGTTTGTACAACAGTATAGGTGATAATTGATCAATTGTTGTAAAACCAAGGTCTCTGGATATCTTAGATTCATAAGCAGAAAAAAATGGACATGGAATACCACAAGCAAAGTCATAATAAAGGCTAACATATACACATTTTGCGAGTCCATATCTAAATAAATTTCTCTTGCAGTGCAGGCCATAAAAAAATATCCAAAAAGCACACTGCTAATTAACAAATTCATTTTGAGGCCTCTCACATGTTCAGAAACAAAATTTATATAGTAGCATATTATACATGTTTGCCGCCTACAGAGTGTCAAACATGCCTATTCTGCACATGACCAGATAGCAAGCTCAAAATATCAGAAAAAAATATAATATTCAAAATATAAGGTAAGTGGTTGCAACTCAGTTGATACAATTCATAAACTACCAATCTAGACCAGTATTCAAAAAGGCGTGATTCCACGGCCGCCTAGGCGCGCCGTGACGGACTGACGGGGTACCGTGGACCCTAGGGGGGTAGGTGGTACCTAGGTGGCTCCCGTCGGCCGTGGCAGCCGGACATGCCGTCCCTGGTGTTCCTACAAGCAGATCCACGAAGGTAAGGATGCTGAGCAGCGGGGGAGGAGGTGGGAACAGCAGGGGCGCCAAAGGAGGTGGTGGGAACAGCGGGGATGGCGGGGGAGGAGGCATGGACGGCGGGCTGCTTGCAGGTGGAGACAACAGGCATGGCCGCACAGCGTCGGAGACGGCAGGCGCAGCCTTGCAGCGGCGGAGACGGCAGCCAGGAGGAAGCTAGCGGCGGCGGAGACGGCAGGGAGGCGGCGGGCGGAAAGCAGAGTCTGTGAGTCGAGAAGATAAGGTGGACGCATGCACCTGGGAGGGAAAGGTGGGCTGGGTTGGCGTGCACCTGGGAGGGAAAGGTGGGCTGGGCTTTTTTGGGGCTTTTCTGTCTAACTTTCAGTCCACAGTCCCCTGTTTTTTCTTTTATTTAAGGTAATAAATGTATGTGTAGAACGCCTAGAAAACTCCTAGATGACGCCTAGGCACGCTTAGGCTCTAGGACCGGCCAGCACCTAGATACCTCCTAGCGCCTTTTTGAACATTGATCTAGACAAAGCTGAATAACCACAAACAACAAGGCCCATAGCTTCAAGCCGTAAAATGTTATCAAAACCAAGGATAGCAATATGATACCATATATTTTCTTGTAGAGGATACAGATCATATCAAGAATGTAATAAGCAACTAAAAGATCAAGAGCAACTAGATGAAGAAAAGCATGAAGCGAACACTAACTCCTTTGAAGAATGTGTTTGCAAATCACATATACTATACTAATAGCAGCCAGGGTGCTGTTACAGAAATTTAACTTCAGAGTGGCACAATCTCAGTATATTGGTAAAATCTTATTTCAACATGGATTTGTTTGTACTGCTAGGCCATCAGCAAAATGGAATTGGCAGTACAACAGTATCAAATATAATTAATCTTTTCCTAATCATTTACCCATAATTATCAACCCCATTTAAGTGTAAAAAACACCATGATTTGTACAAGCATCAGTTAGCATCACTGATACAACAACTGACAACAGTGACATCACATGATAGAATTTTAAGCAACAGGACCTGACCTCCAGGACATTTAAATGGTAATATCAAATTAAATAAAAAAAGGAAGCAGTTTACCTCAATTGCTTTGCTTGGCGCAACTCGGATAACATTGACAAGATTCCCACGGAAAAGCCCAGTCCACCCCTCAGTGTTCATGATTGACTGGAACACCTCTATCATGGAGTCACCGTTGCTCCCAACCATCAAGTGAGTCCTGATTGTCTCCAGTGGTGCCACACAAGTCCTGGAAACAGCGCCCGCAAAAGCTCCACTAACTAGCCTCCTCAAATGTGGGTTCCCAATCTTAATTTTCAGCTTCAGCCCACGTTTCTTGGCTGCCTTCTTTGCCTTAGCATCCACCACCTCCTCCTCCACTGGCTCGGCCTTAGTGCTAATAACCTTGTACCCAACCGCCTCGGACACGTACTTCATACAATGATCAGCAAACGGAATCTTAATATCCTTGTCGCCCGGACCGGGCGCCACTGCTGGCGCACCCGTCGACACTTTAAGACCCACGCTAGCAAACAAGCCGCCATGAGCAGGCCCAGAGCCTTGCAGACTTAGAGAGAAGCCCTTGTCTTCGTGTGAATCCCAAGGGAACCGGAGCTCCGGGAGCTGAATAGACCAGCCCTGCTTCTTCTCCACGGATAATACGCTGTTCTTGCTCCTCGCAGTCATCGCCACCATCGTCGCCGCCATTTTCTTAGAAAATAGCTTTGGCTCAATCTGCAGGACACAGAGCGGGGGCTCAGGCTTTCAGCAGCGCTGCACTGACGGCCACAACAAGGGGTGGTATATTCTCAGCCACCAATTCCAAAAGTTTAACACCATTGGTTCAAAATAAGAAGAGCTCGCCACTAAGAATGAAGAATACCACCTACCCTCTCCACTAGGAAATCGCAGACAAAGATGGCCCAAGAGTGATGGACCAATCGGACATCAGCACTTAATACAACGAGCACGGGGGCAGATGCAGTGAACCTGGGCCTCCCCGCTCCGCCGACCTCAGCCCGGACCAAACGGACCCATCCTAAGCAAGATCACCAAACCCTTTTGCCCCACCCGATAAAGCACCCTACGGCACCGGCACCGGCACCGGCGGTGGCGCGTCGAGGAGACGGAGCGAAAGATACCTCGGGGCTGAAGCCGCTTAGGAATCCCGAATTGGACGCCGCTCCTCCTCGTGGCGGCGCGGCGCGGCGCGGAGGCAGGCTGGTGGTGAGCCGGAGGAGGGCGGCCGGCGGCTGCTTGTTCCTCCCCCCGCCTTGCGCTGCGCTCCGAACTCGACAGAACAGGAGGGGTGCTGTGCTGCCGCCCTTTTGTGAGGGGGGAGGGAGGCGGAGGGGAAAACCCAATCCGCTACCTTTTTTGGGGGTTGGTTCGCAGGGGACCAGGGGGTTAATGGCGGACCAACTTGAGGGCAGTTCCGGGTATTCACAGAGGATTTTTAGGGCGCGTGGACGCGCGTCACGCTGACCCCGGCTGGGTTCGCGTTTCCTGGTCCGCCCTGCTCCGGTTGGGTTGGACCGTTGGACGCTGCAGGCCTGCAGCTGTGGGCCGTCGCTACATGGGCCTCTAGTTTCAAAACCTGGATTCAGGGTAAGGCCCGTTCGGAGGACGATTGTTTTGCTGGAATTTCGAGAAAAAGGTCCATTCTAGCTTGGTAAACTATCTTTGTAGTCTGATTTTCTTACGAACTTTAAAACCAGACATATTACCTTCTAAAGTCTCAAAACCATTCAAATTACCTCTCTATCCTGATTTGTAGTGGGTTTGAAGGCAGGTTTATCTTTTTAAGTTAAAAATGGGTAAATACTTCATAATTTTTTTTAAAACCATAAAAAAAATGTCTCAGATTTTAAAAATCCTAGAAGAATTGTAGAGATA
The DNA here is from genome assembly GCF_019320115.1 of Miscanthus floridulus. Lineage (NCBI taxonomy): Eukaryota > Viridiplantae > Streptophyta > Magnoliopsida > Poales > Poaceae > Miscanthus > Miscanthus floridulus. The sequence continues at coordinate 99,809,722 of NC_089597.1, forward strand.
CATTGGAATTTGAAAATTTCAAATGAAATATATTAGAACTCATGAAAAAAATCTCTAGATGATTTATAAATGGATTTAGCTCTAGGAGAATGGAAAAAAATCCATAGAAATATAGAAAATTCTCAAAATATTCTACTTGTTATGTAAACAGGGTTTGAGAACTTTTTTCCACAAAAAGCATGATACATAACCATCATGGATGCATAGCATGAACACATTGAACATTAATGCATATTGCATTCATATTGGTTGCATCTCATACTTTTTACATGTACAATTTTTAAAACGTGTTTTACCTAGATTAGAATCTTTTGAGAATATTCTAGAATTTTTTGGATATTTCTCTCATTTTCAAAGAGCTAAACCTATTTTTTAAGTTCCTAAAGATGTTTTCATGGCTCTAAATATTATATTTGTATTTACGTATCTTAATCTGTCTCTGGAATTGGTTTCTAGTTTTTAAAATCTAAGATAAAATTTTCATGGTTTAAAACCCCTTATACAGTTTTTATTGATTTTTTATATTTAAAAAGACGAAACCGTTTTCAAAACCACTCCAAACTAGATCAGAGAGTTAAATTGAATGATTTTGAGAGTTTCCAGAGGTATAAGATGTTTGGTTTTGAAGTTCAACAAGCAAAACAGACTAGGTGATAATCGAGGAGGCAAATAGACTTTCTCTAAAATTTCACGAGACACGAAACCATGGTCGGGCGACGCAGTTATGCACACACATGCGGCAGATCTGGCCCGATCTTTTGCTGACACGTGCAAGAGTCCCTATAGACTCACACCCCTCCGGTCCCTCGTGCGCAGGCCCTCTCGCGCGCACAGGAGCACGGCGAGGAGTTATGGCAAAGGCGGTAGAGCCAGCCGCCACATGCGTCGGTGCGCTCGGCGCATCACGCTGCGCCACACGCGCGTAACCCGGAGCTAGGGCAACATCATTGATGGGGGAACGATCCCCCATAGTTCGCTTGGGCTGGCCAGAACATCGTTGCTGCGGCGATGCTTCTATGCGGCCTTCCAGAGCCTATCGACCGTAAGAGCAGGCGATCCATCGGAACCTCCGGGCGCTGGTGGAAACTGCCGCCGTTCAGCAGGCGGAGAGCTCCGCATCACGACACTAACTCGCGGCCTCTCTTCCCACCGAAGGAATGGGAGCGCACCAGTTGAATCGCTCGTCCGCTCACCAATACAATCGTCGGGCGTGAAACAGGAGGCCGTAGCTTCACCACGGCTTGACCCGGCACCCGCTCCACACCGACCCCCTATGCGCAAATGGCTCAGGCCGAACCGAGACACTCACAGCGTCATCAACAATCGGTGTCAGGCCCGACGTGATGATGACGTCCATCAAGGCGTGGTGAGAGCAGGCGGCATGGGGCCCGGCCGGACCATCGAGGGGAGCGGGGAAACACACCCCAGGCATGGTCGCCGACTGAACGATCGGAGTCCTAGCCCGAGACCACGGGCCTTTGGCTGTCGCATCCAGAAAGCGTCGTTCCCACAGCGCTTTCGATCACCTACCAACATCGCCAAATACACCGGGGAAACAAATCCTGGTATATGGCTCAAAGACTTCTGGATCACCTACCGAGTCGAATGAGTGGATGATGACCATTTCATCATTCAATACCTCCCCATCTGTGTAGAGGAACACGTTCGAGCATGGCTCGAATTCCTCCCCCCTGACAGCATCCGTGACTGGGCGGATCTCAAGAGAATCTTCATCGGGAATTTTCAGGGGACGTATGTCCGTCCTAGGAATTCTTGGGATCTCAAGAGCTGCCAGTAGGAGCCCAACGAGTCCCTACATGATTACATCTGTAGGTTCTCAAAATGATGCAACTCTCTTCTTGATGTCGTTGATGCGGACATCATCAGCGCGTTCCTCTCTGGGACAACCTGTGAGTCCTTGGTCCACAAACTCGGCTGTCTGAAGCCCTAGACCACCCGCGACCTGCTCGACATCGCCACAAACCACGCCTTCGATGAGGAGGCGGTCGGAGTGGTCTTTAGTGGAGGCTGGGACAAGGGCAAGGCCAAGCGTGAGGAGCAAGACGAGGGCCCCTCCATGCAAAGGGGCAAAAAGAACAAGATGGATCGGCGTCGATCGGCCAACTCTGCTTTGGTCGCTGCGGTCGATCGTGCAGGCAAGCAGCCCTAGCAGGGCCTACCCGACCACTTCGACAAGCTCATGGAGAGCCCATGCACCATCCACGCCTACCCTGTCAAGCACCTCTACAAGGACTGTGAACTCCTCAAGCGCTTTCTATAATAGGCCGGTGGACCGAAATAAGGAAAGGGCAAGGAGGCAGCGCCCAAGAAAGGAGGCGTGGCGGGCAAGGATGGGGACGACTTTCTCGACCCTGAGGAATGCCTCATGATCTTTGGGGGATCCGATGCTATCTACTCCAAGCGCTAGCACAAAGTGCACTACAGAGAGGCATGCGTCGCCAAAACGGCCATCCCCTCCTTCCTTAGCTGGTCAAAATCTCTAATCACTTTTGATCAGAGGGACCATCCTTTCCACATCGCTAGACTGGGTCGCTTCCCGATCATCGTCGACCCCATTATCCACAAAAAGTGCCTCACCAAGGTGTTGATGGATGGAGGCAATGGCCCTAACATCCTCTACGTCAACACCCTCGACGCTATGTGCATCCCCCGGTTGGAGCTCGGCCTAGTGAGCTCTCCCTTTCACGGCGTGATCCTAGGAACGCAGGCATACCCGCTCAGGCAGATTGACCTGCCCGTCACGTTTGGTGACCGAGCCAACTTCTGCTCGGAGGTCCTCACCTTCGAGGTGGTGGACTTCCTAGGGTCCTACCACGCCATCTTGGGGCGGCCATGCTACACCAAGTTCATAGTGATCCCCAACTACACCTACCTCAAGTTGAAGATGCTAGGACCGAACAACATCATCATTGTGGGTAGCACCTTTTCGCACGCCTACACGTGCGATCGTGAGCATTATGAGCTCGCCACTGCCGTCATCAACTCAGCCAAGCTCCCTTGGCTCAAAGAATCATCGACCCCAGCAGTCCCGAACTACAACAAGCCAACCTCCTCAACTGCCTTCCACCCACTCAAGGAAACTAAGGCAGTGGAGATCGACCCCATCGACCCAACCAAGACGGTACGGATAGGGACTCAGCTCCTGGCCAAATAGGAATGCGAGCTCGCTGACTTTCTATGTGCCAATCGTGATGTCTTCGCATGAAAACCTTCTGACATGTCAGGCATACCACGAGAGGTCGTCGAGCATGCATTACGCCTCATCTCAGGCTCAAAGCCCGCTAAGCAACGCTTGCGTCGCTTTGACGATGAGAGGCGTAGGGCCATAGGCGAGGAGGTCGCCAAACTCCTCACAGTCGGATTCATCAAGGAGGTATACCACTCCAACTAGCTTGTCAATCATATTCTTGTTAAAAAGAAGACCGGGAAATGGAGAATGTGCGTTGATTATACTGGCCTCAACAAGGCATGCCTGAAGGACCATTTTCCTTTGCCACGCATAGACCAGATAGTCGACTCCACCTCAGGATGCGAAATCCTCTCCTTTCTAGATGCCTACTCAGGCTATCACCAGATCGCGATGAAAGACTCCGACCTTATTCACTACCCCGTATGGTTTGTACTATTACATATCCATGCCTTTCGGTCTGAAGAACGTTGGTGCCACCTATCAACGGTGCATGCAGCAATGCTTCGCCAATCAAATCAACCCGCTCGACCAGCCTTACAAAGTTGAGCGGACAAAACCAATAATCATCATCTATGTTGATGACATAGTGGTCAAAATAGCTCAAGCTTATGACCTGATCGTGAACTTGGCCGCAACATTCACGAACCTCCGAAGGTTCAACATCAAATTGAATCCTAAAAAATATGTTTTTGGGGTTTCGAAGGGGAAGCTGCTTGGATACATCATGTTCGAATGCGGTATCAAGGCCAACCCTAAAAAATCACGGCCATCTCCAACATGGGCCCTATACGCAATGTCAAGGGCATACAAAGGCTCACCGGCTATTTGGCCACCCTAAGCCAGTACATCTCCTGGCTAGGCGAGCGGGGGATGCCTCTCTACAAGCTTCTCAAAAAGATGGACGCGTTCATTTGGACTGAGAAAGCATAGCATGCTTTGGAGAGCCTCAAAGCGTCACTGATGTTAGCCCCAATCCTTGTCGCTCCCAAATAGGGAGAACCCCTCCTCCTCTATGTCGTGGCAAGCAACCACGTGGTGAGCGCCGCCCTGGTCGTCGAAAGGGAGGAGCCAGGACACCACCTTAAGGTCCAGCGACCCGTATACTTCATCGGTAAGATACTCACCAACACCAAGGTTTGGTACCCCCAGGTGCAGAAACTTCTATACGCCATGCTGATGGCGACCCAGAAGCTCCTACACTACTTCACTGAGCATAAAGTCATGGTCGTCACTTCATTCCTGCTAGGAGACATCGTCCGCAACCGCGATGCCGTGGGACAAATCTCTAAGTGGGCACTTGAACTAATAGGCTATGACATTAGGTATATCCCCCACACCGCTATCAAATCTTAGGCTCTCATGGACTTTGTTGCTGAATGGACGGAGGTCTAGCTCTCGACCCCAGACGTCACCCACGAGTACTGGACGATGTACTTTGACGGGTCGGTGATGGCACTTGGCTCGGGGGCTAGAGTGGTTCTGATCTCCCCAGATGGGAGCAGGCTCCGCTATGTGATCTGTCTCCACTTTTTGGCCTCAAACAACACCACGAAATACGAGGCCCTCATCAATGGACTACACATCGCCATCGAGCCTGGTACTACACGGCTATACATCTACGGCGACTCGGAGTTTGTCGTTGACCAAGTCATGAAGGAGTCCTCTTGCAAAAGCCCCCTCATGGCAGCATACTGCCAGGAGGTGCGCAAGCTCAAGGACAAATTCTAGGGGATCGAACTACATCATGTCCCCCAAAAGGACAACGATGCTGCCGATTTTCTCACAAAATTGGCTGTCACGCGGGTTCTGTCTCTAGATGGGTCTTCATTAATGACCTTTATGAGCCGTCTACCCGCATCCTGGAAGGTCCAACCCAGACACACCCCAATGCCAACCTAGCGCTCAGGGGCTCTGACCACGGTGCCTCCATGACAACGTCGCCCGCCGACGTCGTCATGGTAGCACTCGATCAAGCCAACTGGCGAGCACCGCTACTCGCCTACCTTCTCAAGGAGGTTCTCCCACCTGAAAGGACTAAAGAGCGACGGATCGCTCGACACGCCAAGTCGTTCATCACATTCGGTAACAAACTTTACAAGTGAAGTCCGTTAGGAATACTCATGAAGTGCATCCCTACCGACCAAGGGAAACAACTCCTCCTCAAGGTCCATGCCGAGATCTGGGGACATCACGCAGCCCCAAGGTCACTGGTCGAAAAAGCCTTTCAGCAAGGTTTTTACTGGCCCACTATGCTACGAGAGGCAGAGAAGGTCATCCATAGGTGTGAGGGATGCCAGTTCTATGCTTGACAAACTCATTTGCAGGCACAGAAGCTTCAAACCATCCCCATCACCTGGCCGTTCATGATCTGGGGCCTCAACATGGTAGGACCCCTCAAAAAGGGCCCAGACGGCTTCACTCACCTACTCATAGTAGTGGACAAATTCACCAAGTGGATAGAGGCAAAACTCATCACCAACATTCGTTCAGAAGAGGCGGTCAAGTTCTTCCTTGACATCATCTACCGTTTCGATGTTCCTAACTGTATCATCATTGACCACGGAATTAACTTCACCAAGAAGAAGTTTCTAGACTTCTATGATGGATACGACATCAGGATCGACTGGGTCTCGGTCAAACATTGATGTACTAATGGTCAAGTTGAACGGGCCAATGGCAAAGGACTCAAGCCACACATCTTCGACCGACTCAATAAGTACGCCGGGCGATGGGTTGCAAAGGTCCCAACAATCCTTTGGAGCCTGAGTACGACCCCGAACTGATCCACAGGGTTCACACCCTTCTTCCTAGCCTATGGAGTTGAAGTAGTGCTGCCCTCCGACCTCGACCACAGCACCCCAAGAGTGAAGGCCTTCGACCATGACTAAGCCGCGGAGGCTCAGTAGGACACGGTCGACCTGCTCGAGGAGGCTCGCGAGAGGACCATCATCTGCTCTGCTCGCTACCAGCAAACTCTCCACAAGTACCATGAAAGAAAAATCAGAGGAAGGATCCTCGAGGTCAGAGACCTCGTGCTCCGAAGAACCCAATCAACCAAGGAGAAACACAAACTCTCCCCACTATGGGAAGGACCCTATATGGTGACCGAGGTGATCCAACTGAACGCCTACAGACTGAAGGACAACAACGGCAACATTCTCACCAACACTTAGAACATCAAACGGTTACGTCGTTTTTCCCCTAAAATTTGGTCTTACCGCTTTCTTTCATTCAACGTTTGCTCCTACAAGCACCCTAGCCTGAGCACTCTCACCCTAGGTCACTCAGGGGCTCCACGAGGGTGCGATACCACCTCTCTTTTTTCCTATCATATAGTAAATACTTTTTACCCAAACAAAAGGGTAGTTCGTTCCTTTAATTACCCTACGTAACTTTGTTTTAAACTCTTAACCGATCACACCCTGCCACGACCTACGGTTACGAGCAGCTAAGCCTCGTGGGCCATGCCTAGGTTCTTAAGGTTGTAGCCTATGGGTCAAATGGGTAGGTGCAAAAAAGAAAGGATAAAAAATAAAGCTATGCTAGGGAAAATACAAGGAAAGGATGGGACAAGCTTCCCCTTACAATGTGATTCCATCACAAAACGAAACTAAAGTATTCATGAATACAAAAATTGTTCACATGTGGGCTCCCCCATGAACTTATCCTTTACATATGCCAACTACTTCTACTATAAATTCTACTGTGGCTGCCCGGCAACATCGACTGACAGCTTGGTCGACAAGGATAAGGGCTGCTCGCCTTCCGACAGGACGATGTTCGGCTCGGTCGGAGGCGGGACAACACCCGCTTCTGACCCGGTCTCCACTCCATCCGTAGGCTGGATGACATCTTCTTAGCGCATGCCTTCAGCCATGCTTGAGCAGCGAGCCTCCATCACTAACTGCGCAGAGACTTGCTCAGCAACTATCTGTGCATATGGCACCAAGCTCTCCCCGAGCGTGTGGATGGCTTTCACGCTCTAGCCGTCGACGTACCCTCTGCAGATGGCGGTGAAGTTCAGGTCTAGGTGGTGCGTCACCACCGAGGTCAGCACCCCCGATGTCCCATAGAACATCCTGTCAGAGATGAGCGCCTAAACCTTGTTCGGGACCTCCACTAGCTGGACGGCGGGCATGCTGGTTGTCGCTGCTGACCTGAACACCTCGAAGACGACCACCTGGGCGACATTGTGGATCTAGTCAAGCTCCCCCTCGATAGCACATCGCTCTTCATGGGACTTGGCTAGCACCTCCGTGCTCTGACCAATCGTTGCCTTGGCTATCTCCAGCTCTCGCTCCAGAGAACCAAGTTTTCTGCCCAGTTCTAGAAAAAGGACGACAAGTTTAGAAGCAAAGGAAAAAAACCAAGGCATCAACTACATGCGGAACAGGTACATACCTAGGTGGGTGTTCTCAAGGATGGAGAGTCCTTCCTCCTACCAGGTCATCTTCTTGAGCAGTTGAGCATTCGACTCCTCCGTCCCAAGCACCCGCCCCAGGAGCGAGAGCACTTCTCGATCAGCCTCCGACCGGGCCTTCCACTCCATCTCTAGGACTTCTGGAGTGCTGCCTTGGTCTCCGCCAGGTGGACCTTCGCTGCATGGAGTCCTCACTCAGTAGCAGTCGCTTGTTCCGCCGCCAGCAGCTCTACCGCTCATGCTCCCATCGCCTCGGCCGCCCGATCTTGGGACTCATAATGGGTGAACTCCAGCTGATGCTCAAGCTTGCCGACCTGCCGCAACATCATGGCCTCTCGCTCCATCTGACCGTGCTCCTCCCAAAGGAAACAGGACTTGTAGATCGACGTCGCCTCTAACTTTTGTAAAGCCAGAAGCAAACATGCTGACACAACTAGTGGAAGACCAAGGAGTTGAGGATAAACACCAAAAACATAGAAGGCTTACCTCGGTGATGTGCGGTAGGTCGACTGACACCGCCTGATGGACGAGCTCAACCCGCTCTAAGGCCTCCTTGAGCTTCACCTTAGTTTGGGCAAGATCGGACTCCAGCGATTGTCCTCTCTCCTAAAGAAAGTGCCAGAGCGCCACCTCCTCCCCATCGTGCAGGACAAACCGAGCCTTCCTCGGGTTGCTAGGGCATGGCCACACCAGCTTGCAGGTCGCCCCCAACCCGCTAGAAGATCCAACCGCTGCAACATCGTGCGACGACCGGACCATCACTAGCTCCTACGATGGCAGGATGGCTGGTGGCTCCACCCTAGCGCATGCCTCGCTAGAGTAGGGGATCTCCACTACCTCGACTCCGTGGCCCGCCGGTGGTTGTTCTACCTTCGGCCTGGCCACGTCTCCTCCTAACCCTCCAACTCTGACCAGGAGGGTGAGCCGTGTGTTCCTTTGTCGGGCTAGGCAAGGATCCTGATCTCCCTTTTCTCTTCCACCATGGTTGTTGGGGGAGGGATCGCAAGGGTCACCTCCGACCCAACCTCCGCCATTGCCATGGGGATCACCGCCATCACTGCCACCGCCACCGTCGTACTCGCGACTAGCTAGGAGGGCGCAACCCCTAGAAGGGAAGGTCACACCGCCGCCAGTCTGGTTTCCTCACCGCTCATCATGACTCACTACAGGCTAGGCCTCCACTCCTCCCGCATAGGAGGTAGGGCGATGCCTAGTCCCATCAGTCCTTGGGCGCTGTCAAAAAGTATAGGTCAATCATGCTCAAAGAACTCAACTATGAGATCAAAATAAACATAGGTACATACCTAGACAAAAGGGGCAGGGCCCAGAAGCCCAAACCCATGGGCAACGAACCCGTCGGCCTGTGCCACCTCACATCGACTGAGGGAGGAGCCGACCCGGTCGGTTCCCAATTGGCCCGCAAGTCACCGTTGTGAGTCGCGTGCATGCACCAACCCTAAAGATGCGGGGGTACGAGCATGCTCCTCTAGCCGGCTGGCATGCCCCACCATGCTCGGAGTAGTGGGGGACGAAGCCAATGGCGCCTCCAAAGGGCACGACGACCGCGCCCGCTTCGCCTCTCGCTCGACAGCGACATCCGAGCTCACGACGTGCTTCCTTGATGTGGGAATGTTGTCGTGCCTCTCCACATCCTGCCCACCGCTGGTGGATGTGGTCATAGGCTCATGACACTCCACTGAGGTTGTGACGATGCCCCTATCTCTGTCAACTTTGAAGGTGCTTGTGTCATCATCCATCTCTATGGGCTCCTCCGACTCGAGCTCCACCTCCACATCGTTCTGGTTTTTGATAGCCCGCACCCACCGGGTGATCTCCTTATCCTTCTCGTGCCTCCTCTAGGCCTTCTTAGCTCACTTCTTTTTGGCAACCACTGCCTCTTTTAGAGTGGCTTGCTGAGCTGCGCCCTTTGGCCCCCTCGGGAGATGTGGCCGAGATTTCTAACCAGAGAGTCCCTATGAAACAGACAACTCAAAGTCAAAACAAAGGAGAGCAAGATAAAAAAGGCCACAGAATAAGGAGAGAGGAGCATACCAGAGTCGACAGCTTCACGGCGTGGAGAGTTTTAGGCTTTCCTTTGAGGGACTCCTTATCCCTCAGCTATAGCACCCGGTCGAGTCGGCTCTAGACCTTGTCTTTCGCCAACTCCTCCGGTGACCCATGGTCAGGATCTGTTGGGCCCAAGTAGTTCCACATTGGTCGCCTCCTCTCCGCCAGCGGGGTGACTCAATGGTGGAAGAAGGTGTGGAACACCCGTAGCCCATCGAGGTTGTGATGTACTAGCTTCTGGAGCTCTACCTCAATGACCTCTAGCTTATTCTACCAACTGGAGGGCCCCCACGACGAGCTCTCCCGCCTCTTTGGCCTTCTTCCAGTGAATAGTGAGAACGGTGCCTCCGCTGGGTTCCTGATATAGAACCACTCCCCATGCCACCCCTGATTGGAGTCATAGGGGGAGTACGCAGGTTAGGAGCCCGATGGACTCAACTTCTGCTACAAGGCGAAGCCCCCAACCAGCGTGGTCCTAGGTGGCTTCCCCTCCAACAGGGCTCGCTCGGTGAAGATCTGTCAGAATAGGTCCATGTGCGGCTCCATCCTGAGGAAGGCCTCACAGACGGTGATGAATCCCACAATGTGTAGCACCTTAGTCGGATTGAGGTGCTATAGCTCCAGGCCCCACTCGTTGAGGAGCTCGCGCAAGAACCAGTGCGCGGGATATCCTAGCCCGTGCTCATGGAAGGCGAGGAAGGAGACGACCTCGTAGGGCCCGAGGCCACGGAATGGCTTCCCCATATGCAGGAGCCTTCTAGTACACCACTTCCTTCGGTGGAAGCAGCCCCTTCTTGGCGAAGGCGGCCAGCACAGCCTCAATAATGTTGGATGGCCTCTAGTTTGACATCTCACTCCGAACTCATGAATGGATCTGTGAGTTCTCCTCTCCCTCGCTTTACCCTCTTTCTCTCAGAAACCACCATGACACATGAACGCGCTTGGCAAGAAGGAAGGAGGAGAGGTGGTAGATGGAGAAAGGTGAAGGAATGGGACAAAAACCCTCTCCCTTCCCCTATTTAAATGCGAATAGTCATGCGATGGGACGCGTCCTGACTGATGGGATGCACTCTGAACAACAAAATGTCACCCGGTTAAAGCAGGACATGGCCTTGGTTGGGCCCACCACTACCATAACCTAGGCATAGGAAACAAGGCACAATCGCATGCAGATGACCCTCCACCTTCCTAGGTAGGGTTTGGAAGGGCCCACCGATCAGGTCTTTGTTGAGGAGACACCAACGGGCTGCCTAAGTCGATCGGACGGCTCAGGCGACTACCGAGAGATAGGTAAGGGGTAGTGGGATGCCCCATGCAGGCTATGCCAACTTCGTCACAAATGACAGACATGGATCCCATTCGGACATATCCGATAAGAGCTCCTCAAACCCGTCACTCAAGTTAGCGAGGTAACTTTACCAAACTTTCTTACTTTATTTTCTAATGCACAATCATTCATTCATCCTTTCTCATACATGCATTCACACATTCATTCATACAATCATTCATTCATCTCATACATCCAAAGCATCGCATATGCAATTAATGCATCACAACGCTTCGTGTTGTGTCACGAAGCGGTAGTTGTCTCATTCAACATGAGCAACGATCGACCAGGGTTTGAAGGCTGGCCCACAAAGGGCTCAAGGCTACCTTGACTCAAGTAGAGCCAGGGGAGAAAAGGCAGATGAGACCCAGCGGCCCTCGCCCGATATGCTCAGAAGCAAACAGGGTCATCTTGACCTTCTTGTTTGATCCTATCCTCGAGCCATGCCCATAGAATCTCCATCGAGGGGAGGCCAGCGGGCCACCTGAGTCAATCTCTGGAATGACCTAAGCATCTATTGGGAGGCGGGTTAAGGAGCAGTGGAATGCCACATGAGGGCTATGTCGACCCCATTACGAACGATGGACCCGAATTATGCTCGAACACGCCCGTTAGTGAGCTCACCGAGCGCGTCACTCGAGCCATCGAGGCAAGCGATGTTAGCTCAGCCCCTCTGATTATGGAAACCATGGATGGGGTAACGCACGGAACTAGACCAACCCTACCAAACCCAATGGGGCTTAGGGGCTCAGGTGGCCCAATGCTAACTTGGGAAAACAACCGATTGCGCACGTCACGGGCGGGACAAACATGGGCGAACACCCCGAACAGTAGAAACACAAGAGTCTATGGCCCTAGGAAAGAGTACCAAGATATTTAGCCTCTAACCGACTCACCAGTCAGACATAGGCTCGGGAGCTACACCCATCGGGTGCGCTCGCGCGCACCCACTAGCAAGTCAAAAAATCCCCCAGATGATTCTACCCAAATCACCCGGGGGCTCGAGGGCTACACCCACCGAGTACGCTCGCTCGCACCCGCTGGTAAAATGAAAAATCCCCAAGACGATTCTACCCAAATCGCTCAAGGGCTCAGGGGCTCCTGTCGAGTTCATAAACCTAGGGTCCCTAATGGGCTTGCTTCCCAGCAAAAGCTTAGCTTGGCAGACGGCCTTACGAACGATGCGCAACTCTGGGGCTCGCCCGGATGCCTAATGATAGGCCGGAAGAGCGATCCAGTCTCTGACCAGAAGGCCTGGCCATGGAGGGGACGACGCTCGCTTCTGACTCTGACCTGCCTCTTCGACTGGAAGGCCTAGCTAAGGAGGGGACAACGCTCACTTTGGACTCTGACCCACTTCTCCGACCGAAAGGCCTGGCCAAAGAGAGGACGACGCTCACTTCTGACTCCAACCCACTTCTCCGACCTAGAATACACCGAACCTCTGCTTATGGCTCTTCTCCGACCAGCATGGTCAGAGCTAACTGGGAACGATCGGCCTAGGATGCCCGCTTGGTGAGGACCCAAGAAATCAGACAGAGCAGATAAGGTAAGGCGCTCAAGTCAACTACAATACCAAGGACCGTACCCTATACACCTGCAGGATAGTACTATCAGGCCATATCAGAAGGTACTTTATGGCCTTCTAGGCATGTTAAAACACAAACAGTGTTGAGGGCGCTGACATTTGTCCTACAGTATGGTAGGCGCCGACATTTTCCACACCAGAAGAACACGATGGAGCCTGCCACATGCATCTGGGCGTCAACAGTATTGTGGGCGCTGATAAACTATCTTGTACCCGATGGCGTGGGCAACAAGACTAGGGCACTCTCTCTCTCTTGAACTCGTAAGGCCGTCCCCTTCATCTATAAAAGGGGATGCGCTCTCTCCTAAAATGGACGGATCATTCTGACTCTCTCTCTTTGCTAGCTTTAGACATTCTAAGCACTCGAACAACTTTACGGCTCTAGAACTCTAAAGCTACACAGAGCATATGTTCCAATACTTAGCGCACGTAAGAGCTCCCATCACTCTTAGCCCTTCGGTACAAAGTCCGACCGGACCTCTAACACCCCCATCTTATTTCCACTTGTTTGTAACCCCATAGTAAACTTCGAGCACCTGGGCTCAGGAATAAAGTCACCAACCGACTCGAACTGGACGTGAGGCATGTTGCCTGAACTAGTATAAACCCTTTGTAATTGAGTGCTAGGCCACATCTGATCACAACGTTTGGCAAAACGACAAATATTTACTTGTTGGTCACTTTTCGCACCGACAGTTAGCTTCTGTATAATATTTGACAAACTAGATCAAGCAAAGGATTATTGCCACTGGTTAAAATCCAGGCATGTGCTTGTAGTCTTAAATAACCATGTCCATGTTGTTGCCCATTTTCAAAATTTCAAATAAACTATATGAAACTTTGAGATTCTGGAGTTTTTATGAAAATTGTTTATATGACTAACACAATACCATGGAATTACCTTGCCTTTCTGCTGATTGTATACTCAAGTTAATTTTTGTTTGCAACATACAAATGCTTTGCTAAATCATCACTTTCACTATATGCCATCTCATAATTTATTGGGTCACCTTTGTATGTTCCTATAATACTAATGCTGAGATCAATACTGTTGTGTTTCTCTAGAAGGATATCTTAAATTTCATCAAATTATGATGGTGTTTACCCTTTTTGTTATTTCCCAATTTTGACTATGTAGGTAGTTCTGTTGATTGTTCCAGACTCCAGAGGAATAGTAGAATTAAAACTGGGTTTTGATGGCAACCGAAATTACAATATGACTTCTACAACGATACTAATTATTAGAACATAGTACTATCTTTGCTAAATATATTCTCTAATTGTTAGAACATAGTAATGTCTTTGCTCAATATATCCTCCTGTCTTATTTTTTCGTGATTTTTTGGGCCAATAGTTGTTTTACAGGGAGACTATGTTTCACATGTGATTTCTCATATTATAACTTCATGTTTTGTGGACCTTGTTTTGTTTTACTGATGATCTATGAATGGCTAGCAACCTAGCTAAGGCCATAAGTTTGCTTTTACATAGAAATTACTCAGCGTTGATAATGGAAAATGATTTAACTATGCCTGAATATGAGTAATAAATGTAAATGAATCTTATATCTTCTTATTATTGAATAAACTGCTATCATACTTTCAATCTTGGTTTCATGCAAGTATGCGCCAAACAAGACATCATCAGCTTATTTCGAACGTGACAAATATCCATGGATCAGTTTGCTCTAACTTGTTGAGGCTCAAGGCTAGGCAACACGCTGATCATCTTCATATGGACTCACATATCACAGACTGGCCTCACACAGGAAGGCGCGCGGCAACGCCACGCCCGTTTTCTAGTATACTATGATAATGATGGATGCGACCGTACGCGTGGGCGGAGTATGTCATTCCTTGCGTCAAATAGCTACAATTTCACATGTACGAATAACCTGCCAGCCAACGAGAGCGAAGCGCTTTTATTTCCCGGGTAGGATAGGAGTACACAAGTATGGTTTCACATCAGGGTGTTTGATATAGGTGACTACGCAGTAAACTTTAGTCTCTTTTAAATTGAATATTTGGATGCTAATTAGAAGTATTATAAAATATTATAAATATGGTCTAATTACAAAACTGCTCCCTCCATTATCTTTTCTTAGGCGCAGGGTGTTTTTTTTTTCATTTTTGATGTTAAGTTAGGTGTGGGATAGCTACCGAGGCAGGAGTTAAAGAGCAAGCTTCTGCATTTACTCATTCACATCAAACCTCACGAGATGAATTTATTAAGCTTAATTAGTCTATGATTAGCGAATGTGGTGTTACAGTAAACATATGCTAATTATGAATTAATTAGGCTTAATAAATTCGTCTCGTGAATTAATCACGTCTTATGCAATTAGTTTTCTAATTACCTTATGTTTAGCCCTCCTAATTGACATCTAAACATTCGATGTGACATGAACTAAACTTTAGACTCTAGATCCAAACACCCATAGGAACACTCCTATTGAGCTTATTTCATAATTTTATATAAGTATGTACATAAAAAAAAGAAAAAAAGAAACTTTACGAAACCTAAAACAAAACAGACCAGACCATAAGATGAGATTTCTTTAAGGATTTGCACCTAAGAATCTAAGAGAGAGCTCTTCACAAAGCCAGCACCACAAGGACAGGGTCTTGTTGTAAAAAATGATTCCACTACGCTGCATCCAGATGCACCATGCAGCCACTACTATTAAGGGCAGTCCCAATACTAAAAACTACATGTAGTTTCTATACCTATTAATTTCCATAGACACTACATATAGAAATTATGGTCCCAATGTATAGTTTCTACAGAACAATTTTTTATCCAATCACATTTATTCTCTCTCCATTCTCAACCAATCACATTCATTCATGTCTTGGTTCTCATGTAGACATGGTTTCTAACTTAGACCCAATTTTTATGATTTTTGCTCTTTCTTCGATAACTACCTAGCCACATCAGCAAAATACTTAGGTGACAGTACAATTAATGTCCATAGAAACTATGATAGTTTTTGCATTGGGAGTGCCCTAATTCCATGAAAATAGGGCTTCGAGAAGCTTGTCCACACAATGCCAATCTCTTTCGAAATAGGTGCTGTGAAATCCCAGGTGATACCCATTAACCACCAACACTAGACACTAAAAGTACATTCGAAGAAAAGATGCTCAACTTGAAAGTGCAATCAAGCCCTAATTTTGGGTTTTGGTGATAATGACCACGCAATTAGAGAACTAATGAGATTTATCGAGATGACAAGCAAGGAATTCATGTTCGAGGATGCTACACAAAATGGAGGAGCCCCCAATTACAAATGTAGATGGCTTCAAACTCAAAGGAGGTTTAAATTCTTTTATATTTTGAAATTGAGTATAGGAAAAGCCGTACTATAAAGGAGGACACAATGCTTAAGCTAATATGTGCTACCAAGTGCTCAAACATACACATGCATCCTCAGATTCACAGCCAAGACAGTCTACACTTCACTCTTACCCTTGCTATCTTATGTGGTGTGGCACTGTCGCACTTGAACACCCTATTCATTTGGGCTTATTTGCCTTATAAGCCATACTTTTTTAGCCAATGAATATTATTTTTCTCTCATACGAAATCAACTAACAGTACTTTCAGCCATGGCTTATTGGCTAAACAAGCCCAAGCGAACAGGGCAGAAGAGAGGCACTGCCGTAGTGCGACACTACCGCGACTTTAGTGACTATTGGGGACGAGGGGTATTTATACCCATCCTCTTCCTCCCCAACATCTCTCTTCCTCCTTCTGCTGATTCTAGCATGCCCAAACAGAAAAGGAGCTCTCTCTCTCTCTCTCCCTCCATTGTTGACCTCGAGCCCCAAGCAAATCCATTGATTTCCCCATCAATATTTGAGGGAAAAGGGTCCAAAACTCGATTAGAGAGCAGCTCCATTGATTCCCTAACTCAAAAGAGCACTTGGTTCACATTTTGGTCGGTGATTATGTGTGTTACTCTTGGAGCTTGGCTCCTAGCCGGCTAGAGCGCCGTCCGTGGAGCTTACCAACTTGTGTGGCAGCCCTAGGAGATTTGTAATCATCTCTTGAAGCTAGTATACTCATCCCTCATGTCAAGAGTTAAGTCTCTTGACTTGAGAACAAGGAAGGGTTGTAAAGCCCTAAGCCTTAGTGGCTAACCTCAACAATGTGGAGGTAGGCAAGCCTTGGCGGTGAGCCAAACCACGGGATAAATCATTGTGTCACTTGTGCTTTATTTACATTACTTGAATTTCATATTGTTGGTTGAGGTGATTTCTAGGGTTTCTAGTCGATCTACTTATGTGTGGTGTTCCTACTCATTCTAGCTCTTGATATGTGACTATAATACCTACAGTAAGCTAAGAAATTTCTCCAATCTAAATTTTCGTTCACTGATTTTGAACTGTGACTCGAAGTTGTCTACAGGTGTGGTAGTGCCATTGTTCTGGTCCAGTAGTGCCGTAGGGTGAATTTGATAAAAGTTTGAGTGTTTGTTTTGATAGGCCTATTCACCCCCTCTAGGCCAACCAGAGATCGTAGAAGTGGTATTAGAGCAGGTTACCTCATATACGCTTCACCGCATGAGGTATGAAGGCTGGAGGAGGAACTAGTAGCATGAAGTGGGTGGATGTCGACACGGACAACAGCGAGTTGAGTGCGTCGACAGTGAGCAACACTACACTACCACATCTTGAGGCTATCGATGCTGAAAGACCTCTCGATGATAATGAGAGAAGAAGAAGGAAGGAGGCAAGAAAGCTAAAAAGAAAAGCAAGAGAGAAGAAGAAGGAGGAGCAACGGTTAGAGGAGAAGAAGAAAAGAAAAGAAGAAAGAAGGCTTAAGAGAGAAGCAAGAAGAAAAAGAAGAGAAGCTAGGAAGAAGAAGGAAGAAGAAGAGAAGGAAACAAGTACATCATCAAGCATATCAAGTAGTTCTGAAGATGGAGATTATGATGAGTCATACCAAGTGTCGAAGGGGAACAAGAAGGAGAAGAAACGAAAGGGTAAGGCTGACAACAACAAATATGTCGCCGTATCATTTAACTATTCTTCTATTCCTATGACTAACCATGATCGGAGGTATTTCATCAATGTGCCCGTGGGAAAGTTACCTCATTTCAATGGGACTAACTTTGCTAAGTGAAAGCACTTGATGAGAGCTTATCTTATAGGTCTCCACCCTGATATTTGGGAGATTGTTTGCAATGGATTTGAGCCACCAGTTGATCCCAAGAACCCAACACTAGAAAAGATGAGAATCATTCACCTCAACGGTCAAGCCACAACTGTGTTGCTTAGTGTCTTGGATGGTGATGAGTACAATAGAGTGATTGGAGTTGATATTGCCAAGCAAATATGGGACACTTTGCACCTAGCACATGAAGGCAAGAATTGACTTGTTGATGTCAAAGCTCAACCGGTTTGTAATCTTGGATGGAGAGGGCCACAAGAGATGTTTGATAGGTTGATGACGATGCTGGACAAGATTAGAGGCTATGGTTGTGATGAGCTAGATGATCACAAAGTTGTCAAGATTATGTTGGAAGCTTATTCACCTAGAAATGAGACCATAGTCACTCTAATTAGAGACAAGAAGAAGTTTAAGTACTTCACACTAGATGATTTACTTGGGAGGATCTTGACCTTTGACATGCAAAGAGAAGAAGCAAATGAGAGGAAGAAACTTGGAGAATTGCAAGCAAAGTTAGAGGGCATCAAGATCAAAGATGTAGCTCTCAAGGCCAACAAAACAAGCAAGCAAGGCTCTACAAGCAAGTCCAAGATCAACCAACAAGCTTCAACTAGCAAGCCCAAAGCAAGGAAGCAAGTTCAGAAAAGAGTAGAGACCACATCATCTTTAAGTGAAAGTGAAAATGATGATGATCAATATGAGAAAGTTGATGATGTTACTCTCTTTATGAAGAGGTATCACAAGGGGCTAAAGAAGCAAGGCTACAAGGTAGTGAAGAGAAGCTTTCCAAACAAGAAAAAGAGAACATGCTATAATTGTGGAAGCACCAATCACTTTATTGCCAAGTGTCCATAGAAGATTAATGACAACAAATACAAGAAGGACAAGAAAGAAGAGAAGGCTGACCGTAAAAAGAGCAAGAAGTACATGGGAGAGGCTCACATTGGGCATGAATGGGACTCAACTAAAGAGAGCACAAGTGAAGAGGATGAGAAGGTTGCAACTATTACTATACACAAGTCATCCCCTACACCAAGGCTCTTCAACGACATGTCCGATGATGACAACTACTCCCCTCACATTTGTCTCATGCAAAAGGGTGAGAAGGTAAAATCCAAATCGAAGGCCAAATCTCCTCCACCTCCTAGTGATATCTCTAGTAGTGATATTAGTGATAGCTCTAGTGATGATGAATCTAGTGATGAAGAAATAAACATGATAACTAAAATTTTAGATGGAAAGACCAAATTATTCATCACTAAGCTAATGGAGGATTTAGAGAGTGTCCAAGCCGAACTAGAATCTAGAGAAGAGACTCTTGTCCAACAAGAGGATCTCTACATTGCTAGCAAAGAAGTTCTTGCATTAGAGAGAAGTGAGGTGGAATCCTTGCGCAAGGCTTTGGCCAAAGAGCAAGATGACCATGCTATTACAAAGAAAGCAAATAAAGCTCTCAAGAAAAAGTATTGTGACTTGGATGAAAAGCACAAAGAACTCGAGATGCAATATGACATTCTTTGGGATAGCAACTCACATCTCTCTAAGGCAAAGGAAACCTCTACTCCCTCCACTAGTCAAGGTTGTGGAAAATATTTTAATCTTGATTTGAATGCCCATTCCACTAACCTTGCAAACATGGAGGCTATGAGAAAGGAAATTGCTAGGCTCAATGAAGTTATTAGAAAAGGGTGGATAGGTAAGACTCAATCCAATGACAAGAAGAATGATGAATCAAAAGGGCCACAATTCAAGCAAGGAAGGCATCCTCCAATCAAGCATGGGCTTGGACACACAAAAGGAGCCAAAACAAATGGAAGAAGGATAGTGAATGACTATGAGTGTGTGCAGTTTGAAAGAAAGAGCAAAATTGGTACAGAACAGCCTACACAGACCACGGCAATGCAGCGTTCCTGAGTGGCAGTGCCGCAGTGAAGGGCGGCAGTGCCGCGCGCCCACAAAAATGGGAAGGCTACCAATTCTGCTCCTGATCAAACTAAGCCCAAGATAAAGGTGTACCAGGAGAAATAGGTTTTCTAGAAGCCTAAGGAATCAGTGTGGGCCACCAAAAATAAGTATGCCTATCAACTGAAGACTTATGCACCTCGACAAAGCTTGACATCATGCTTTATTTTGAGGAACAACAGCTGTGGGAAAGTGTTGCAAAATATGTTGGAAAGGAAACCAACATATATAGAAATACTTCTATTTAGGTTCCTAAGATTCTTGTGACTAACATGCAAGGCCCCAAGTCAAATTGGGGACCTAAATCTAGAAACTAAACTAGTTTTGTAGGCATACTCCTCCGGTAGATCAAGTTGGGTGCTTGATAGTGGATGTACAAATCATATGACCAAAGAAAGGAGTATGTTATCATCATATTCCCCGATGACGCACTGAAATGAAAATATTATCTTTGGAGACAATTCAAAAGGGGATGTGATTAGTCTCGGCAAAGTTGCTATAACCCTTGAGCATTCAATTACAAATGTATTACATGTTGATTAGTTGAGTTATAATTTGTTGTCTGTTTCTCAATTGTGTGAGATAGGCTACAATTGTCTCTTTTCGGATAAGGGTGTGGAAGTCTTTAGAAGGGAGGATTCCTCTATTGTCTTTATGGGTCAATTAAAGAATAAGATTTACTTAGTTGATTTCAACAAAAGTAAAGCTAAGTTTGAGACTTGTTTTATGGCAAAATCTTGCATGGGTTGGCTTTGGCATCGCCAACTAGCTCATGTTGGGATGAGGAACTTGGCCAAACTTCTAAAAGATGAACACATTCTTGGACTAACAAATGTTTACTTTGAGAAAGATAGGATTTGTAGTGCTTGTCAAGCCGAAAAGCAAGTTGGAGCACCTCACCCACCAAAGAGCATCATGACCACCAAGCAACCATTGAAGCTAATACATATGGATCTCTTTGGACCAGTCACCTACCTAAGTATTAGGGGTAACAAATATGGTCTTGTTATTGTTGATGACTATTTCTATTTCACTTGGGTATTTTTCTTGCATGACAAGTGCCAAGTTCAAGAGAAGGTGAAGATATTTGTTAGAAGAGCTCAAAAGGAGTTCAGTCTTCCCATCAAGAAAGTGAGAAGTGGCAATAGGACCGAATTAATGAATACTCTCGTTGAGCAGTTTCTTGATGAAGAGGGCATCAAGCATGAGTTTTCAACTCCATACACCCCTCAACAAAATGGTGTAGTAGAAAGGAAGAACCATACACTCATTGACATGGCAAGGACAATGCTAGATGAGTACAAGACGCCAGACATCTTTTGGTGTGAGGCCGTCAACACCGCTTGCCATGCCATCAACCGCCTCTACCTACACAAAAAGTTGAAGAAAACATCATATGAGATTCTAACCGATAAAAGCCTAAGGTGTCTTACTTTAGAGTGTTTGGGTGCAAGTGTTTCATACTTAACAAGAAACCCAAAATATCTAAGTTTCCACCTAAAGTTGATGAAGGTTTTCTTCTTGGTTATGGATCAAATGAGCATGCCTACCATGTCTTCAACAAAACCTCCCGAAGAGTTGAGATTGCGGTAGACGTTACATTTGATAAATCTAACGGCTCTCAAGTGGAGCAAGTTGATTCAAGTGTTGTAGGAAAGGATGATCCTCCATGTAAAGCAATCAAGCAATTGGCTATTGGTGATATTAGACCACAAGAAGAAGAAGTCACTAAAGTGGAGGTTCCTCAAGTTGCTGCTGCACCTACTTCCATTAACGTACCTGATGCTACACTACAGCAAGCATCTGCTGCAACTCTAGAGCGCAACAGTGCCACACTTGAGGATGACAGTGCTGCACCCACATAGTCAGCAACAACTGATTTGACTCTAGCTCAAGGACAAAACCTACAACCCATATTTGAGGAAGATGATGATGAAGATCCAGAAGATGAACAAGAGGCCATTGAGCATCCAAGGCTAAGGCAAATAATTCAATGGGATCATCCCGTTAACAATATCCTTGGGAGTTTTCGAAAGGGGGTAATAACTCGTTCACATTTAGTAAACATTTGCCAAGTTTACTCGTTTGTTTCCTCTTTGGAGCCTCTTAAGGTTGAACAAGCACTTGGAGACCCTGATTGGGTGATGGCCATGCAAGAAGAGCTAAACAACTTCGAAAGAAACCAAGAGTGGACTTTGGTGGAATGACCCAATACCAATATCATTGGCACCAAGTGGGTCTTCCACAAGAAGCAAGATGAGAATGGAGTCATGACAAGAAATAAGGCAAGGTTAGTCGCTCAAGGTTTCACTCAAGTAGAGGGCTTGGACTTTGAAGAAACATATGCACTAGTGGCAAGACTTGAAGCAATTCGAATGCTTCTAGCCTATGCCGCTCATCACAACTTCAAGCTATATCAAATAGATGTGAAGAGTGTATTTATCAATGGCCCTATTCAAGAACTTGTCTATGTTAAGCAACCATCGAGCTTTGAAGATCACAAGTTTCCCAACCATGTCTACAAACTCCAAAAGGCGCTCTATGGGCTTAAGCAAGCACCAAGAGCATGGTATGAATGCCTTAAGGAACTCTTGCTTAAACAAGGCTTTGAAATAGGCAAAGTCGATCCTACCCTTTTCACTCACAAAGTTGGCAAAGATATATTTGTGTGCCAAATATATGTCGATGACATAATATTTGGTAGTACTAATCATTTTTTGTGAGGAATTTAGTAGGATCATGACAAAGAGATTTGAAATGTCCATGATGGGTGAATTGAAGTTCTTCCTTGGATTTCAAATCAAGCAAGTGAAGGATGGAACTTTTATTAGCCAAACAAAGTACACCCATGATATGCTCAAGAAGTTTGACATGGTGAATGCCAAGCCTATCAAAACTCCTATACCAACCAATGGACATCTAGATCTCAATGATGAAGGGAAAGCCATGGATACTAAGGTATATCGCTCTATGATTGGCTCTCTACTTTATTTGTGCGCATCTAGGTCCGATATTATGCTTAGTGTGTGCATGTGTGCTAGATTTCAAGCTAACCTGAAAGAGTGTCACTTAGTGGCCATTAAGAGAATCTTGAGATATTTATTACACACTCCTAACCTTGGCTTGTTGTATCCTAGGGCTCTAGGTTTGATCTACTTGAGTAGCCGGATTCCGATTACGTCGGTTGTAAAGTAGATCAAAAAGCACTTCGGGGACATATCAATTCCTTGGACGGTCCCTAGTGTCTTGGAGTTCTAACAAACAAAATTGTGTAGCCCTTTCCACCACCGAGGCCGAGCATGTTGTAGCCAGTGCATGTTGTGCTCAACTACTTAGGATAAGGCAAACCCTTCAAGATTTTGGATGTCACTTCACTAAAATCCCACTCTTGTGTGACAACGAAAGTGCCATAAAGTTAGCCAACAATCCTATAAGCCACTCAAGAACTAAACACGTAGACATTCGACATCATTTCTCGAGAGACCACGAAGCCAAAGAAGATATCAAAATTCACCATGTGAGCACCGAAAAGCAACTAGCCGATATCTTCACTAAGCCTCTTGATGAGTCAAGGTTTTGTGCTTTGCGTAGTGACCTAAATATACTTGATTCTCATAATATGGTTTGAACTATAGCACACCTTGATTGATGAAGTAGCATGGATAGGAGAAATGAATTGCAAAAGTATAAATATTATGCTTAAAATGTTTTATCATAAGAAGCAAGTGCATTATGATCGTTGTTTGTATTGATTATTTGTTGCTGATCATAGTATGCTTGAGATATGAGTCCATATCCTATATATATAGAAGTATTTAGTTAGCAGCTAAATTTGTTGTACTGGGGAGTGCGGCTATGCCGCGCCCGTCCTGTGGCAGTGCCGCACTTTGAATTCCAACTAGAATTCGCCCAAAACTGTAAGTTACTGTGGGGGCCCATCTCTTCTATCTATTTCACTTGGCCCCTAGGTAACCCTCTCTTCCCACACCTCACCCCGATGCCACCTCTCTCCCTCACTCCACACAGCACAATCGCCACCGTCGCCTCTCTGCTGCCGCGCTGCCACTTCCGGTAGTGCCACATCGTGCTGCTAGTCTTCCTCGTTGTCACCAACAGCCGCTGTAGCTCGTGGACAGAGCCGTTTCATCTCTTTCCTTCTCAATCCATGAAAACCAAGGTGAAACCCTAACCTATCCCAATATATGCCATGGAGTTCTATATTTGTTGGAAGATGGTTTCTAGTGACTGCATGACTAGGGTAGAAACTAGTTTGATGGATGAATTTAATCAAAATAATGATTCATTGGTTGAGCCTCATCTGTATCCGCGACAGTGCCACATGTTGGGTGTGGCAGTGTCACACTCAATAGATTAAACTTGTAAATGCAAATGTTGTTCCATCGATGACTCTCTGCTTTGGTTGTATTTGTGCACCAGATTTATTTCTATCTTAAACATGTAGCCATTTTACCTACATTGTAGATAACTCTATGTATTTGTTTAGGTCTATTTATTCTGAGATTGTCTAATGGTTTAGGAGAATGTTTGAGAAATAGTCTGAATAGTTGAGAAAAAATGAATCATGGGAGAGGGAAGCACTAAGTGCGGCAGTGCCGCTCCTAGGGTGCGGTAGTGTCGCACCCTCTGACCTAATTAGTTCAGAGTGCTTTCTTAACTCGAGATTTGAATTATCTCATCTATCTAGAGTGTTTTTCAAGTGTTATTTTATACCCCTTATGTATAGTTTCTTATTTGGACCTATATTTGTTTACATAGATGTCCTCTAGAGGTGATGATGATCGGAGGGGAAGAGGAAGATGACAGAGCCTCGGGATAAGCAGATGCCTCGTCGTGGTCATGGCAGGACCATAGGGGGCAGCAGTAGTGCAACAAGCAGAGATATTGCTAGAGATAGGGGGAGGAGAGATTAGTTGATCTAGGAGGAGGAGAACATGGAGAGGGATGGCCGCACCATTCATCCAAGTGCTTGCCTAGATACTCCACCTCATCTTGAGGAGTTTGATAGGAGCTACATCAAAGAGTATTCTGAGGATGTAGTCATGAGGCATCATATTGACACACGTGCTCATCCTATGCTCAACTCTGCGGAAAAGCTAAAGATGGTGGAGGAAGCACGTGAGAATAATCCCTATGAGCAGCCAAAGGATTTGGAGATTGACTACAGGTTTTGGAATGAGTTTCATTCCAACTTCTATGCATCTGTGAATTTCAACTCCAAGAAATACAAGGTTGTGAAGATGCAATATGTTGATTGGGAGGAGATGAAGGCAAAGAATGAGCTAGAATTCAATAAGGTGATCAAGGCTTGTGAGTTGTTTGGCCTCACTGATATTATGAGCTTCAGATATAATTGAAATGAGGAAGTGCTATCCCAGTTCCATGCCACTTTCTTCTATAGTATCTACATTGATGAGATTCACTAGATGACTGAGGGATGGCATTATAGAGTTGATTTTGTGACTTTCAGCCAGATCCTTGGTTTTAGAGAGGAGGAACGGGGCTTCACTTACATTCATGATGAGGCTAGAGCTGAGATACGCGATATTGCATATATGTGGATTGACAGGAGAAGTGAAAATGGGAAGATCAGTGGCTAGAAGAGCTATTATTATATTCTGAACAATTTGATCAGGCACACTATCAATACTAAGGATGGAGCAGCTTCTAATCTTAATGGATATGTGAGGAATGTGCTTGCTAGATTTACTCCTGAAGGTGACAGGTTTAATGTCCCTCGCTTCATGTGGCGTGAGCTAAGGAACACCATGGAGGATGGGAGAAAGGGGATACCCTATGCCCCTATCTCATGTTTATGATTGAGAGGGTCACTGGCTATAGATTTAAGAAAGATGGTCTTCACACCATCTACAAAATTGAGAAGACCCAAGGAACAGGTGCTAGCAAGGTAGTGAGACGCTCTCCATCAGTTGAGGACATGTCTGAGTCGTCCTGATCTAGGCCTCATAGGAAAAAGAAGATGGAGAAGTTTGGGAGATGGATTAAGGCCATTTTAACAACTTGCACTTATGCAGCGAGGACCGCATATTAGGACCAGTTGGAGAACCATGAAGCCAATCGAGGGGCTAGAGAGCGTGTAGGGCTACCACCTCTTTCTCCAGTTCAGTCACCGCCAAGGTTTGATGACCTCCCTAGTCTTTTTGAGACAGATTCAGAGGATAAGGAGGAGGGGGGCAGGAGCAGCCAGAGCTTGATCCTCACATGAGTTTGAGATCCACTTTGTAGTCCATGAGGAGAAGCACCAGGCGTGAGTGCCACACTTCGACCACTCATCGCCAAGGGAGGGCGATGGTGTCTTCCTCCTCCTCCTCTGACGACGATAATGGTAGAGAGGAGAATGTTGTAGGTGCTAGTGGAGCCGCTGGTGGGGATGATGTCGATTGGGACACCATCCAAGAGGATGAGGAGTGAGTGTTAGTTTTTCTTCTTTTCCTCTCTTTTTGGTGTTTTATGCCAAAGGGAGAGAAAATTAGAGGAGTCAACAACTTTTTCAACACCATGGAGGTTGCTGCAGCTAGAAGTCATGTTCATATCCGTTTAGAGTAGTCTTCGTTAGGTGAGAGTTTGAGAGTCCTTTAGAAACTCTATTTATGTAATAATACTACTTAAATAATTTTTATATGTGTGGGATATGGACATATATTAATCTATGCCGTCGCATGTGATACAATTGTGCTAGAATGTATATCTTTATATGTATCACATACTGTGTGGTGTCTGTTATGATCTATGTTTTTACAACAAGTGTGGCAGTGCCACACCCAGCTGCAACAGCAAACCATGTTGTGCATAAACTATTATTTGCATCACATTTTACATACCTGACATAGTATGCAACACCCCACAGGAGCATGGATGTAGGAGGAGCCCCATCACTTTCACTAAAATGTGAATCTTGGCTTCTTATGCCAATTTGAGAATTCAATTCTCTATTCACATACTTAGGGGGAGTCTTTACACCCATGGCTCGAAAATCTCAGTATTTATTTCATAACTTTTATAAGCTCTAATTAGTTGTCATCAATCACCAAAAAGAGAGAGATTGAAAGTGCAATTAAGCCCTAATTATGGGGTTTGGTGATAATGGCCACGCAATTAGAGAACTAATGAGATTTATCGAGATGACAAGCAGGGAATTTATATTCGAGGATGCTACACAAAACGGAGGAGCCCCCAATTACAAATGTAGATGGCTTCAAACTCAAAGGAGGTTTAAATTCTTTTATATTTTAAAATTGAGTATAGGAAAAGTCGTACTATAAAGGGGGACACAATGCTTAAACTAATATGTGCTACCAAGTTGTGGCAGAACCACCTAATCTAATGCCTCACAAGAGTGCTTGTCTTCCATTAGACACTAAGCACTCGAGGGAGAACACTAAATTACTCGGTTCCGTCGGGCACACCCTAGGGGAGAACCCAAAAAAATCCATATTTTTGCCATCAGGATCACAAATGAGAGAATAAAGCTTACAACATTCTTAACCATTTCTTACATCACTTTAGTACAACATTAGAGTATAATATTTATTTACTATAATAGAGGAATGTAATTATATTATCAGAGTTATGAATAACTTAATTGAACAACGGAATATAAACATGTGAACAGAGTTACAGCGGAAATAAACATCTATTAATGACATGATGAAGTATTGATATATAAACTATGACAACAGATTATGAAACTTTCATTTATAAAAGCATTTGGTGAGAGTTATAAATAACAACTATGATCGCAGCGTAAAGGAATCCTCGCTGAGCCCACCAGGAGGAATCCACACACAAGAGTCAGCTTTAGCATCCACCTATCACCTGCAACAGGGGAAATAATGTAACAACCCAAAAATCCATACACCAAAAATACCAACTACAAAATTTTTCTTAAAACTCCCATGTGTTGATGAGTGTCATGTATAGAAACCCAACCTAAGAGATGCATTAGGTCTAACCCCAACCTAAGTCAACACATAAGCATGGCATAAATCTTGGCATAAACATGTGATTAAGTTCCCTAACTAAATGAACCTTGCATGCATATTAATACCACTTGTGAGTTGGATTCTTCTTTTGCCTTATGTTATGCTAATTAAAAATCACCAAACAACTATTAAGCTTGCTAATTAATCCTTTGATGAGCAAATGCCTTAAGCAAGCAAACAAAGAACAAAAGAAAAGGAAAAAGAGAGATGAAGAGAGAGGGCCTCATAGCCAGCAGCTCGGCCCAAGCTAGCTAGCCCAGCCGACCTGCCAATCCCTTCCTTTTTTCCCACCCACGCGCATGGCCCACGAGCTCGCGCAGGCCCAGCATGCCGGCCCAGCCTTGCACCACGCACACGCATTGCGACGCTGAGCTGCTCTCACTGCCCGCCGGGCCCCACCTGTCGGCTTTCCTATTCATCTTCTTCGCGCCCACGCATCAACCGCCCACGCGACCGGAGGCCGATAGCGTTGGCAGGAGCGGGCCAGGGGGTCACGCCCGGGCATGGCCCTTGTTCCCCCTTACGCCGCGCTCACGCAACCTCACGCCACCGTCGAATGCGTCGCGCGCCTTCCCACCGCACAATGTCGATCGCCATTGGAGGCATGGAGCTCGGCTATAAAAAGACCCCGAAGCCTTAGCCTCTCCCTCTCAATCACGCCGCCGCCGTGTAGTATCCGCCAGACCACTCAGCACGAGGGCCGAGGGGAGGAGAGGAACAAGAAGGGTAGAGCTGTAGCCGGGAGGAGGACCGGGAGCATGTTGGAGTTCGGAGCGCCGCCACGGATCAAGTCGGAGCGTACCGTGAGCCAGCGCCGTCATGATCGTCACTGCATCAACCACACGCTGCATCGCCTAGCCTCGCCGAGCACAGCATGGTGAGCACCTTGCTGAGACCTCTCCCCAGCCAACCGGCATGAGCTCGCCGCCATTGAGACCCTGTCGTTGCCTCTGAGCACTCGGCCTAGCCACTCGAGTAGCGTAGAAGACCGCCATGGCCGATTTGCAGAGCCAAACAGGATCCCATAGTGAAAGGACGACGCCGAGTTCTTCTACTCGGAAAACGCCAGCATCGAGCATACCGCTCACACCACCACACTCCCTACTGCATGCACGCACACACGCATAGGCCCTAAACACGATCTTGAAATCAAAGCCAGTCCCACACACACACAAGGAGTCAAGAGGAGGGCAATGTCAAGCCAATCGGCTCGAGAATGCCAGGCCGCGCCGATCTCCACTGCGACGCCGCCATGTCAACCATAGTCCTCACCGTGGCCAGCCACCACCGGAGGCCGCCAGGGCAGCACAAGAGCACCGCTGTGCCTGCAATGGCCTCATGAAGCTCACACGCACCACCGAGTCGCCTCTCCAAGGCCATAGCCACCTCACCGCCGCCACCGTCGTGCCCATAAGATCGCCGCCGTGGCTGGCACTCTACGGGACCCCGCACACCACGTTAACCCCACCAATAAGGACGCCGAGGCTCGATGGAGATTTCACCCACATCAATCGCGCACCAGCGCCGCTGGCGAGGCTCACCGGGTGCTCACCACTGGCGAGGACACTTCGGAGATACTGGGGAGACCTTTTCTCCCCAACCACACACGCGCGTGCACCCGATTCACGAAGACCGCAACGGAGGAGATGGTGGGTGGACCAAGTCCACCGTGAACCACGTTCCAACCCATAGACCAGCGCGCCCTGGTCCATGATGGACTAGCCAGTTTGGGCGCGCTATGGACACATCGGACCAAGCCCAAATGAGCGGCCCTGACTGGACACGTGGCAACGCCACAGAGCAACCCATGGCGGGCCCGGCCCGGCCCAGACCGGCCCAACCCGAGCCCGCCAGAGCCCGTATGAGACCCAGTCTGAGCTGACCGCTGATCGGTCAATGTTGATCGTTGACCAAGGCCCACATGTCAGCGTCACAGCCACAGGGTCCCACATGTCAGTAAACAGTGACCTGATGACGTCACGATGATGGCTTACTGATGTCATCAGTGGGACCTACCTGTCAAATCCGAAGCCCGGTGCTGACATCATGCTGACGTCAGCATGCCACGTGGACCAATCATAGCGTGACACGTGTCAGCCTAGGATTAATTCTGCCTTTTCCCATTTTCAGAAATGATTAAAACTTCGGAAATTCATAACTAATTCATATGACCTCAGAAAAATACAAAACCAGGACCAAAATTCATCTAAAATCAAGCTTTACGCAATGAACCCATGTTTGAGTGCATTTGGCTCTTTTGAATTTTCATTACTTCTTTGTGCTATTCTATAGACGTCGCTAACGTGACTATAATTCGATCATATGCAGACTCGGAGGAGAACCAGACGGATGAGGAATGTGAGTACCATGAGGAGTATGGAGACGACTACACTAAAGGTGCCACATCCCACCCCATCTCATAGCACCCATTACGCATGGCTAATATAGAACTGCTATTGCTTTACTTTACTGTTATAATCATACTATGATAGGACTTGCATGGTAGTTTGCTTACTTGATGGCCTCTACCTTGACACAACCTTACCCCTGCATACCCTGCTATTAGGCTAGACACATGCTTACTGCTATATTTCATTTGCTTGTACTACGCTTATACTACATTAATGTGTGGTGTTATCTAGGCTATGGGGAGAGTGCTACGTGTGTGACTTGGGTGTGTGGAGGATGAGGGTTGTGTCGACCAAGTTGGAGTATATGATGAGCCTAGGGCAAGTCTTGCCATGTGGTGCTACCTGGGCACCCCTGGAAATGGATACCTATGGTGGGTACATGGTATATGAGGTGGCCCTGGGTGTGAACCTGTGATGGGAGGAGTCCGGGGTGGAGGTGGTATGGTGGCACAGTAAATGGGAACCCTAATGAAGACATTCTGACTTGGTCATCCCCAAGGATTTACTAGTACTCAGATTCACCGGAAAGCCTTACATACCACTCGCCCTATATGGTGTGGGACAGCCGGACTACTTGGTAGGATATTGCCACTACTGCTAGGTTGATAGTGGACAGTGTAAGGAGGTACGGGGCGCGGAGGATTTCCCCCACACCCTTCTGAGACTTCATGGAGACCTTGTGGACCCGGCTCATGACTCACAGTTTTAGCCACCCCAGACTAGACTTGGGGTGTACCAGAGCTGAATGGTAGAGTGGCATTATCCTAGGCTAGCAAGCGGCCGGAATCAGCCCAGTTGACGACGGTCAGCGAAGAAGGTAGATCTTGTGGATATGTAAAACCTCTACAGAGTGTATGGTTGATCGATTGATACATGAGCCGACTTGTCGGCTATGGACCTTTCCTAGTTTCGCTTAAACTAGATAGTGAGATGAGTCCTTCTCTTCTTCCCCCGTGAGAGAGTGTCGGTCATAGCCAGGGGCTACGGGCCTTGAGACAGTGCCAAGAGGGAGTTGGCCTATCGATTGAGCGATGGTATGGTGATAGTGTGGAGATGGTGGTATATCGATTCCAGGATCGAAACCTGGCTCTGGAAAGGGAATGGGGTGCGATGTGTGTGGGAATGGTGTTAAAACTTGACTATACTATTATATATTTGATATGCTAAAACATAGGAAACCCTAGCCTTATAGGTTCCTTTTGATTATATCCAACTTGCATCCAATTTCCACAAAGCAATGCTCATAGGGTGGGAGTGGCCAGTACAAATCGTTCTGATAAATTTTGGCACACGGGTTCTGCTGAGGAGTATAGCTCCGAGGAGTTTGACGGTTGAGGGGTTTGTTCCTACGCTCGAGTTTGGCGATCTTATCTTCAAGTTGTTTTGAATGAATGCTTCTTTTGATTCCGCCAATGTGGCGATGTAATAAATTATGTAATTCCACACTATTTGTACTCTGATATTATTGTTGTATGGATGTGGTATTCGACTGGAAATTTGGGTAATATGATCTACAACGGTCTTATTACACCTCGACTCTGTGGATTTCCCTTTGTGGAAATCAGGTCGTTCAGTTGGTATCAGAGCCATACTTGACCATAGGACGAAACCCTCAGAAATGGACGATAGAATAGGACGTGAACAACCCTTCTTTCGGTTATATACCGACCCTGCATTTACTTTTATGCAAGGCTTATCTATTATTGACCTACTAACACCTGTTCCTTAAAACATGTAGATGGCAATGAACGTCGACTGGCCGCCTCTAGGACCGCTACCTCTGGACCACGCTAAGCTTACCTTCGACCTACGTGAGCTCGGGGGTTTTTCACAGACCCTCTGCTGAGTTCTCGTCACGTTAGGTGTCCCCGACGAGCTTGTCAAGGTCACCTACACCGGGAAGCCAGCTCAGGAAGGAGGAATCAAAGGACCGATTGTCACCTCAGTCGAGTTCCTAGCTAGCACTACCTTACCTTATGTCCCAGCTTTCACCGAGTTGACTATAGAGGACACAGTCGAGGAGGGACTGCAAGCTATCTCACACAAGGCACTTCGCAGAGTGATGAGGGACCACTACGAGCACCTAAAGATGACAGAGTTCCATCTACTTCCCTAGGCCCTCGACCTTAGCCTTACCCCTAGTGAGCAGAGTTTCGCAGCCGGCAGAGTTATCTTTGCCGAGGAGGACAGATGCCTTCACGTCTCGGCTATCCACCTACTAGAGTAGGATAGGTACGTGACCCAGCTAGAGCAGAGGAGATGATAGGACCAGGCCCTTCTGTGGGAGTACTAGGAGCAAGACTCGTAGGGAGCATAGGAGCGAGCTAGTCTACTTGAGACAGTTGCCAAGCTATAGGACGAGCTCAACTGTCGTGAAGAAGTCCATAGAACCAAGGTCGCTGACTTACAGGACAAAGCAGCCGACCTAGGCAACAGAAACTGCTACCTCGATAGCAAGGTCTTGGAGTTGCAGAGAGAGTTGGACAACAAGAAGGCCGAGTTCAATCGCAGAGGAGACAGAGAAAGGTCCAAGGGGATTGATATGCTAAAAATTCAATCTCAGAACAAGACCATGACTCAGGATCTAGAGGAGTTCAGGAAGAAGGCCATTCGCAACTAGAGTCACCTAATCAAGGCACTCAGGCAGAACGAGTACCTATAGGACAAGTGTGAGAGGACTTGGCAGGCTTGGCAGAAGTCTGACAGGAAGCGCCTCAGGGAGATGAAGAGTATGGGGGATCAGCTACCCAGGAGATTCGTAGCAAGACAAAGCCAAGGATAGAGGAGTTTGAGTTAGCCCTAACTCGCCTCAACCTAGACACCTACCCTACCCTACCTGGAGCCAAGCCTACTGAGGAGCTCGCCGAGGCCTTGAAGTATGTGTCCCGACTTCACAAGTCTGACGAGGAGATCGAGATCGAGAACAGTCGTATCCCAGCTACGGTGTACGAGTTAGAGTAGATGACCCTACGTGGTCATGAGTCATGTCAGTGGCTTCCATAAGTTGTACCCCATGATGTACCCCTTATGAGATGTAACATGAGACACTATGCATAGTACGATTCTCGTGGGTCTCCAAGTGTAGCTACTGGAGATGATGCTATGTAATAAAACCCATGTAATGAATGTTTTGGATCTTATTGCATCTTATGGATCTTATTGCTTCTTTGTAATGAGTGTTGGATAGAATAAATGTTTTTCTTTAAATCATCAAAATCATGTAACCATACTAAATTATAAGCACTTTTGGCACAAACACTAAAATTCCTATAATTCGTGTTGCAGATGCCGAACCGCCGATCTAATCGCCTAATGAACCGTGGACGTGCGCCCACCCCCAAACCAGTCGAACCAAATGGGGGGCATGGTGGCAACAACCATGGTCATGGACGTGGAGGGATACCCTTCAACCTAGAGAATACCCCGCCACCTGAGGAGAACATTCCACCACCACCACCACCGAACCTGGCAGAGGTGATGGAACAACAGACCCAACTTCTTGTAGCTCTTGTTGATGGAGCAAACCGTTGCCAGGGAGGTCAGCAGAATGACTTCCAAAGGAAGTTGGAAGGATTTCTGAAGCTAAGGCCACCTACCTATGATGGCACTGACCCTGACCCGCTTGTGGCCGATGACTGGCTCAAGGAGATAGAGAAGAAGCTTGACCTCACCACTTTCACCAACGATGAGTGTGTTGGAGCTGCCACACACCAGCTCATAGGTGCAGCACGCGCCTGGTGGGACAGTTTCAGTGACTCCCATGAGGACCCTGCCAACATCTCATGGGATGAGTTCGCCGAAGCATTCACTGAGTATCACATTCCCAAGGGTATCATGGAGGCCAAAGCTGAGGAGTTCCGCAACATCAAGATGGGAAAGGACAGGGTGATTGAGTACACTACTCGTTTCACCAACCTTCTGCGCTATGCACCTTCTTATGTTGTGAACTCTGAGAAGGAGAAGCTGTACTATTACCACAAGGGACTTAACCCGTGCATCAAGTTGAAGTTTGGCGGTATTAAGAGTAGCACGCTGCGTGCGCTGGTGGATCGCTGCATCTAGATTGAGAAAGATCGTGCTGAAGCTGGAGAGGAGTACAGGGAGAGGAAGCATAAGCCTAAGGAGTCCTTCCATGGATGTGATCGCAAGAGGTTCCATAGAGAAGCACCATCCAGAGAACACTCTCGCCACAACAGGGATGACAACCCTGGATCAAGTAGGGGTAGTGGAGGCTACACCACCAAATACTCCCGCCCTACTTAGGATCGTTACACCCAGGACTATTATGCTCAAGACCGCAACACTCGGGACCGTTTCAACCATTTCTGCTCTGTGAATGAACGCCCAGCACAGAACTGCTCTGCACCAAGCACTAGAAACTGGAAGGTACCCGCACCAACCCCTACAGGCAGTACGCCTTTCACCTGCTTCGCTTGTGGCCAGCCAGGTCACAAAGCCGCTGAGTGCCCATAGAACTCAGCTACTCAGAAGTCTTAGTTCAAGGGATCTGCTACCCGTGGACGTCTCAACCATCTAGACGCCGAGGAAGCACAGGCTGCCCCTAACGTGGTGTACGATATGTTTTTAGTTAATGGCAATACTGCATCAGTTCTATTTGACTCTAGAGCAACGTGTTCTTACATATCATCCAAGTTTGCACGAGAGCATGACCTGCCTGTAACCCCATGTGGAAAGCCTATCATCACCAGTTCACCTTTAGGAGACCTAAAGTGCACACACATCTGTAAGGGAGTGAGTCTTACCATTGAGGGCCTTATCTTTAAAGCTGACCTGACCATGTTACCTTCCACGAGCCTAGATGTTATCTTAGGTATGGATTGGCTAACCATTCACCGAGGTATCATATCATGTTCACCTAGGTACGTCCAAGTGACCCACCCATCAGGCCAAGTTATTAGATGTGAACCCTAGTCTGGAAAGTTCACTTCTATCCTATGTGCTCTTAAAGCCAGTTCAAAATCACAAAAAGAGGAGAAGACAGTTCATGAGGTGCCTATGGTCAGA